>NC_133953.1:7149860-7460289 GCF_031877795.1 Strix aluco | reverse complement strand
CACTGTTAAATCTCCCCTTGGCAGGGAGGGAATAGTCTCCCTCTGCCATTTCCCACTCTCCGCCTTCAGCAGTGAGACTGCAAACCAAATGATCTGAGGGACCCTAAACCACGGGGCAAAAAGGAACCTGCGTCGAGCCACGAAACCACCCGTCCTCTACAGTCACTGTAAATTTGCTCGGAAAGAGCAAGGCCCAGGAGGCAACCAAAGGACAACGCAGAAAAGAGCTTAAAAAAGACCAATGGCAAAACAAACCTCAGAACCTCCTGCCCTGTACTGCAGGCCTGTGGGGGCAGCGCTTTGTTCATACCTAATACAGGCTCCAGGCCACGGCCGGGTGAGCAATCAATAACGCTGCAACGCAACGGAAGGCTAAAAAGTCTTGAGGGACAGAAAACCGATGCTGAACTCCAGGTAACATGTACTAAAGGGAGGCGGCGAGGCTCTGCCCAGGCAGCTGTCATGCCATGACAGCCAGAAGAGAAACTGGAATTACTCACCGCAAGACATCCTGGCTGGATGCTTCTCCCTCCTCCTTTCTCCACTTCTTCTGGGGGAAATTGCTGCCAGGGAAGCAGACTCCATTTCAAGCTGTCACTGCTTTGCTGGGCTGCCACGCCAGACGTGGCTCCCCCAGATTTTAGAAACACAAAGATTTTCTCCAGGCCCAGGTAAACACGCTATAAGCATCAGATAAAGAGGATGCAAAGTCCAAGCTCGCTCATCCAGTACTGGACGGGAGGACCACCTAGCATGAGCCACAGAGCCAGAGGCCAAAGGAAAACCATGGGCTGGAAAAGTCTATTCAGCCCCATGGCTGCAGCTGCAGCGGAAAGGAAGGAGGGAACAGAAATACAAGGAGCATTACAGCAAACCAGGGCTGATGTCCAGCTGGCCCACCGTCGGCAGAAGAGCAGGAGGGTGTAGCATCATCTCCACAGGCAAGAGGAAGATAATGACCTTGACCTCCCTGCTCTCATCCTAATCTCCAAATCCTCTAGTGTTTTCCAGATGAGGGCAGAGCAGCATTTTGGGTTTTTCCACACTCATTAAACCAATTTCCTCACTTTCTCTTTACTCGAGGGTTCTGGAGCGTCCCACACCTGCAGACTTGCTCTGCAGAGGCAGGGGGAAGCTGGGCTCATGCTCTCCCTGCACCACATGTGCCCACGGTCCCGCTCAGCAATTCTTGAAGCATCAAGCGAATTAATTTATCACTCAATGAAATTGCACTGAGCATTAATGAAGCCATTTAGTATTCACGCAGAACTTCTCTCTCCATTTCCACAAGTGCTCCATTGTAGTTCAGCATTTGTTGGGCAGTAATTAATGGTACTTAATCCTTAAATCCTTAAATTGTTTCTAATTTGGTAAGCAGCAGAGTTGCAGCAATCCATCTCTTTGCTGCATTTCTGTAGGGTTGTTTGAGACCCTCCTCTGGGTTAACCAGAGCATCTACTCACCAGAGGCTGTGCCAGGGAAGGAGGGCTCTAACTTTCTCTCATTGCTCTTGGTGACTTTCTGAAAAATGACTTCATCTCTTTTACACCTGTTTCTCCATTTGTGTACGTAAGGAAAATGCTTATTTTCCCTTGAGAGGGTTATTCGATAGCACAAAGAGCTCCTAAAGCAAAGTAATCAATGTCTGGGAGAGCGGAGATTTTCATCTTTTGATCTCAAATGCACATACAGAAGAAGCTGAGGGACAGAGGCACAATGCAGTAAAAGGACCCAGGAAGAGAATGGGAGCCTTTCACTCCTTGCTTTGCACATCGAAAGCGCTGCCTATTCATCGAGAGATGAGACAAAACTTGCTGCTCTTTGCACATTTTTATGGAAGTTCAGAGCACATCTCCATGCAGCCCCAGAAATAAATACGTCCTCCCAGAGCGAGCCAACACGCTTCCCCTATACGCAAGCATATGCAAGAGCCGTGTCCTTTTATTTCCTGGTGTTCTTCTTTGAAGATGACAGGAGTTTCATGTTGAACGGCACAGCAGAACTAACAGCGATAGAAGCAGCTGGCACACGCTTGTGAAAGCAGCTTTATAGAAATAAAAGGGATGTCAGGTCACTCTCTGCCCCACGCCTCCCCAGGGACATGTCAAGGGCACGTAAGCAACCTCGCCAGATATTTGTCTGCCAATGAAGGAGAGTCCAAATCACCCCAAATTACCTGTTCCCATACCCCAGCAGAAGGTGGGTTTTTTATTCCTCTCCCAGCCTTCTTGCTGAAACCAAGCTGATTTCTTCTCATCTATTCACTGCTCTGAACGGGAGACAACTGTTCAGCATTTTACCTATAACAGCCTCTTTCCTTGAAGAAGACCATCCCTTATTTCTTCGACTTAGCAACCCCCAACCCTCTCAGCTTCTCTTCGTTGACAGCATTCCAAAAAACGTTTCTTTTCTGGACACGCTTTGCATTTATCCTGCCGGCAATGCCCCAGACCACCACCTCTCCAAATGTTTGGATACACTCCGTGTTAGCTTCCTCAAACAGTTACCAAATACTTGAGGTTTCTGGTTTGTTTGGGTTTCTTGTTCTCCAACAGAAGTAAGCAGGGGAAAGAAAAATATGAAGGGAAGGGAAATACCAATAAATCTCCCAGCATTTAGACATTAAGCTGTACCAGAGAAGTAAAAACTTCCCTCTATCACCCCCTTTTCTGGCCGTACACACCCTAGTCCTGACCCCATCATTATGCAGGAGGGAAAGTACGGTATTAGGACAGATTACGGACGGACGTAGAGACAAAACCACAAAGCTGAGGACCACATGTTTTAGTTTCGTGTGCCAAATCCACAGCCCTTTGTGAGTCCCCACTGTGGGAATTAGATGGAGAAATACAGACTCATTTCTTGCACAGACTCTTTCAGTAGAGGTAACCTCCAGCCTCCTCCAGAGAGGGATATGAAAAGGTCTCTGGTTTGCAGTTGCTGAGGGGATTGGATGAGAAGAAGCGCTTACAACATTTTTTGACACCGCACTTTGATCAATTTGACGGATTTAATATTACAGAAATATTTCATTTTTCAATGTGGATGGGAGAGGAAAAAAAAATCTAATCATCCATCCAGCAGGCCTCTATATTTGTCATAATTCACTGGAAAGAAAAGAAAAAAATAAAATCCCCCCAAACCTCTGATTTAAAATCCAACTTAACCTGAGGTAATTTCCATCATTAGTTCAAACTGTGCGATCTTCACTCTCTCCTTATTTTTAAGGCCATTGTTCTGCTTTTTTCAAGGTATTATTTAACCAAAGCAGCATCTAATTGTGTTTTCTTTCTGCATTCATTTTTAAGGAGGTAATGAACGGTACGGGGGAAACAGCACAACTGATTAATGCCAGGGAAGGCAGATGGGGCAGAATCCAAGACACAGAGTAAAATATATTTTCATAAATACCAGTGCAAAAGAAAAAAAGAAGCCACCTCAAGAACATCAGGGAGACGTTTCCACCTGTCACCTCTGCAAGGTGACACCAAGCCTTTGCTGGAGGAGGCACCTTCCCAATGACGTCAGGCAATTAGGGAATTAATGGGATGCTACTTGATTCTTTGGGAGGCGAACCAGGTCGGGGAGACTTGAACAAAGCTGGCTCTAATGAACCTGGTGCATTCGTCAGGCAGCGGGAGTCGTACCAGGAGAGACTGGCTGAGCTTTACATTGTTAATAGCACAAGTCACCTCATCTTTTGAAGGAGAATCGGCAAGAAAAGACACCCTTCAGCATCCGAATCTTGTTGCAGTAAAACATTAAGGATAGTAGACCTGATAACACCTTGCTGATGGGAAGGAGCAACAGTCTAGGTCCTGCCTGTCTGAGACCTCTTCCAAATGAAACCTCTTCCAGAAACATCACTCCACCCTTGATCCCTTCCCATCTCCCTCCAGCCCTTATTTCCTTAGATGTGTAAAATGGATGACAATGGGGGAAGAGCAGCATTATCATGCCCTGAAACAGAGCAGAGTCTTGAGGACAGGTACGACCAAAGATTGGCCATGACGTTCATCAAGTGGCTGGCTTCTGTTTATCTAGTTTCTGAGCCCTCTTGGCAAAAAAAATAAAAAACCCACGGAAATAAACCCAGCCAAAGCCTGCTTGAGAAATGAGGTCAACAGGAGAAACACCCAATTAGCGGTGTTTTGTGGCTGGATGTGGTGTGCCAGCTGGGATTCGGGGAGTTGCTGCGCCTCAGGAAAAAGAAGAGAAGCTTAAAATAATAACATCTAGCACTCAGAGAGCATTTTGCATCTTCCCGGTGTGACATGAACTTTAATTAGTTTGTGAGTCGAGACACCGCTGGGCAAGCAATAGATCTCCATGCAACACAACCGGTGCCGGAAGCACATGCAAAGCCGTGGGGGCTGCAGCCAGTTTGTAGCATGGGACACCTCGGATTTTGCAAGGTGGTGGAGGGAGGAGGAAAACTCCTGGAAGAGGGATGGAGCTGCTGTTCGAGTTTTGGAAGGGGCTGTGGCGAATTCAGCTCCGTGGCCGAACTCCGAGACAACTCTGTTCAGACAGAGGTGAGGTCACTGTGAAAAAAACAACCCAAATGCTCTGGGTTTGATCGTGCGGTGCTTGAAACGAGGACTGCAGGGTGAGGATTTAAGTCTCTCCGGCTTCCCATCCCACGGCGGCTTGGCACGCTGCTGGAGGCACACGGTGCTGCAGCCGTGGGAGGTGCTGGGAAATTCAGGAGCTCGATTGAGACAAGCAGCAGGATTGCACTTTTTTTCTTTCACCAGAAAACGTGGAGTTCAAGGGAAATTTCCAGTATCAAAGTCGAGGCGGGGAAAGGGGGAATTGGCCATTTTCCCATTGGAATTGTCTCTCTCCCTGAACTGTTTTGTGTCAGAAAATGTTGTGCCTCGTGTGGTTCCTGACCGGCTGTAATAGTAGCCAAGAGAAATTAGATGGCTGGGCTGTTGATGAGGTCTCTCCTCATTAGCAATCCAATAATGTGGGCAAAGGCTTGTTTATTCTCTACATCTGTGCTACTACTGCATTTGTCACGTTTTGTGCTTGTGGCTGGTGCTCAGGAGAGTGTGAGGGCTCATACTGATAGGATATGACAAGGTTTCTCCCGGAGCCCGCCAAGCTACGGCTTGTGCTTTTAGTACTGATAGCCCAGGGTCAACTCCACGCTGATGATTTTGGCTGGGGCAGGGGGGGCAGTTACGTGGAGTCGAAACAGCAAACTTCGGTGCAAAATCCAATTAGCAAAACGAGTGAACAAACCCCTTTGTGCTGGCCAAGCTACCAGCAGGGTCGGGCTGGGAGTTGGTACATCCCACGGGTGATGAGCAGCTCCAGCAAAACAAGCATGAAGGTCTTGGTCCAGAGGCTAATGGGCAGATTGATGCCCCCAAATTCAATGCAACCCCAAATTCAACCCTGTGATAATTAGAGATGGTGGCGGTCTCTACTTATGTCAAGTGATGAGTAAATAAGAGCATATTTACCCCTTCTCACTCCTACCTCCAACAGTTCCCAGCAGTAGCAGGTACCTGGGCTGGGAGATACCTGCATGGCCAGTGAGCAACCACACAGTGGCCAAAATAATACAGAATAATAAAGCTCCTGATAACATCCTTCAGTGGGTGGGGAAATCAGTTTGGCTTCCACCAAGCATCTCATCAGCTGAAACTGGAATTGCCATCTGGTGAAGAGTCAACACGTATTTTTACCCTGAGTTACTGAAACAAAGGTATGAAAAATTAAACAATAAATGCATTATTTGGGAAAGGGGCTTCAGATTAGTGGGACATTAAAAACAAAGGAGACAGACACAAGTGCTGTTCAGCTGTCACAGCTCCTGCCTCCTGGATGCTCGATTCTGTTAAGCTTTTGCCCTTGTCTGCTAATTTGCTTACTCCCCCAGTAACAACCTGCTTTTCCTTTACTGGAGACAGCTTTAGCCTGGGGAAGTTATGGAAAGCAATAAAAAAAATAAACTGTTTCTGGGTCACCACCAGTTCCAGTCCCCAGGGGGTTATTTAAACAATTTCTCCCTCGCCTCTGTGAAAACCGAGACTTGGTCCCCAAAGGTTACTCCATCAATAACTCCCAAACTATCTTAAGGGCAGCAGCATCATCCCCAAAGGACTTTTGAAGCCGCAATGAAACGGCCTCCTAGATTGCAGGTTTTAGCTGCACTAATGTATTTAAGCAAAAAGAGACAATGCTCCTGAGGTCAGGGCAGTGGGACCACACTCCACTTGGGGCAGGGTTTCCCCACAGCCACCCACGCAGCCGCTCAACCATCTCTGGGGACTTGGGTGTGCACAAGGGCCTTTCCTCTTGGCTGCATCTCACTCCAGGATGCTCAGGACAAATACTCTTCATTGCCCTGAGCTGAAGGCTTTACTTTCAGTGGTCATTAACCTCAGTGGCAAACAGCTCGTTTTGGAGCAAAGCATGCACCCCCAATAACACACGACAAAATTCACCCCAAAAGCAAGGAGGGAAAGTCTGTACCACAGCTGAGATAAGAAGAAAAGCACCGTGGGCTGCTTGGACCACGGGCATCAGGCAGCAATATTCTCACCCCAATGGCCGTTCCCCAGGGATACCTACTCCAGTCCACCCCCTGGAGCAGAGATGTCCTGGGAAACCCATCCCATAATAGTTTTTCTGCAGGTACGTGCAGACAACAGCTATCTCTCCTTGCCTTGAGTCCAGCCAGCACACCTGTATGACTTTGAGAAAAACCTCCAGCAGCCTGTGACTCCATTTCCCATCTATAAACCCCCAAACACAGCCCCTTCATCTGTTTCTCTCTGCCCACGAGCATCAGCTCTTCCAAGATCGTTGCTCACTGCCACGGTGACCCAGGGAGGGCTCCGGCCCCTCGCGGCGGGCTGCTTGCGGATGCTACTTAGGCACATGAGGAAAACAAACCAGCCAAAAGCAGAATCAGGCTCAAACAATCTCTTTTTCGACACGATGACTTTGTTGAGAGACAAAACACTGCTGCAGAAGAAATAAAAAAATAAAAGTAGAGGCATCGTAGAGCATACTGTGTCCTGAGAAACTTTCTGAAGAGGGGGCAAAGAAAACGAACGGGTTGTAGGATCAGGGCTGGCTGAAGAAGGGCATCTGCCTGCAGTCGCTTGCACATTTTGATTTCCAGCACCTGTTTTTCCCGGTGCGTGGCAGTAGAACAGGTGATGGGCACATCTGCTCACAGCGTGAACGCTGGGTAACAGGGACCTCTTACAGCAATTACTTTCCAAAGGCTTGACCCTGCAAATGTGGCCCAGGAGACCACAGGTCCACGCAGCACCTCACTGCCAGAGAAAAGGCTTGTAAGGAGAGGAAACCAAGCCAAAAGACGGCAGCCGTCGCCCATCGGTGAGGCTTTCCACGGCTGCCTGGTCCTCTCCCCTCACACGTACTCAGGTCATTGCGCCGGCGAGAACGTGTTTAGCCTCTCGGATGCGTTCTGGGGGACAGAGTGGTTTTGGGGGGAGGGAAGATGGATCGCAAGGTAAATCACCGAGATGAGAACAGCAAAATCTGTGCTGGGAGGTGGGTTTGGTCTCGGCGTGAAGAGCGGCAGCGGCGAGACGCAACGGAGCATCAGGCGCTGCGGCGTGCTCTGCACCCCGTTAAACCTTGCACTAATTCAGCTGGGGTTTGCTTCCCTGATTATGTCCAAAGAGTCACTTCAGCTCTAGCAGGGTTTCCGCACTGAAACCACTGGCAGCACGTGATCAAACCGAAGCACTGAAGCTTCAAGGTTAAGAATTCCTGGCTGCCTTCCTCGCTGCCGGCGAAGCGCTGAGGAGGAAATTGCTCCCAAATAATAATAAACAAGAGTTAAAAAAGGAAAAAAAAATTAAAATCTTGACACTTAAAACCTTCAAAGCGCAGTCAGACATGCCAATGCTCCCAGCGGTGGGGCTGAGCCTGCAAAATGGATGGGGGAGGCTCAACTCTTACTCCAAGCCCTGGCCCTGTAGCTGCTTGTTTTGTCCCCATCACACACAGAGTCTGTCTGTCCACGAGCTCTCCAGGGCAAAGACTTGCCTCCGTCATGCCTAAAACTGGTTGGGGAATGGCCATGGCTCAAAAGGCTGCCTGGCTGCCAGGCTCCTGGCTGTGAATAAGACCATGGGGGCATCTAAATCTCACACTCCCTGGAGTGCTTTAGGGCTACATGTAATTCTGGAACAAAGTCTTGCTGGACTTGAAAAATATTCTGAAAAAAACCCAATGCACTTCCAGGGGAGGAAAAAAAAAAAAATAATGTTTTGACCAATCTTCCTTTGCTGATGATGGACTGCTTCAATGAAATGGTTTTAGACCAGCCCAAAACACACATCTGAGAAGAAATATCACACTGGAACCCTTGTCCTAGGATGGTCTAAGCAAATAAATCCCCAGAAGCTGGGGAGACAACAAGGCTATCTCTGACTCAGCACTCAGCCTAACCCATCAGGAATGCAACATTTCTCATTTTTCTCCCATGCATTTGTTTGTAGACTCAGCTCCATTCTCTTTAGATGATATTTATATTTCTCTAATCTATTGGCTGTGATGGATGACAAAGATTTCCCCCTACAAATCCATTTACAATGGAAAAAAGCCACAAGCGCAATATAGAACTTTTGTGTGTGTGTCGCTTTAGACAAATAAACATTGCTCCTTTTTCTAAAACATCTAAACATCTTGTATAGGAAATATTAGATCTCGGTTGACTGGAAAATGAAACTAGTTTTATGTTCTCTTCCAAAGCCTCTTGTGATATTACCAATATTTTTTCCCCCTGTCGAGAATAATGGCTTTTCTACAGGCCAGCAGATAGGAAAGTGCTTACATATATTTCTAGATGCAAACACTTCCCTGAATTACCTTGTCTTAATGTACTTCAGAGTTTGGTGCAAGTTCCTTGATGACTCTGGATAATAAGAGCCAGTGGAGAAAAGCCATGTTAAATAAATCAGTCACATCAAAAGTGGTATAAGATGATGATAAAGAAATCCCATGGGAGTCCACACAGGTCTTGGGAAGCAGTTATTTTAGGGCTGTTACAACATCAGTAATCCCATGCAATGGGGGCACACCAAAAGCAGAACTATGCAGGTTTTGGGTTTGTTTTTTTTTTATTTAGCAAGTTCCCTACTGCAGATTAAGGATGAAAGGTAAGGGAGCCCCTCCAAATGCAACACAACCACCTCAATTCTGTGTATGGCAAAAGCTGTGCCTGGTTGGACAGTGCAGAAATTTCTCCCACAGTGTCCTTGCAAAAAAAAAAAAAAAAAAAATTACTTCCTGCTGAAAAACTGAGAATCCCAAACCAAAAGAATAAACCAGCAACCCAGCTCAGGCTGTGTTTATTTCCTGACGTCTGTCCTCCCTGTGCTATAAAGCCTGGTACATCAAAATCTCAATCCCAAACAAAGCATTGCTATTTTTTCATCTGCAAATTGAAAAACAGCAAGAAGTAGGAGTTCCATAAAAATAAAACCTTCTCAAAGCAAAGACATTATTTTTTTTAAAACACATTTTGATGAAAATCTAATTTTCAGCCAAAAAAAAGGTTTCAGTGCAAATGTTGGGCTAACCACACAGAGAAGCCCATACACGAGGAAATGTTTCCCTTCCCTTTAGGATGGGAATTGCAAAACAAAGGGCACAAAAAAATCCCACATTATCATTACTTATCATTCCTGGTTAACAATATAAGATATACGATACGAGCAAAACAATTTGGTGGCAGAACATCATAAATGAAGTCTGTTTTCCCTGGAAACTGCATAACCATTTGAATTAATTTAATTTGAAATATCAAATTAAATTAAACTGTAGAATAATCCCCAAGGGAAAGCATATTTCATTTGCAATGTCTTCTGATAGGGTATTCTCTGCCAAAAGTTTTGCTATGCATCTGGCTTTGGATCTAAATTTATTACATTAGCTCTGGGAAGACTTTTAATAGAAAGTGAGATTAAAGGGGAGGGAAGAGAAAAAAAAAGGAACTTCTGATGGGGAAAAAAAAGACCCCAAACTCAATAAAGACCAAAGGAAGTGCTGAACATGGATGAATCTGGGCTGCTGTATCTCACCTGGCTCTGTCTGCACTGGTTTCAACCTCCAATCAAATGGGAACGAGACGTGTCATTAAACAACTCAAGCGCCGAAATTGTGTGTATCCATATGCACAAATATGATGTCTTCAAAACTACCTGACAATCTGTGACATCTCCTTAAACTTGTCAGCTAGCCTAAGAGCGACCAACAGGGGAAAAAAATAAAAAAGGGTCAGAAGATGATGAATGGAGAAAGATTATGTGCTTTCGAAATCAGGTTTGAAGGACAGAGACATGAAGGAAAGCACTTTCTTGGTCAGGTGGAGCCAGGCTAGGATTTTCATTTCCAAAGGAAAGCAAAGGAGAAGGGGGGAAAAAAAAAATCAAAAACCACCAGAAGAACACTGTCTTATTAGTAATAGCTACCTTGCTTTTTAAATAATCTTAGAGATAAATACAATCTAGGACAGATCTCAAACACACTTAGGTTCAACAGGTTGGGAGGAGGGAGGTGGTGACCCCATCAGTTTTCAAAATATAGGTCACACACAAAAGCAGCACTTACAAAATGAACGGTCTTGCCTTTCACGGCAAGAAATTGAAGAAAATTGCAGCCAGCAGCCGCCTGTAGGTTGATGCAGTGGGAATAATCTATTTCTTTCTTTCTTTTTCTTTCTTTCTTTTTTTTTTTTTTTTAAAGTTTCCCCTGCGAGCAAATACAGAGCAGCAGATGTTGGCATGGAAGAAGGGATTTGCTCTAAACAAACAACCCAGTCCCTCCAAGAAAAGCTTTGCACCAAACCAAAATCAAGTACACACAGCCCCGTCCACTTCCCTCTCCTGCCCCCCTAAAATAAATACCCACGCTCAGAGGTATCTTAATCAAATCAAAAAGCATTAGGGCTTGAATTTTCAGCACTTTCGTAACCTCCCAGTTTGTTTTAAATCTTGATTGGAAGAATTATCCTGACAAGAAAATTAGCGGTAAGTCAATAAACCTGTAGCCTGGAGATAGAGCTGTGAGTAACCGGCGAGAGAACACATTTGATCACGCACACAAACGCGCCCGAGACGATGGGCTGACTTGGCTGGCAAAGTTCATTACGATTTTAACCATGAAACCATGAAGAGCAGGTAATCATATTTAAAGAGATAAGAAACACAACTAGCGCAGGCCTTAGCTGCGACACAGAAATTCTCATTTATAGCAGTCACGGGTGGAAAATCAATACCCACTTTTGGATGCAAAAGGAATGTCAGACTTGACAAAGCTTCTTTGGATTTTTCTCCCCCCCCCCCCCCCCCCCCGGCTCCCCTGCTCCTCTACTGCTTCAAAACAAAAAAAAACACAAGAAGATTTGCATGCTCGCTGCATCCAAGGCTCCCCCCCAACTTGGCTCATAATTCCTCGAGATTTTCTCTGGCAACAGCCTCATTCCATCCATCCTTGTCAGAGTGCATCTTCCTCCCCGGTCCAAGCAAATTGTCTCCATGCCACTTGCTCGCAACCCTCCTCTGCCTCCCTTCTGCATGCACAGAGCTCTATCCTGCTCCATCGCCTAGAGGGGAGTTCACATTTGCAGAGGAATTGAGGAAGTCTGCTCCAAAAATACGTTTCAGGAAGAGGACAGATTATTCTCCAGCTTCTTTTAATTCATTTATAAGGTGATAGGGAGGAGAACTCTGCATTTTTTTCCCCTTTGCCTTCTATAAAACCCCAAAATAGTGAATTATTGGCAGCAAATTGTTCTGATGGCTCTGATGTTTATGAACTTTCTGCGCTCAAGCCTAGTTATTTATGAACTGATTTTTTATGTAGCATTCTTTGAGAAATGTTTGATGCAAACATATTTCAGCCTTTGGGTTGCTCGCAAATGATTCACTGTGATATCGCTGAAGGCACACACGTTCCCTTTGCAAAACGAGTCTGCTTTTGATACATGGGCTCAGAGTGATTAAACATGAGTGCTTCATTAGGAGAAAGAGCCATGGCAGCAGACAGAGAGGAGCTTCCATGCAGCTTGGGGACCAGCTTACCAGAAAACACCCACAACCTCACACAACTCCCACTACTCTGGCTAATATACAAGAGGGAAAAGTGTCTCTGCAGCCCTGTAAAAATCAGGTAGTGCTCCTCCTGCTCCCTACATGGGTGACTTCCACCTCCCCAAGGATCTTCCAAGATGTCTTCACAAGCTTGGGTGACACCAGCTAAATGATAGGGACTGATCCCATCTGTATGATACCTAGCAGGAAGGAGACCACACCACTGTTTCTTTTTCCTCAAAACTTGTTCTGATCCTGCAAGCACAGGTGAGCTGAGCTGGCTGGAGAGCTGCCAGTCAGAGAGGGACCTGGGGGGGTTGATTGCCAGCTCTCTGAACAGGAGCCAGCAGTGTGCCCAGGTGGACAAGAAGGCCAATGGCATCCTGGCTTGTAGCAGCACTAGCGTGGCCAGCAGGGACAGGGAAGGGATCTTTCCCCTGTGCTCAGCCCTGGTGAGGCCACCCCTCGATGAGTGGGTTCAGTTTTGGGCCCCTCACTCCAAAAAGGCCATTGAATGACTCGAGCGTGTCCAGAGAAGGGCAACGGAGCTGGTGCAGGGTCTGGAGCACAGGTCTGATGGGGAGCGGCTGAGGGAACTGGGGGGGTTTAGTGTGGAGAAGAGGAGGCTGAGGGGAGACCTCCTGGCCCTCTCCAACTCCCTGAAAGGAGGGTGCAGAGAGGGGGGATGAGCCTCTTTAACCAATAAGTGATAGGACAAGAGGTAATGGCCTCAAGTTGTGCCAGGGAAGGTTTAGACTAGATATTAGGAAGCATTTCTTTGCAGAACGGGTTGTTGGGCGTTGGAATGGGCTGCCCAGGTGGAGTCCCCATCCCTGGAGGTGTTCAAGAGTCGGGTTGACCCAGCGCTGAGGGATCTGGTGGAGTTGGGATATGTCAGTGTTGGGTTAACGGTTGGACTAGATGATCTTCAAGGTCCTTTCCAACCAAGATGATTCTGTGATTCTGTGATTCTGTGGAAGGAACTATGAGTTTCCATCACACCACTAGCAAAAAAAAAGAAAAGACTTATCCTCCTTCAGACTTACTCACATAGATGGAATGTACCAAGCCCTTGGTCCTGGGTATGCCAAGCAAAACAACAGCCTAAGTGAGCATCACGCAGAACTGGTTGTCACATGGACTTGGGCTCACCTCACTTTAATTTTCACAGGTTACAGAAAAACACAGTTGGGAAGGGAGAGGTTGATCCAAGCATCTCCCTCAAGAACAAAGAAATCACCAGGCAGCTCCTTGACCTCTCGAGTTGCCCGCTGGTGGGATAACGAGTCCTGAAAACTCAGTGACAGCCACGGGTTGAACCACCGCTTGCAAAGGCGAGCAGTATATGGCGGACTTGAAGATGCAAACTCTTTGAGATGGCTGTCAAGTTACAGGCAAGCAAAGCAGGGGGATCTACGTTTCAAGCAAGACTCTCCTATTTGTATATACCACATTGCACACGCCGTTTCTGACTCTCTCAGAGCCCTGTGCCTCTCTGAGCACCGGCAATCAAGCAGAAAAGTTCTGGGGCAAGCTGTGAAATCTCTGAAATGAAAATCAATTCCATCTCCATTTCACAGGGACTAATGTGGCATTTACAACATAAACAATCGCTTCTGTTAGGGAGGGAAATTAAAAAGCCGTGCTACATAAAAAGGAACAATGTTTAAAGTTCTGGTGGAAATGAGCAGTCAGATTGGAGATAATTACAAAAAGGGTGCCGGGCATGCAAGCACCCGAGGCACGGAGGGTAGCGATTTCAATAGGCAGCTCTGCTGCCAGCTGAGCAAACTGCCTCGAGGTCAGAGCAAGGTGGCTCTAAACATGAACAAAAAAGCTGGTGGGGGTGCTTTGAAGGGAGACAGAGGATGGGAGCTGAACTTCACAGGACAGCCAGGTTGCATGAATAGCTCTCATCTCAAACAATTGCTGCCAAGCTCCTCCTTTCCAGCTGGAGAGGAGTCTCGCAGAGCCGGAGATGAGCCCAAGCCAGAGCTACAAGTCAATTTTACATTCCTGTCTATCAGCATGATCATATAGCTATAGGATGTAGAAGTCCTTGTACTTAATTACCATCACACTGTCTTTTAATTTCAGCAAAGCAATGGGGCTCATGAGCCAGCCCCGGCTGGATTTATCCTGCCACGTGAATGAATTTTGGCTGAAAACTGTAAGAGCGTTTAAAGTGTGACAAGGGTGAAGTGGTGGAAGAGCATCTCGAGAGTACTGTCGGGTGATGCTAGCGAAGAATTTAATTAGCTGTAGTCCAAACACTGGTAAGTACTCAAACTCAGCCGTGAGCTGTGGCTGCCTGTGAGAGGAGAGGACCGCATGTGCCCCAAGGGGTCTTTCCCAGCGCTGTGCCTGTGTAATCTCACGCCCATCTCCCGTGCACGTGATGCTTTCCAGTGCAAGCTGGAAATAGATTAAGTGTATCTTCCCCTGCCACGAAGACTTTGCTTTTTCTCTGCACACAGCCAAGTAACCTGTAAGAGACTCAAAGCCATCCTTGCCCTCTGCTCAGCTCTGATAAAGCAGCAGCCTGGTTTGCAACACCGCGCATGAAAGGAGACGGGGATAAGTGTCCAGGTGACAGCGGTGACAACGCCCGGAGGAGGAGGAAACACCACCAAAGCGGACTAAGTGAGCAAACGGGGGCTGTTTTGTCTGCAGAAGAGATGACTGAGGAGAGCTACAGGAATAACCTTCAAACACATAAAAAGCCAGTGGCAGGAGGGAGAAAAGCTACTCTCCATGTCCACAGCAGATAGGATAAAAAATAATGAGCTTAAACTGCAGCAAGAAAAAGTTAGGAAAGACATTAGAAAAAACTTCCTGAAAAAAAAAATTAAAAAATAGCTTTGCACAGGCTCCATCACTGCAGGCTGTTAAGTACCGCTTAAAAATATTTCAGGGGTGGCAAAAGTGTAGAAGTCCTGGCCTTGGAGCAGGCAGATGGACTCAGCGATGTGTTTGCTGCTCACTTGAACCACCACCATGTGCAACCATGAAAAACTTGGCATAAATGAGCATCCACTGGAAAGGCAGCACCGCAAAGAGACCAAATAAATGGCATAGGCTTCACGGCTCCTCGGCCCTGTACCTCACCTGTGCCGGGTGTTACTGAGCGAAGCTTATCTTAGCCCAGGATTATATTTCATCTGAACATGGCAGAGACATGACACTTCTCTCCAAAGCCTTACTTCAGCACCCTAACATCCATTGAAATCACCTGCTGAAAGGTAACGTGTTTCACAGGAAAAAGATCTTTCTATAGCAGAAAGGGAATGAAAAAGCACACCCAACAAACAAAAACCACAAGGTCTTAATTCTCCTGTGAACGTGCGGTAGCTTCGGGCATGATTGGCTTACAGATGACACCAGATCATTACACCGGATGGCTTGATTTACCTTGATCAGAACAGCAATTTAGCAGACATTTCTTTCCAAACAGCACTAATCACTTTTTTCCCCTTTCGTGTGCATAAAATAAGATTGAAACACACTGTACAAATTGCTTGCTACAGTCCAAAAAATGCTAATAAGCTGCAAACATCTAAATCATGGCTTGAGACCTAGTATGATAAGGTAAGAAAGCAGTGTCAGTGCATACAGAACTATTATTTACTGGTGTCAGAAATAACTATCACATTTACATAACTGTGAGCCTGTGTGACAACTTCTTCCGGGAAACTGCTTTAGCTGCAGAAAAAGCCGCGACTTGAATGAACTGGGTATTTTTTTTAAACAGCAAGAAAATATGAACGGGGATACAAGCGCTTAACCTTTCAAGGTCTTTGTTCAACCATTAATCCATGCAAAAGAAGGGAGAAATGGGTTCTTTAATAAACAAATAAACATACTTTTCAGTGCCTTCCTCGGCCGTGCTGATTCCTGCTGTACTAACTCCAAACAGGGACGGTGGCACGACCTAATTGAGCTGATCGGAGCTGTTCTGATTTTTACGACAGCAGCCGTTCACTGGAAGGGCTACTGATGGAAATCTTTGGTGTCAATGGTCTCTTCCCCTCTCTTTGCTCCATGCAGGTCGTGAGCTGCCTATCTTAAGGCATCCTGCTTTCTGCACTGGGACCTCCAGCTGAGCTGGGATGGCAAATTAATATTGACCATCTCAGTGCAAAGCCCAAGATCTGCCTGGCTCGTGGTTGCCTCTCTCAGGAGGTACCAGGAGCATCACGCTGTGCCTCCTCCGGGCTCCAGCACGTTCACCAACGATCACCAACACCACCACCACCTTGGGTGCATTTCCCTTTGCAAGGCCACCCCACACAGAGGCGTTATCCCACCCCACACCTCTCCCGTGACACATCCATGTGCCACAGGCATCTGTTTCCTGCACTCTTCGGAGCTGCGCAGGAAAGAGCCGGTGCACAGCATCCCTCACGCTGGTTAAATCAGCATTTTAAGTAAGACTCTCCTGCCAGCTTCAGCGGCAGTAGGTGCATCTGCAAACGCCTGGCTCCGGCAGAGCCTTACCACCACCGCCAGCTGATTCCCCGCCTCCAACCTCAGCTTCCCCTGATCTTTGGGGCGCGTTCCTGGTTAACAGGGCACGCCAGGACCGTTCTCCCTGATTATATGATACCCTCTGGGTTGGCAACTCAAGTTAATACTTAGATTCATATTTTCCTGAGAGTCCTGTTAAATGGAACAGGTGGGGGCGGGGAAAGCCGTATTGATTTGCATTACCCTAGAGGAATACCAGTCAAGTTCATATATAGATTTACAAGGGTGGGAGTATATATTGACTCAGGCTCTCCAAGGGCTTGGGCGCACGGGTGGAGGAAGGGACAGCAGAGGACTCTTATCCCGCTCACACTATTATAAAGCCTGGATCAACTCCGCTGAAGCCAACTGAGGAGTTACACCACTAAAACCAAGATTAAAATCTGGCCCTGACTCCAGTAAAACCAAGTGAGCTACTAAGGATTACGGTGCTGCTAATAACTGATTTTCACTGCAGCTGCTGAGCAGAAACATCAAGTAATGAAAGCGGAGTGGATGGGGAAATGCTCCTGGGGCGTCCCCAGATCAGGGGAAGCCAGTAGTGCTACACATCCACAGCAAAGGGAACAGAGGAAAATCATCTGCTCTGGCCACAGGAACCATCTCCTTTCAGCAAGGAGGAGGAGCAGGGTTTTGTGAGGAGGATGGAAAGGGAGGAACCGAGGTCTTCCTTTCCTCCTAGCAGACAAAGCAATAAAGCCTTAGCAGGAGCTTGAATAAAAGGGTTGCTACACGAAGGTAATGTAAGGGTCAGACAAATCCTGGTTTCCCTTCTTGGAAATGAGTCCCCTTCAATCTGCAGATGAGTTTTTCTTGCAGTTACGCTGCTGAAGCTGTAGTTTCAAGCCGCAGAGCTTGCAGAAGACAGCAAGGTCCCTTACTCACCCACCTCCCCATATCAGCAGCCCCCGGAGGAAAGGGTGACTTTTCCAAGGCATCTCCCCAGCCTCGGAGGCCAGCCAGGGCCGGCGGAGAGATGCTGGGGAGGCCGAGAGCATGAGCACTGCCGCCCATCGCGGTGTCTGCACCTCCCGGCCCGGGCACTGCGCCGCAGCCCTCGCCGTTTCCAGCTGACCTGCGCCGCCTCCATCCCTGCATCCCCCCATCTCCCTGCAAGGGCCTTTCTGCCTCTACCCTTTCCCAGGGAAAACCAAGGTAAAGCTGTGCATATGCTCACTGATATTTCAAATCCTCCAATTAACGGGAAGATAATTCATGCATTTAAGCATTAAAAAGGTACTTAAGTCAGAATAAATTCCACTTTGGTATTTTCCAGGATTCACCTCCTGCTCCCACAGTTGAAGGAAATTTAACAGGCAGCCACAACCTACATACCTGCTCCTCGGTCCACCTCTCCCAGCCACCAGAAGCCACCATCAGCCTGTATTTGCCCATTAATGAATTGCTTTGTAGAACTTAATAATATTATTCAGTTCAGCGTATTTCAACCTGAGGTTGCAGAAAGAAAAGGTTATTTCAAGCTAATTGTCTGGGTATGTCCCTCCACAGATCAGGCATCCCTTTCCCTCCATGTAAACCACGTATGATACTATAGAGGGGAAAGTTAAAAGCATCAGTAAGGAAGAAACAATCCTGTGTGCATCACCTTTAAAAACCCCAAACTCTTATTTCTAAGGCTAGCTGGTTTTAATCTTC
This sequence comes from Strix aluco, assembly GCF_031877795.1. Classification (NCBI taxonomy): domain Eukaryota; kingdom Metazoa; phylum Chordata; class Aves; order Strigiformes; family Strigidae; genus Strix; species Strix aluco. The sequence goes on along the minus strand of NC_133953.1, from coordinate 7,442,014 downwards.
TTTATAATAGGTTTCCCCATTCCTACAGTTTAACAGGTTTGCAGCTTCTGCATTTAGCACTGGAATAAACAATGCTCCAGTAATTGCCAGGTCACTGTTATTTACTTCTGTTTTTTTAAAAAAACCTTCCCATACAGCTGCCTTGAGTGGGCTATACTGTAATTTTCTTTACTGTCTCTCACTAATGAAGGCAAGAGGGCAGGAAGACCAAGTCAGATGGTGGAAAAAGAAGCCAAACAGCTCGGTTGACTTGCGACACAATATTAAAACCAACTCCCACCTGTAACAGATTAATTGGCCTGGTCTTCGGCAGCCTGACAGGGAATAAAGACAAATGCTAGAAACCCAATGCATCATTGTTTTTAATTATAGCTGTTTTTCTCAGCTGGCCTGGTGAAAGGATTATTTCCCCACCCGTATGTTTTCGGTGCAATTTATGATGAGCAGATAACGGGGACGGGGCCAGTGCAAAGGATGAGGAGGGGACAGCAAACCAGGTGTGCTACAGCAAGTTTCCCAGAGATGGGATTTAGTATATGTTTAGGTCTTTGGTCTCCAGGTGCCACCCCCCAAGAAAAAGCCATGTGTAGTTTTATCTCCTTGCTGCTATCAGCCAAGCCATCACGCTGCAAAAGACAAAGCCAGATGGAGGTACAGTGTTGCTGAGACACCATGGACGGGGTATTACAAGAACCATGGCTTAAGAGAGACAGGAGAATCTTCTGTGAGAGGGAAGGAGAGGAAGGAGAGGGATGCCCTGCCTCTGTGTTGCGTGGGACGGGACACTGCCAGCTCAGAGAAATGCTGACGTCGTCCTCTGCCTGTCCCTCCTCAACACCTCCACCCCCTCTCCTAGGCTTTTCTCCATCCCGCCTGCTCTTGGGATAGCTGCAAACAGTGGGAAACTGCAGCAGACGATGCGTTACCAGCGCCGGTGCTGTCACACTGACGTGCTGATGCTGCTCTGGCAAGGACAGCTCTGGTTGAATTAAGTGCACGTTCTCCCACGCCAAGGCACAGCGGGGCGAGGGGAGGGAGAGAGGCACCCCGACCTCCAAAGGTGCAGCCCCGTGTGCTTGACAAACTGGTCTCATCCTCTAACGGGGGTCTGGGAGGGGCATTTTGCAAGGTGAAGGTAACTGGGAAGCCTACGGGCACTTCCCAGTGTGTCCCCTTCCCAGCTTTTAGGAAAAACAGTTTATTTTCCCAAAAGACCACGGCAAAAGGCTCTACCGTATTCCCTGATGCTCCTAAACTTCGGCCCTGGAAGCACTTCAATCCTATTCCCTGGCTGCTCCTCGCGCAAACTCCTTGTATTCCTTGAATTTGAATAGAAACCCTTGCTATTTTCAGGCTGTGAGTTGGTATAAATGTTTATCTGTATCCTGCCCAGGAAGAAAAGCAAATCTGCACTGCACAGGTCACCCAGAAGAGATGGTGGAGGAGATGAAGTCTGGGCTTCGGGCAGAGCATCAGAGGAGTGCACAAGAGTTTGCAGCTCTAAATTTAAGCTCCTTCTGCAGGTTGAGCTATTAATTACAGTTCTGGAGTGTTTCATGACAGTGCCTATTCACTGAGTGAGCTCTGCCACGAGGCACTGGAATAGCGCTGGATAATTCATGAACGGGGAAGAGGAATGAACGTTTACAGCTAGTTGGGAAATGTGCTTCCACGAGAAAGCTCAGCAAAAAGCAATGAAGGCGCTGAGGATTTCACTACATCGACATTTTTTTCTGCAAGTGTTTTGCTGCAAGCTGGTAGGTCTCAAGAGCAAGGAATGCTTGGTTTAAATACAAACCATCAAATTTTGGTCAAAATTAGCAATATGTTCTTTCTTTGATATGCTCAAATGGTTGATCGAAAACAGACAGTTCCTGCTGAAAAGCCCGTGCTAAAAAAAACCCAACTTATTTTCTGTGGGAGAGGGGGAAAAAAAAAAAAAAAAGATCTGCTATCAACTCAACTATGGGGGAAAAAATCCTAATCCCATATGCTGCAGTTTACTCAACCATGTACAGACGGAGTATACTTACAGAAGAGAGAGATGTGAAAAGAAATCTCAGAAAAGAGAAACCTAGTTCCCCTCCAAACTGCTTTCAATTACAGAAACTGAGCAGAGAAGATGTGTGGCTGAGACCCTACGTCTCTCCCCACTGACTTCTTCTTGCTGTATTTGTAGTCCTTTTTGCTTGGCCTTACAAGGGCTTCAGAAGCCAATGAGAAAATATAATGTTGCTTCACACACCTCCATGGCTTTTGAGGGCTGGCGTTTCTTTGGGTAAGAGACCCAATGCCTGCTTCAAATTTTAAGAAATCTGAGCAGAAGCCGTGTTCTGAAAGGTACAATCAAAGCGGTCTTAAAAACCCCAATGATGCTGTGGAATAATTCAAAAAAAGGGAATGCACATGCATGCAAGAGAGAAAAAGCTTCTTCCTGCATCTCATTCCTCGCAGGTAACAGTGAGGATGTTTCATTACAGGTAGTTTTCTGCAACTTGACGTCTTAAATTTTTTACAGCAGCCATGGGCATGGCACGATCTGGCAATTTGCCACCTGCGATCAATTTGTTACCTGCAAAGAAGGTACCATCCTGAAAGAAAAAAGAAGAAGAAAAAGGAAGGGGAAAAAAAAGGTCCTCCAACTAGATAGATGCCGTGTTGTCTCATTTACAACCAGGAGACTCTGCAAGCAGTGCTGTATGAAATAATGCTTCATTAAGGACCTTTACTGACTCCAGTGCATCAGCACAGTGGTGAGCACGCTGTGCTGCTGGAGGAGCTCCGTGTCTGATGAGATACAACCCAGTGCCTTGAACATTTGGGTTATTAGAGTCAGGAGAGCAACTCCGAGGTTATTGCCTCGCTCCAAACCGACTCTGCTGCTCTGCATATTTTGTAACTGAAGACCTCGCTGCTTTTTCTTTCCTTCCCTTTTGCAGTTGATCGTCCCTGCCGAGCCCTCGAAGTGGCTGCGTTTGGTGATGACAAAAAGCTTACATTTTAGCTCCGGATTGTTCCATCACATAGTAAAGTTTACAGCCTGCTGGAGGGCCCTTTTTACATGAAGAACGAGCGCAGGAGCATGGACTCAACGCAGCAATGCACGAAGCTGGCGGTTGAGAACACAAACTCCAGTTGAGATTTGCAAGAGATGACGAGGAATTTCGCCTTGCAACTCCCATTAATTTCAATCACAGCTGCAGTGATGTTGAGCACATGATTTATCACGAGTCTCGCAGTGGTTTGTGTTTCATTTCAGAGTAAAATATCGCCTTCCTTTTATCTAAAAACAATCCCCTCTCCCAAAGTCCTAGCTCCATCGCTGGCACATTAAAAGCATTAATAGAAGTGATCTGAGCATTAATAAACGAGCAAGTAACTCACACACTTCATTATGTTACAGGTAATGAGAAATTGCAGGTTGTTCAAGACATTTGACTGAGTGGGGTAATAAAGACAAAAAAATCAGCTTTGGAAACCCGAACTGTAGTGCAGGCTTTGTACCCAACGCAACAAGAAAAGGGGAAAGCGGAGAGAATCAGGTCTCATAACTGTAATTTCCATTAAATCTGGGCAAATGCGGTGTACACGTGGCTGCTCCTCCCATAGGTACCACCAGGTCGCCTTCTCAGCAGATGTAATGATACTGAATAGCAAGATTTCTGGCGTTCAGCTGTAACGGCACAACCCAATTCCAGGTTGTGTTGCCATTAAGGAGGAAGGAAGGAGGTCTTCGGGAACTTGCTTCTGAAATAATTTTGATAATTAAACCAAGCATCAGGTGGAAGGTTTTCAATAGCAACGACTATCCATACCTATTGGGTACTTCTAAATAGCCTATTCATCTCACTATCTAAATGACAAGCTAACTGCCTGCATTTATATAACTTCTTTACACTCAGAAGGGTCCCAAAGTGCTTATAATTGACTATCTACAGGATTCATTTACCTAGGCCTGAACTGCATTGATTCTGGTGTAGAGCACAGCAGCTCTTTAACGATGAGCAGTAACAAACCATGAGAATTCAAGGCAGGAGGTCAAGAACGACTCAGCCATCTGAAACCACCAAAAAAAGAAAAGGGATTTAGGGAAAAGCGATGCAGTTAAAATAATTTTAAGTTTGACCAGAGCCCATGGCCACCATCTTCAATCTTCTGGAAGGGGTTCCTTCAAACCATACACAAACATCCACCATACACAACTCATTTTTGGTTGAAAAAACCCAACCACGTATGTATAAAAACTCCCGTTATTTGCTAGGTAACACAGACATAAGAGAATTACCAGCCCTGTTTGACAGCACCTTGAGTTTTCTGATTGATTTCCCAGCTAAGCTGTTGACCAGGGGTGACCCAGTGAGGGCTGCAGCCCCGGCTCCTGCAGCTCCCATCCAATCTGCCTGAAGAAAGAGTGATCTCCGTACACGAAGAGCGACCCGGGAGGCAGCACAGTTTGTTTGCAGCTTTATTGGAAAACAGTAACGGTGTTGGAGCAAAGACCCCTCGTTTTATTTGGGTGTGTGCTAGCTATTCATTTATTTTCCAGCTAGATACTCAGTTGGTCTATCTGCATTGCTCTAAGAAAATGAAGCCGACAGGAGACCCCAACCTGAAGCACCCAGGCACTGGGTGTCAGAGCTTAATTCCAGCACAGGGGACCAACTGGAAAAGACCCTTTAATATTAAAAGTCCCGTACATTGGCCATGACCTCCAAACACCCTGTATCCCTTCATAATTCAGTGTTACAACTAGACAAGAGTGCAGTCACACCTTAATCCTTCCCTTCTCACCAGCGCTGGACAGAAATGCTGTGCATTAAATGTGCTAACCTCCACCCAGATGTGGCTCACCCTCCTTACACATCATGCCCAAGGACGGCTTGCAAAAAGCTTTAGTGCTGCTGGAGGGACTATGGGGAGGGAAGGCCGTACCCCGCGCTCTGCATGCCATTAGCACAACCTCTGCAGATCTAACAAGGTTGAAGCACAATTAAGCCTCCAAGAAGGTCAGATTTCTCTGCGCCACAAGACTTAAGTGCATGCACATGCTGTGGACCTTTTAGTCCCTCTCCAATCTATATCTGCATCATAACAAGACATTGTTTTGCTTCTGTTGCACTCCCTTTCTGTAAACCTCCTTTTTTAAGCCTCCCAAATGGCGTGATGCTTGCCTGGCTTTGTAACCCCCAAAAAAACCTCTGATTTGAGAGGAAAGCGCCTCCTCTCTGCGCAGACTGCGGATCTTAGCCCAGCTTTGCTGCTTTTGAGGTTGATCCCATATCGTGGTCGAGGGCACGCAGGGCTGCTCGCTGACCCACGTAAATGAGAGGTGAAGCTCAGTTATTGCCTGGTGGCGCCAACTACAATATCACACGGTTCCCAAACAGATGAAGGGAGAGGTGGCTTCCACAGCACGCAACTCTACTGAAACAGCTGAAATGTCTGCCACAAATGTTTGCGACCAGCCACCTCTGGAGAAGGCTGCCTCGGAGAAGGTGAGTCCAACGGGGCCCAATACTTCCAAAAACTGCAACGCTGTGCCAGATAGTGGGTCTTTCCCAATGACACTGAAGGTCTCTCTAAAGCCAGCTCAGAGCTGCTGAGCCCTGGGGATGAAGGTCCCACTCTGAAGGCAATAAATCAGAGATGACAGAGGGAGCCACCAGCATGAAAACTCACAGGCAACGCACGAGGCAAACAGGTAGGAAAGTTGGTTAACAGACCCAAGAAACTGCGTGGGTGGAAGGTTCTTTCTATTTTTTTTCAAGTCAGTGCTGTTAGTTGTTTTCAGGGCTCGAAATAAAAGTCAGCTCTAGGTGAGGAAGCTTGACAGGGCTTCACTGTATTTTGTGTTTGGTGAGTTACCCTTCCTACGTCACTCACCTGGTAGGGAAGGTTTGCTGGGACCGGAGTGACAGCAGATAAATCACCGGCTTTGCTTGCCATCTTTGAAAAATGAATTTTGGGGCCCTGTATTTCTCATCAGTGCATCTACCTTAGTGGCTGCCTCCTCACCAGCACGGGAGGGCTGTAGGCTATTTTAAATGGAAAGCCATAACAAACCCGTGGCTGCATTCATCCAGGCAGTGCTGGAGAGAGCCGGTCAGCTTCCGAGGTGAAGTAATAGGTCCTACCAAGTGAGCTGATAAAAAGCTGATGCTGGAGCAGCGGGCATGGAGCTCTTATGTTAGCCAGCCTTGCTAGAGACAGTGCTCTGGGGATATTTTTTAGGAGCTGATGGCCAGCAAGGTGCCATCACCTAAGACAGACTGAGCTTGATGAGACATATCAAAAGGTGATGTTGTCACCAGTAACCAGCCGATCATATCACAGAATCATCTCGGTTGGAAAAGACCTTGAAGCTCCTCCAGTCCAACCATGAACCTCACACTGACCGTTCTCACTCCACCAGATCCCTCAGCACTGGGTCAACCCGACTCTTCAACCCCTCCAGGGATGGGGACTCCCCCCCTGCCCTGGGCAGCCCATTCCAACACCCAACAACCCCTTCTGCAAAGAAATCCTTCCTAAGAGCCAGTCTGACCCTGCCCTGGCGCAGCTTGAGGCCATTCCCTCTTGGCCTGGCGCTGGTTCCTTGGCTCAAGAGACTCATCCCCCCTCTCTGCACCCTCCTTTCAGGGAGTTGGAGAGGGCCAGGAGGTCTCCCCTCAGCCTCCTCTTCTCCAGACTAAACCCCCCCAGTTCCCTCAGCCGCTCCCCATCAGACCTGTGCTCCAGACCCTGCACCAGCTCCGTTGCCCTTCTCTGGACATGCTCGAGTCATTCAATGGCCTTTTCGGAGTGAGGTTTTGCCCAAAACTGAACCCACTCATCGAGTGGCGGCCTCACCAGTGCCGAGCACAGGGATAAGATCCCTTCCCTGTCCCTGCTGGCCACGCTAGTGCTGATACAAGCCAGGGTACCATTGGCCTTCTTGTCCACCTGGGCACACTGCTGGCTCCTGTTCAGCCGACTATCGATCAACCCCCCCGCAGGTCCCTCTCTGACTGGCAAATATGTATGCCACCTGCCTGTTATAACATGCAAAGCGTGCATGCCAACATGCTAAAGAAAGCCTCTTGCAGAGTTCCCCAAAAGCTAAATGGTGGGGTCTGTTCTGCAACGCTCCTTCAGCCCAACAAGCAGCCGCACGGCAATCGCAGCAGCTCTGCTTTCACGAGCTGCCTGTCTCCCCCCACCTCCCCCATCAAATAAAACCAGCCACTATAAAGGAGTTGGATCCGCCGGCGATGCCGCAACCAGGTGTTTGAAACAAAGGCTAGGGGAGACCAAAATTAGGTCAAATCTGCTGATGAGAGATGAGTAAATAACAGCTGCTATTCCAGGGAGCTTTTGTTCTCTCTAAAAGGAGAGCAGGTATCTTTGCAGATCTGTCTCCTCTCATTCCTGCTGAAGCGGTGGTTTAGGCGTTTTCAAAGTTTCATGGGAGCATAAAAGGAGGCTGCGGGGAGGGAGGGGGATTTAAACGGCACACGCTCATGGAAATACGTAGCTGAGGCTATGAACAACTGATTAATGGAGCCAATCAACAAACAATAGTGTGAATATTATTGAAATACTGTCTTTGCAAGCGTCTGGACACGATGGACTAACAATATAGAAAAGTGTCCTGCTTTATAAGTGGCATTTTTTTTTCTTTGCAAGTATAATAAGAAAGTGGCTAATAATAGGATGGAGAATATTTTCAAGGTGTGTTTTATTATCCACTTATCTCTGACGCTTGCCAAAAGAGGCCTGAATATTCCTCAGCACATTTGAGACTTCCTGGCAGGGGAAAAAAGACTGATGAGTGCTATAAAGTAGGGAGCTAATGAAAGCAACTACATCTAAATGCAGCATCTGGGTCCCACGGCAGAGATTTCCTACAGACCAGCACCGTACCTCTCTGTGGCTTGGTCTCTCCAGGCAAGTGAAATGCTGCTCTCTGCCACCACCTGTGAAACGCCACAGGAGGTGGGTTTAGCTGAGTGTCATCGGCAGCATTTAATGACATTGAAGTAAGATAATTGGCATTATCTAACTTTCTGATAAAAAGGAGTTCCACAAGCCCCTGTTTTCCAGAGGGGTGCAGGCAGGGAAGCTGTCAGTCTCCAGCAAAAGTTATTCAAGAAAAAAGCCCAGAGTGCTCTCTTTTTTTTTTTTTTTTTTTTTCCCCATGTGGAGGAAAATAAGGTGCCATAAATGCTCAGCTACACATATTCTCTAGCAAAGCACCCAGGAATTCCCTGAAATCCCATAGATACCAGCAGTATCCCACAGCCATTCAAACAGCAATGGATCTGTACCGGTGCCCTAGAAGTCCTCCCCATGAAGGGAAAATGGTGGGTTTGGGCTCATTTCTGTTCTCATACCTGCTATGTGATCCTAACCGAGCTGAACCCGCAGAAGCCAGAGATGTGCTTTATGCTCTTTGTAATACCAGCTGACAATAGATATAGATATATATTTTTATATAAATAAAAAAAAATCTCTCTATATAAAAATCTGTCTATATATGAAGCACCTAAAAGAATTACTTTACCGAAAAACATGGGAGATGTTGATGGTAGCAGGAGCTGTCATTATAAAGGTGCAGAGATTTAGCACTGCTGGGCCTTAAGAAATGCTTTTTCTTAGATGCTGCTTCGTGTGCTGAGCCTCCCCGCGCTCAGCTCCATCACCTCCCTTCATCTGTACAGCCTTAGAGCAGACGCCAGCCCTGGTATCTCTCAACCCTCCTCGCACCTCATTCAAATTCAAGTAGTTCCTCTGTAACATGCTGAGCAAAAGCTTACCACCTCTTATCCGAAGCTTTCAATCTCATAAGAAATATTAAAAGGCAAACATGAAAATTACAGGAAAAGTAACCAAAGGATCGTAACCTGCCACAGTAATGGAAAATCCAATTGGTCTTGAGTGCAGCTAGGCTGATGCAAAATAAAGAGGAAAATAAGTGTTGCTTAGCCCTGTCTCCACTAAATGTTGCTGTGTTGGGCAAGAAGTGGAATGCAAAATAAAAAGATAGATGAAGCCTTTTTGGGGAAGTTGCAGGATGCAACGTGCACTAGAGAGGGAAGAAAATGGGTTCATTTATCCCTGGGAAAACAGGAGGATCTTAGAAAACTGGCTGAGGTAACTGGTGGGGAAAGAAAAAGGGGGTGTCGGGGGTGCCAGTGTCAACAGCTCTGCCCTACTAACACCCATGCCAGGCTGTGCATCCTGATGGACCACTCCTGGATGGAGCCCGAGGTCCTGCCGACAGCCCGGCTGCATCAACCCTTTGTGCCTCGGTTTCCCTCTCAGCAAAATAATTCCAAGTGCTACGGCATTTCGGATATCCCTCGTTTCCTACCTCTGGCTCTCCCCACCAAACCCCATCTCTTAAGCCCAGGCTTCCGCCCTACTGAGCTAAACCAACAAATCCCACTTCCAAACACCATCGCTCCCTTTTACCAGGCGTGGAGAAACGTCTTGCTCGTCGAGCTGTGCAGCATCAGTTATCAATTCGGCACTCCAATACACTGCGCCACTTGGAAACAGGCAATGTCTATTAGCGATAATGAAACTGGGGAGCCTAATTCCCCACGCAAATGAACTTGGGGGAAAGCGGATTATATCTCCTGATATGCACAAAGTTGAGGATCTGGCATCAGTGGCTCTGTTTAAGAGTCTGACCTCATTCCTGTCTTGTAAACAAGCTTCGAAGTATGAATAATAATAAAAAAACCTCATTTTTCTTGCAGAATCATTATATTGTTTTATGATTTTCCTATTCATGCTGCCAATAATAAATCACATTACCCAAGATGTTCACATTTATTATACTATTTAGAGCTCAGCGTAGCTGGCGTGATTTTGTATTAGCACTATGTTACCAGAGCTCAGGTTTTTGTTAATAACTTTGGAGTCCCCAGCACATACCTTTCATAAAACAACGCAAGATGGAGAAAATAGCCCTGAATTAGTAATGTAATCCAAAAATCTCAGTGTCCTGGAAGGGTCAGGAGGGTGGCTTTGGGCTACAGAGCTCCTGCAGACACTGGTAAAGGAGAAAGAAAGACTTGGGGGAGGTGGGAGCTGATGCAAAGGGACACACGCAGCCTGAAGGTCACACTTTACGCTTCTCCTCCAACACCAAACTAAGCCAAGAACTAGCAGAGAAAGCTGAATTCCTCCAAATTATTTCTCTGCTCACTTAAACTGCCCCTTCCAGTACTGTACGTACCCATGAGAGTATCTCCCACCTGCCAACCTGAACATGAGATTTTTAGCCCATTTACAGATGTGACCCTGGGGAAGCTGAATGAGCCAGAAAAGATCACAAGAGACACCAGGAGATGAACTTCTACCAAGCCTACAGCCCCTTTTTTAATAACTAAGTTGCCCTTCAGGCCATGAAGAGCTTTAATACTGACACACAAAGTCTCACCCGTCTGTCTGAACTTGAAAAGCCTCCTCAGAGGATTACCAAGAGGAGCGTGTAATCATGTTGAGGAGTCCAGTCTGGAGCCAGAAGACCTTATCCAGAGTGTAATGGTGGACAAATTGAGGTACCAAGAAGAGACTGAATTCACCCAGTAGTTAGCAGGTATATATAACACAGGTATACACAAATCCAGGGTCTTGACTGCACCACTGAAACCAGAGAGCATCAACATCCCTTGGTGCAGTGCAGTGGGATTTTGGGACGTACCTTCTCTGCCTGCTTCCTTTAATAAAGCACAATTTAGCACTTCAAGTTAGTTTCTGCATGCTCAGCCCCAGGGCTTGCTGTGCTGTAAGGGCAGGCAAACCTCCCAGGGCAGCAGCGCACAGCAGTGAGCAAAACAAAACCAGGACCTGGCTGGTGCATGCGAGAAAAAGGGAATCATATGGTTGAAGAGAAGAGTAATTGTAGTGGAAATTCAGAATCACTTCACTGAGCCCATTTCATGCCGTCATTCCTGCCCCTGTAAATCAGCAGCAGCAATTTATTCCTAAACAACAACAATCCTGAATGAGGAGGAAAATGAAATAATTGTGTTTTGACCAGCTTGAGACAATTCCTCTGCATGTAGATACATATTTATAAACACGGGTGTCAAACCTAAAGGCACTCCATCACACTCATTACCTACTTCCCTGTGCCCACCACCAGTGAGAGTCGTGCAGCACCGTGACAGCAGAAGCAGCTCCTCCCACAAAACTTTGCCAAGAATTTAGTATTCACGTCCAGCGCTCACAGAAACCAAAATAATTAATCAGTGCTGCAGGGGAGAAGCGATGCCAAAATAGCCTGCGCAGACCCCTGCCTGTGCATCGGGGCCTCAAACCTGGCTTTGGGCTCTCCTGGTTTTGGCATGTTGCTACCCCATCCCCACCCAGTCCATCCTTACTCCTGCATACGTTTAATTATCACTGCCAGTTCACCTCTGTCTTTGCTTACAACGGTCCTTACTTCACACCCCTCGGGCCACGTACCATTTACTGGATTCCTTTTAACCTTGCAGATCTATGAGACAGGTGCAGACTTTTGCTATCCATCCACACGGAGCAGGAGACACTCAGCTGGCCAAGAAAGAAATTTGCTGGAATAAGCGTGGCTCAGATCTGCTGCAGGCTCCCCAGGTCTTTACAAACCACAGATACATCAGCTTGCAGGGGATGTAACAACCTGTATTGCCTTTGGCTATCTCATATTCCTTCATCCCTTGATCAGAAGATAATCAATTGGTGGAAAAAAAATCTGACATAAAACCACCTTTCCTTTTAACCATCCTCAGGAACGTACCTGTCAGAGTCACACGTCACTCCGCACATCCCCGGGTGATTTGGGGCTCCCTCAGCCTCTGCGTTACCTCCCTAACAGCACCGACAGCCTGTGCATTACAGAAGAGAGAAGCCAGCACCGAAGACCCGTATACAGAAGAAAATGGAGGTATGGTACATTTGAATGACACCTCTCAAGGTACATCAATCAAAGCATTTTTCTAGGGGAATATTCTGCCTTTTTCCCCCCCCACAGTATTTGGCATATGATGAAAACAATGTCAAACTTTGTCTGCCTCAAAGTTTTCAGCAGAAGACCTCTCAGCTCATTTTCTAAGTCTTTACTCCAGGTGCCAGACTGCCTTTATGATCCCTACTAGGTCTCGCAGCTGGAAAGCCTTAGAGCCTCTTTCCTTCTTATCGATTTCACTAATTATTATCATTAAGTTTAGGCTCATTTTCTTAAAGCTGTTTTGACAGCCTTGCTGGTCCATCAATCAGTGTCTCGTAAGTACTTTGGAATATCTTGGTGAATCTCAACCAAACCTGACAAGGGATGATGACACTCACCATTAAGGGAAAAAAAGAAATAAGAAAAAACCCCACAACATCAACAACAACAAAGCAAGACATAAAAAGAGACTGGGTGATGGAAAGCGACCCCTCTCTCTGCAGCTGAAGAAAATAAAATATGCCCCATCTCAGTACAACTTTCTTATTCCTGCGCCCCATTAGAAGAGAGATGGCAGCGTTCTTCTCACAACAAAAGCACAGCATAGGCCACAGGGCAGCAAAAAAGAAAGTTTAACTGAAATAAATGGAGAAATTTCATTAGGATGTTTGTTTGGAAAATATAATACAGATAGGGAAGATCTGCCAGGGGGAACAAACATCATCTCGATTAAGATTCAGCTGCGGTGGAGTATCAGAAACATGCCTCCTATGAGAAGCCTGCCCTCTGAGCCTGCCGTGCCCAGAATCTCAAAACAGACGAAAAACAATTCCGATACATTTTATTTCTTCTTTTCTTCCTTAAGCCCTAAAACATCCCTCCGTGCCACTTTGACCTTCAAGTTTTACTTCTACTATAATGAGCCCCAGGCATATTTTTAGCAGGGTCCATTAGCAAACCTTTGGTGTGACACTCATTCCTCCGGCTGATGACAAGGGCATTTCCTCAGTGCTTTGCAGGGATCATCCAGGAAGGTCTCCTTCCCAGCCTCTGGCTGCACAGGCCTGGTCGTGCTCAAGTTTAACGATGCAATGGGCTCCAAAGGACCAGGGAGATCTTTTTGTTGCACTGTCACTGATGGAAGAAAACACCTAAAGGAAGGTGCCATCCCACGGTTTGCCAGTGCACGCTTTGGGAAATGCACTTTGGCTGGTGTTTGGGCTGAGACAGGCAGACAAAATCAGGGCATCACTGCAAGGGAAACTATGGAAATAAAAGGTAACGCCAGGTTTTGCTTCACCAGGTTGAAGTAGATGGCACGGGACAAGAGGAAATCAGCAAGGGACTGGGAAGATGCAAAGCAGCATTAAGACAAGGGAGAAATACAAGCAGACTGCTCTCTCCCAAGGCAGAGATGAATTGCTGGACCATTGGAAGCAAGTTTCTCCTGTCCAATTAATATGGTAATACAAGCCCTCCTGTTAAATCTGAGCTCTTCCCACTTCCGTCGTGACTTGGTCCCTGTTCTCAAGATTATATCTGCCAGAGTCTGTTTTTGAGCACCCTCATCACCTTCCTGTCCTTGCCTTACAGCTCTCAGGGGTGTTTTAGTCTCTTTTCCAAGGTGTTCAACATCCCTGCACCAGGTGCCCCGGCAGCCAGCAGCGATTTCAGGATTGCATTTGGAGGCCGGATGCCCACGCTCCAAACCCCAATTATCGGAGATGGCTTTTCTTCATGCACTGAAAGCAAAAACCTCTTCTCCTGCCTCCTGCTGCTCCCCCAAATTGATGCCTTGATAAAGGTGACAATACTTACAAACACACACATAGTTGTATTATTACTGTTGCTGCTATTTGATTAAGTTATTAGGATAATTGCTTTGCCAGCTTTGCCACAATAGTGGCTTTTACTAGCTGGTAACGCTGCTTGTTTTAGAGTTTGGAGGACAGATAAGTGGGTGAGATTTACACACAGGATGACAGTCGGCTACATTATCCAACCTGATAATTTGCACTCGGAAGCCCGACTGGAGTGAAAAAGGCCACTGCCTCTTTTCCAACCTGCTTGTTTTACGTTCGCTTTGGTTTCGCTATCAACTAAATGCACTCAAGGGTAAAGACTCCTCAGGGACCTGTGAAACGGTGCTATTGCAAACACAACATCTATATTTGTTGCCAAGGCGATGGCTAATAACATTAAAATGGAACATGGGCCCTTTTTGCAGGACAGCCAGGCTGATGCATCTGCAAAGTGGGAGATGATGGAGGGAAGGGAAAAACGCTGACCACTGGGTCTCTGACACAAGCTGGGGGTTTTTGTGTTGGGGGGCTCCTGCTCTAATAAGGAGACACCAAGGACAAATCTGCATCCCAGCCAGGATGCAACCATGATGGAGAAACCCGCCAAACCTGGGTGTGGTGGTGCTGAGGTCTTCATATATGGAAGAAACTACAGCTTGCGGCCACATGATTTCCCTCTTTGCCATCAAGACCAAGTTCTGCAGAGCACAGAAGTCTCCAGGATGACCTTTCCTAGACAGACGCTAGAAAGCTATTACTGAGCACAAGCCAATTTGCTTTGCAAGTGTAAGTGGCAATTTTCCTTCTTAAATACATTACAGTCGAAGGTAAATGGCTATAAACAGAAAGTTACTTCTCACTCCCTCCACAGAGACCTCTCCCTGTGGTTATAAGCTATGATCTTAAAATATACTGTTGTGAGACACCAGCAGCACGAGACACAGTTGTTTTCAGCTAGTGACTTTCATGCCCAGCTTTTATTAAGAGGAAAAAAAAAAAAATACATCCACAGGGGGCAATGACTTCTTCAAATATCCTTATGCAGCAATTTTAACAGGGAATGAAAAATTAGGAGCAAGGTTTAAGGTCTCTTGCATTTTATTCTGAGAAGGTGCACTGGCTGAAGAACAGCAGCTCGCAAAGCATCTCATGAAAATTCAGCAAGACGGGGTCATAAGCTGAAGAGTACGTGAAGCACTTCAGTATCTGGGGGCAGCAGGAGGAAACACAGGGACTGCGAAGAGCTGCCTTGCAGAAAGCACAGAGCTGCTCGCAGTCCCACTGCAGGCTCCAGAGAGCTCCCACAGCCGAGGGACACCAGGGCAATAAAAAGGGGAGGTGGGCTGTATGGCACCAGAGACCTGCCCTGCCTTCCCACCACCTGACGGTCTCACATCAGCCCCAGGAGAGCTTGTTCTCCCCATCGCCACTTGCGGATTGTGGCGGCCAAACAAAGGCATCTTCCCCTCCCAGCCACTCCGGATGCCTCTTTGGGATGCTTAGCAAACAGACCTAGATTAAACCCTTTAATTAGGAGCTCTTAAAAGCATTGTGGGATTCCCTTCTTTTCAATCAACTCATTGGTCTTTCCCATCCAACACCTGCCTCTAGCTGTAGTGCGGCATCTCCCGACAACCTAACAAAAAGGCTGGGTAATAATACAATACACCTCCGAGAATATAATCCTCCTCATCTATTATTTTGGCCTGACATTTCTGTTCATTAGGAGCACACTGTGTACAGGCACCGTACATCTTCATTGGGAACCCACCGTTTCTATTAAATGTAATTATTTCTCCCTGCGGCTTGCATGCTAAAGACTGTTACTAAAAAGCAAGTGGCTGTTACAGAAAGGGATGGCAAAGCTCTTCTCATAAACGGGCGCTGCAGCAGCGTCCACAAACTACCTGAGACCGGATCCACAGATTTTTGAGGTTTGTGGGACTGCTGTGATCAGCTACTTTGACCTCTGGCCTCAACAGCACATGAGAGCTTCCCCGTGTTAATGCCTGCTTGAACTACAATACCGGGATGTTAGCAAAACATCTGGTTTCCACTGAAACTTTGCCAATAACAAAGAATCTACCATAACCCCTGGCATGTTGTGCGAGTACTAATTAGCCTCCCTATTAAAGGTATTACTTAGTTTCTAGCCTGAATTTCTTTGGAAGCTTCACCTTCCATCTCCTGGGTTTTATTACATCTCTGACGGCCAAACCAAAACACTCATCTTCCCAGGGTTGCTCTCCTGGGATCAAGTTGTCCCTTTCTCTCATCTCTGCTGTATATTATCCAAAGTCAGAAGCAGGAAGAAAAAGCTGGGGAGGCCAAGCGCTAAACTCTTCCTTTTTCTTTTTTGGTCCAAATAATTCCCCACCGTGAAACGTTATTTTGTCTGAGGCACTTACTTCATTTACAAAACTATTTCCAGCTTGACCAAAACAGAAAGCATTTACAAAGTTATTTTCAAAGTGGTGGCACATCCTCTTCTGGCAATTTCATATCAGAAACTTGGGCTGTCTTCTTTTGAAATGAAATGTTGTTTCCAAACTAAGCAAGAATCATTACAGCATGGTTTGCATATGTTGAAATGAAGTAATATAAGCAAGCTGAAGTGGTTTGTTTGGGTGGATGGGGTTTTTTTGGTTTGGTTTTTAACTGATGTTTTCACAGTGTTTCAAAATGTTGGCATTTTGTCATGTTTCAAGGATGTAATTGTTGTTCTTGACTAAAGAGGGGAGCCCAGATAAAATGTTGCGAGAGGAATTTCAGATGGCCAGAGTTAGAAGAGATAAATTTCACCCCTGATATCAAGAGATGGTCAAGCACATAGAAAAACAACATCCATTAGTAGCTCTCTGGCACTGGGACTTGTCTGAGCCTTTTCAATTCCCAGAGTCTCAAAACTAGAAAAAGCAGTTCTGCACTGATTTAGTGGAATATCTTTATTCAACCCTAAATGTACGCAATCAGCATTAGCTTGATGTATTCCAGCCAGCAGTGACTTGGGGGACCAACTTGAACAGGAGACTTCATGAATATTCTACAGACTGACATTTGTTTGCAGTATTTGAATATTTCCTAATAACCAGGGAAAAAAAAAAATGCATAGCGGGAGGCCAAGCTCATGAATGCTTTATAAAGTCAGGTCTCCCCTGAAATATCATAAATGGCAAACATTGCTTGCTACGTACAGATATGCAAAAAACTTTTGGCTTTTTCGCTACCTTCCCTCCACTGGGAGCTCCCCTTTTTGAGCTGGGTCTGATGGGCAGTTCCCTTCTGTAGGATGGAGGGGAGGAGGTGGCCACGACTTCCCGACACTTCCGACACCCTTACAGGTGGCTTTTTAATGGAAACATAAAATACATGTCTTGCAGTCCTTCTGGTAGTAGCTGCACTATTGTTGGAGAAATTCCTTCTTTTAGGGGAACTCTTATCACAGATTAGTAATATTTTTATGAGCCTTACGACAGCATCTCTGAGCCTCACATCCTGAAGCAGCACAAAAGAGTGTTTTATTCTTAGGCCATTCTATTTTTTCTCTTTCCCATCATAAGCTTCACCCCCCAAAACATAGCTTTCAATCCATGACACCCCTAGTACCTGAACACAAGTTAAAAACCCCACTCAAATAACTACAGTCATCAAGGATTTGTATGCGTATTTCCTCTAGCTCCTCCACAGTGACCCATATTTAAAAAAGACCAATACTTCAGCCTTTTTCCAACCTTGGCCTGTGCTTGTAGAGGGTAAGCGAAATGGATTTTCATTTGCTACACAGTTTTCTCCAAGCAATCTTTCTGGCCTTATTTATTCTTTTACAAAGTCAGATGATCACTATCTAATGTTAATATTTCTTTGTGTTGAAGTAGTACAGGGATTACTCATAAAATCTCTGTGTCTGCATATTCTGAAGAGTAAATAGTGGGATTTTCAAAGTCTATTTGGCATCGGCCTAAATCTGCCTTTCAAAACTCCTTCGTGACCAAACCAGTTGTCCAAAACACTTCTTGTTGTCTCAACAGCTTCATAATTATGATCACGCTGTCTCACTTGAAACAGATTGCTTCCAGCTCAAGGATTAATCTAGTGACGTACAGCAAAAGTCAGGAAATTCAATTCCTCTTCAAATACTCAGAAAGCACCAAAAAGCTTCAAAGTTGTTTGAAGCAAGCAGGACAGATATCTCAAGTCAGGCACTGAAGAATGAATCAGTCACCTGAGATTTCTTTTACAGTCAAAAGAGAGAAATGAGCACTTTTAGCAGGCAAGTCTCCTCAAATGCCTATTTTCAGCTGAGACAAATCATCTGCTGAAGTTGCCTGTTTCTCTCCATTGACTAAAAAAACCAAACCTGGGAGTACAAGCTTCACAGCTCACCATTTTAGACCTCACCTGAAACATTAAACCGTCTTCAGTAATATCAGCATGACAGAAAATACTAACAAACTGCAGGGGATGCCTCACATCAGAGCTTTACTTCAGATGTTTTTCCTGCATTCAAGGGATTCCCCAATCCAACCAAGTGCTTCAAAACTGCCCTGAGCTCTTAGCAGCAGAGATGTATTGCTCTAGACAAATGAATGCAATGAGTCAAGGATTAAGTCACTCCTGGTACGTTAAATTTCATGCTATAAAACCTGCGCGTGCATCCTGGTAAGGATGTCCCAGCGGACTCCTGGGTCATGCTCCTGCAAAGCCAGTGGAGGTCCAGCTGCTGCTGTTGCTGCTGCCTGCTCCGATTTTGAGTCTGATATTTTCCGCCATCATCCACTTGGAAATATTTGACTAATTAGAAGCTCAACCCTGAAAACTTAATTCAGCAGAACTCCTCCAGCGTCCCCGGTAGGAGATCTGAACTCAGTGACCCCAACTATTGTGCTCTGCAGGTCGACAATATGCTGAATAAACAGGTAGTTTAGATTCCTTTGCCTTTACTTATAAATCAATTTTAATTACGACGACGACGACATCAGCAACAAAACGGAGCCAAACTGCTGGGCCCATTCTTCTCGCACACTAACTATCACAAATTAAACGGTGAATTGTATTGCGCTGTGGGTATTGTCATGCAAACGAAGAAAAACAACTTGCTTTCCAATTTCCTCATGCAAATATAGACTGAATTGTTGAGACAGAGAATATATTTTGCCATCTCAGTGGTTCTGCAGAAGATAAGAGGAACTGCAAAAGTTTTGCAATTTGTAAGCTGGCAGCTTATTAAATAAATAAGTAAGAACACCGCCCTGCAAAACCAAATGTTTAAATAACATTACAAGTAAACTGTCAAGGTCAGCAAATAATACATTTAAAAACCTTGTATTCCTTTTGCCTTTCTGCAAAGACTGTGCTATAATTTACAGGTTTATTTCCTTTTCAAAGAAGTTTCCTGATACAGTCTCAAGCTCTACTGGAATATGAAAAAAACAATAGCAAAACTTTCCAGCCTGAACGCTACTGCACGGTGCTCTGTGTTCCCAAGCCAGTGCCTGCACCTCTGTACCACGAGGCAGGCGGCACTGCAATACCAGTTTCTGTGAAGTTATACTCCTACCCAATAATTGTATTCATCCAGAAAAAGGCACACGGACCAGACCTACATGTGCAACACCCACCACAAGAAGAAATAAACTTCTGTAGATACTCAAAAAAGCCAAAAAAAAAGGAAAAAAGGCAATTCAATCGTGAACACCAAGGACCAGCCATTATTTTTACCTTTTCAGGACTAAATGAAAGCTTGAGAACAATTATACCAAAGCCTGGGCTCTCCCCTCAGCCTCCTTACATGTTTCATCTCTGTGGCTCCAATTCTCCATCCCTCCCTTTTATTCCACATCCAAGAGGAGGTCCTGCTCTTACAAGAGTTATCTGTGCCCACACAGCTTGTGTAAAGTCTGAGCTACCCAGCCCGCTGCAGAGTACCCTTTGATGGGTATATTTTCATGGTGTCACCTACAGCTACAGAGAGTGACACCGTTAAACCCCGCCTGCTGCCATACATCCTCCAGCTCCACGTGGCCTGGTTGTGGTGGACAGAGCTAGATGGTTGCCATGCTGAAGTCACCCCCAAACAGCTCTAAACTCACATCTCCATTGCCAGGGACAGCCACAGGGGCCAAAGCCCTAGAAAAGAGATGTCAATCCATCAAGAAAGAAAAGGAGATGTCCCACTATGACACATCTCCTTGCCTGGGCCACCTCCCCTCCTTCAAACCCAGCTCCTTCAGACCAACCCAACTAACATCACATTAGGGATCAGTAAGAAAGCGCTTCCCTCTTCTTGATTACATGCTCGGTTGCTCTGGCATGTTCTGCCGCTAGAAATAAATTGATCTAATTCTTAATAACAGCCTCACCGGGTCTGGTAGGAGGGAGCTAATGCTGAGCCGCTGACCATACGTGGCGAGCACAGAGAGGGAGTGGGAGGAAGGTTCTGCAGAGCAGCTGTCAACCCAGCCCAGTTGATTGCCGGGGACTAAAAGCATGTAATTCACAACTTCTGCACGCTGGAGAAGTTATCATTTGGAAGTTGTTGCTCTGCAGTGGCTTGACAGTCTAACAATACAAAATAAATCTATTCATGCTACTTTGGCGAGACCGAATCCCGGGAATGTGCCGCAACAGCAGAGAGCAGTGATAAGTTCTTGTAACTTACAGCAACTTGGTGCTGTCCTCATTACCATATATTATCTTACTGCACACATAAGAAACCTTTCCAACGGACTTCAGTGTGGCTGAGCTTTTATTCCCTCCTCTGTGTTAAAGCTGAAAGTACTTTGTGCATGCCCAAAGCCCTCCTGATATCGCGGGGTTTGAAGGGTCTGAAAGCAGCAGCGATTTTGCCGGTTCTCTGGCCGGAGCACTGGTGTTAGCAGCGGTTTCTGGAGTCTTGTAAAGAGGATTCACGGCTGGATTTTGTGCTCTGTAACGCCCAGGGACTTAGCACATCATCTCCTGCCAGTCTCACTGTGTCAGGCCAGCCTAGATAGGGTAGAGCTTTGTAGCAGAATGGTGGTTAAAAGGAGGGGGAGAAAATTCTGCATCAAGGGGATGAGCAAAACCAAATCAAATTCACAGACTCCAGAAATGAGGCACCAAATTAATCAAGGTGGACAGGGAAGAGAACAGTGCTCTGCCTATCAGAGGGCTCCTGGGTGCACCCCTGTTGATGAGAAAGGACGGCAAGACATCTTCATTTCACCTGCTCCTGCGCGCGGAGACAGACGCAGCACGCGTCAGCGTGTACGGACGTGCACTGAGGTAACACAAATGCCAATAAAGATGCACCCAGGCTGTTAGCAAAGCCTGCCTGATGTCATTTCTTGCCTCATCTCCTGCAGCTCGTGCATGACGGAGCTCTGGAAGGATGTGGCCATGCCCAGTGCTTCGCCCAGTACACAAACCCTGTTTGTTGTGTTTGCTGTTGGCTAAAGCAAATCTGCAACACTTTACAGCAACTGAAGATCTCAACTTACAGACGTGCTCATCAGCAGACAGTCGTATACACGCATTTAGCTGCGGGACCTCTACAGAAATAAAAATGTTGCCTTTTAAAAACTGTCTCTGGTTTTCCAGCGCAGGAAAGCTGCTCTTCGAGGATGCTGTGCTGAGCCCCTGCCCAAATGAAAACATCCACTCTCACTCAAAAAATGAGCTTGAGCTGGTACGGGAGCTGCACACATCTCCTTGTGCAACTCGGCAGAGATGGCAAAGAGCGGGAAGGGTACACGAGCGATTTCCTTCCAAACCAGAGGATGCAATTGTAAAAGACTCACAGCGTCAGGCTCAGCAGCCCGATGAAGCAACCCTGTACCTCCTGCACGCAGCTCGCTTAACAATCTTGTTTCCTCCCCTCAAGGTGGATTTTGGTTCTAGAAAGACTACCAGTGGTGTTAAAAGTTCAAGTTAGCAAATTGCCAAGCAGCAGCTTATCTCTGAAAGCCCTGCTTGGGGAAGGGCTTTTTGAGCTTTTCCATTTGGGATTTAGGGTTTTCTCTCATTTTTCCTTAAAACAAAGACTCTGCTTGCACTGATGTCAGCACAAGTTACTGCCTTTTCCTCAGGGGGTGGATGAGCAGCTTTAGGGAATGGGAGGCACCATCCCCATGGCCAGTTTAGCGCCAGACATACCTGCAAGAGAGCCACATGCTATATATATATATATATATATATATATCAAACTTTCATCCACCTGGAACTGAAAACTTTCAGCTTACTCCTTTGCACCTAAACCAACCATCTGATACCAGCAGAATGCAATCTTGATGTTTTCGTGCTTTTCCCAAATCAAAGAGGCTAAATTAAGTTTGGTTTTCCTCCCTATTCCAGCCAGGCTAGAAATCACTCTGCCAAAATCTGCAGTGCTGCAAATTCCCCCACCCTCCACCACCAAGCTGAAGACGTGTTTCTACTCGCGCCATCCACACGAGCAAACTTTTGCAGTTCTCAAACCCCCATTTCCCTGAGTTTCTGACCGACGCAGATCCAAGATTTGTGTTTGGCTGGATTTTAATTGAAAGGTGTCTCCTGTCTCTTGGTTAGGGGATCAGTGCACGGGTAGCGCTTCCCAATTTATTCCTATAGTTGGATGCTCAGTGAGCAGGCGACAGCCGTAAGCGTCTCTTGACAGGCACTTGGAAATATAATGCGCCGCGGGTTGTGTTTCCTTCCTCGTAATAGGATGCAAAGCTCCGTTTTCAAAAGAATATGCTAACATTTTAAGCTCTTTTTGTTAGTATAAATGATAATGTAGTCAACACAAGGGCCTCATCTCTCCTTGAAGTGAATATAATTCCTGTTCACCTTAACACATACGGCTCAAGAATAAACCTTAGACAAGCTCTCCTTCAGTGGGCTTCACTGAAGGCTTTGCTCCCAGGGAAGAGTTGATGGAGGAGTAAATGAAGCTGTCCTCTACTGGGTAACCAAAGGATGGACTCAAGGCCTCTTAAAACTGTACAATCTAATCAGCTCCTCCTTTAGTGTAAGGCGAAATTAAATCTTTCTGTCTCAGTAGAATTAGTTTTTAGAAGAAGGATGCAATAAATAACCTGCCTGAAATAGAGAGGTCAGGGTGTTGTCCAAGAAATGAGGAGACCTTTGCTACCGGCAAAATACAGATAAAGTGTAAAGTAAAGCCATAAAAGACAAAATCCGTGGGTCTTGAGGAGCATGGGTCTCTCCAAGCCCCTTCGTTATCGCTATTTAGGCTCGTGGTGTTTACCCATGCTTAAGGATCAGGCTTACCTCTGTGTACGTCAGCCCCTCTCAGAACAGATTCATCCTGCTGTCTCTAAAAGACGTTCACGGAAAAATATCCGAGCAGCACTCAGATATGGGAAGAGAGGAGGCGTAGAAACCCTACAGGTTTTTCTCCTTGTGAGGTTTATGAAACCGCTGTTCTCCTTGTTTTCAGCGCATGGGTTGCTCATCACACCTGGTTTACATACAACCCACTGACAGATTCAGAAACAAACATGTCTCGCTGTTACAGGATTACAAAGGAAGGATCAATTCCACGCTGTCAATCCCTCCATTTCATTAGGGACTGATTGGGAGGCATCAAATCCTGTCTTCCAAGAGTCAAACCCGTAAACAAGACAACATTGTTTAAAAAAAAAAAAAAAAGAAACCAACCAAAAACAAACCCACAAAAAACAAACTGCCAGATGCCAGAGATTGCTATGAGACCGCAGCGCAAATAACAATTTGGGAAATAATTGAGCTATTCCTGTTGGAGATGAAACCGGGCGGGACAGGCAAAAAAGATTTCCCAAAGTTATTAGCAACCCTAAAAAATGTTTTCCCTTACAGGATGAGAAGAAAAAATGGTGCCAAAAGCAGACAAGGGGAATCCTTGAGAAAAAGTCCTTCCCCCCTAGATTTTCAGTACAACCTCACCATTTCCAAAGCTGGGGAGATGCTGGCTGGGCTCCTTGGGAAGGACTAAACTCAGCCATGTTTTCTCCTAATGCACCAACTGTCACGACTGTCAATTCAGCTCCTTTCATGGAGATTAGAATTCATTTGTAAAAGGAAAAGAGAAAAGGAAAAAAAAAAGAAAAAGAAAAGAAGCAAAAGAAAAGGTATTTAATTGGCAACTGAATTCCTCATGAAACAAAGAGATGGATTCATGCAAAGAAGAATAGGGAGTGCTGTTTTGATATCTGAATTTTAATGACTCCATGGCATCCCTATTTGTTATGTATCTGCTTTCGAAATGTCACGGCTGGCTCTAGTGGTAATTACTGAATTTCAACATTTATAGAAAAGCAGCACATACAGTATGGAGATAATTGCCCAGTTGGATAGTTATGAAGGATCCAGGTTTCCCCCCCCCACTCCCCCCTCCTTCTGTGACTACAGAATTTTAGTAATTATCACTAGAGCCACTTGTTAAAAAATCAGAAAGCAGGTAAACAACAAACACCAGTGTAGTTTATTCATTAAAATTCAAAAAACACATCATCATATTGATCTTGAAATTACAAACTGCTGCATCTTGCAAAAAGCTGAGCACTTACGCAACGCCAACGTTTAGTATTGCTGTACATCATACAGCAAGACATTTTCCTGATGGGAACTGTTATGTAATAAACGCTATTGTGTGGCATTTGCAGGTTAAAAAATCGATTCATAGCAGGTTATAACATCAGCGATGATCACACCACAAATCATGAGGCTTGGGATGGATGTTAGCACAAACAGGGACCGTCCACCAGGGCCGCAGCTCTCCGAAGAGGAAGATGCTCCAAAACATTTTGGGGTTTTGCCGTTCATGTTCTGGCTTAAACTGCACGTGCCCTATAGCTATAGTCTCTCCCAAAATACTCCTGCATCCACACACAAAAAAAAAAATCACAACAGAAAGCACAGCTCAGCTCCCACTTCTGCCAGCGGCTGCCCTCTGCAGCAGCTTTCACCCGCACAACTCTTTCCTCTTCTCTTTGTAGGAAATACTATCTTCCTCTCCCAGACAGGAGAATCAAGACACGCAGACCTAAAACCCATTCTTGATTTCACACAGCGCATCGCCACGAGGGCTGCGATGGTGTTATATTCCACATCTTGCACACGCACCACCCTAAGAGCCACAGCAGCATTCAAAGCAGAGAGCGGAACGTTGGCTCGACGCAGAATTCAGGTTCAGCTTCAAACAGCGCAAGGTTTTGAGTTTTCAAAACACGGGATTTTTAGTACGTTCCTATCTTTAATCAAAGCGGCATACAAAGAAAACTCACCTGCTTAGAAGTAGGGATGTGTTAGAAGTAGGGGGCATCAGTTCGGGAAGGTAAACACACATGTATATAATTAAAGGAGCAAAGACAGTTAACGATGGAGAATCTCCCGGCTTTTACGAAAACAGTAAAGGAAAATACCATTATATATACACAGGAGATAAGTGGATACAGTGCAGATAAGAGTGACAGAGGGAAATTGGAGGCAGAAGAGGATAAGAAGCTGACACTGACACTTAGAATATTTACTTTTGCATCTGTGTTCGCAAATGAAGAGGATGAGGATTTGCCTAAGTCAGGGATCAGATCCCCAGGGAGAGGAGAAGAGGAATTAGGGAGTGTGCAGATAACACAGGAAATGGTCAATAAAAGCTTAGGGGAACTTAAAACTGACACAAAGCATTAGGGACCAGATGGTAACATGCACACAGGGAATTTATCAAACAGGGGAAGCAATGACAAAGCAGGCCTTCACTCCTACGGATTTCCCTTAAAACGGGTAAGACAGGGAACAGAGAGTGCAAATAGTTGGACATTTATACAAGAAGAACCAGTGATCTCTCAAAGACCCCATTACTCTGACATCTCTTTCCTGGCCTTGCTACAGACAGTAGGGTGGATTATCTAAGTTGCTAACAGCAATGGGGGTTTTGGTGGGAAAAGTCACTAACGTCATTCCTCTGAGGGCTTTTCTTGAAATGCTCTTCCCATCTTTATTTGTACTATTCGAGGCTTCACCTCTCCAAAAGAAAATCAAGATCTGGCTGTTTTCAGATGGCTAGCAACTATATCTTATACATCTTTCAGAAAAATCAGGCCTGAACCTGCTTTCTCAAGCCGTCGCTCAGTGGGACAGTTAACTTTAATTAAATCCATCTTTATTTAGGACCAAGTGTAAGCTTTTGTTTAACTGAAAACCCCCTTCAAAACCAACATGTGACCATCACAAAAGCTAGAGCTGCCTCCTTCAATCAAAATCTTAATTCATGTTGGGGATATGTAGAAAGAATCAGCTGCCCATCGACTGGAAGACGAGTATTTATTTGGAAGTTAATTTTTAAGGGGAATGAAAGGCTTGAAAATGCCCAGGTTCATTAAGAACAGTCAACATGATCTCATGAAAAGCAGATCAATCCTTATTAACTTGTTAGAAGTCTTTGAAGAGATTACTTGACTCGGTGGACAAGCAAGCTGCAATTGGCATGCATCTCTCAGATGGACAGGGAGTATTTGACAAAGTTCAGCCCATGAGGATAATACTAATGGTGAGAAAGAAAGTGAGCAAGTCAGGTGCAAGAAAAGATCCACAAGGACATCTCACAGGGTCAGGGACTGTCTCTGAGATACTACATGGGGCTCACTAGGAGGCAGGGGAGAAGGAGCAGGTTTTATATAGTCCACACCTCACAGGATAATTTAACTGCTTTATCGTCTGGCCTGAATGCACATTTGTACTGCAACACCAAGTTTTGCCCATTTTATTGTACCTCCAGGCTTTCTGTCTAACCCACAACTCAGCTCTACGACTCCCTGGCAGGACTGAGCACCTTCCTGCTGCTGGTATCACAGCTAAAACTTCTCCTGGAGCCAAGAAAACAGAAATCTGGCCAAAAACACTGATGCAAAGGCTGAATTTGAACTATTATGTATACCAGGCAGGACCCTAAGTATGGACATCCTTCTCCCGCATCTTGCAACCAGATCTAGCAACCCACGATGTCTTGGAAATATGCCCCCGTGCTACTCCAGAAGGAACAGGGAGTGGGTAGGTGATAATCAAATAACACTGCGGAAACTTAATATCGCTCCGCCATCATTAAGGATGAATGCTATGCAGATGAAGCAGTCAAAGGGGATAATGAGGTGTGCAGTGGAGGAGGCTGGGAGCCTGCCAGACAGTGGGAGGATGCCACTTCCTATCATTTTTCATTGGTAGAACTGATAGATTGTGCAGTCAGCCTCTCCCCCAATTACACATTCATCCCAATTAAGGAGTTGCAACTGATCTCCTCAAGGAATGAAAGCATCACTGTTTTCAGCTAGGATGGAGCAACTTTGCCTTTCAACTCCTGCAGCTGCTGGACCAGAAGCCCTTACCCCACCTGATGTCCTGTTTCTTCCACACAACAAGGAAAGACCATTTCTCATGCCCCCACGGAACCTTCTTGTTCTTGGATGGACAAGAAGCTGAGCTCATGCCCTTCCCCTTCCTGTGGTGCATCTACAAGCCCACCTCTGCAGGAAGATCTCTACACCCTGCAGAGAGGACGATGCTCCAACCACAACCCCCTTTAGATAGCTGCTAAAATGCCAGGCAGTGTCTAGATGATGGTTTCCTGCACAGGTGGTGTATAAACTCCAGAGAGACGATGGCAATGCCAGTGACAGGCGCACGATGGGATAAAGGAAGATGGAGATCTCACACATGCAGCTTATTAACTTGACTTTGTGAGGTACGCCCCTATAAACATCCCTCAGAGATGCACTGCAAACTCAGATCTTACCAGACAACAGAGGCTCCCTCTCTCACACCTGAATATATACCCTAATCACAGGAAAAGCTTCAATCAGAGCTTACAACAGTCCCACAACACAAATCCATACGACGTTACATTAATGCTCGCAGTATGACTTGTTATCCACAAAGGAAACGCTGCTGTGTGATAATGAAGGCATTCGATTGGGATTTCTAGATGAGCAACAAGAGCTGCCTGCTTACTAGAGCATGACACTGGAAGCCAGGAGGAATAAGCTGTTGATTGCTAAGATCAGGCTAAGCCACCTGTTGCCCACCACCACCGTCAACTGGCCAGGATGACCACAAAGCTATGGCTGTGGTCACTCTCTCCTGTTTTTCAGCACAGACCTGGGCTTTCCAGGCACAGGACTCACATGATTGTATCACCACCGATGCCACGAAATTCAAAGAGGTCACGGGAAGTAGCAAGGCAAAAGTGGCTCACTGCAAGTGGACCATTATCTTGATTAACTGAGGTAGGATAAGAGCTGTATGGACCAATTTTTACCCATTCTTCTATCAAGAGGAAATGCTCACCTCTGCAGGCTTGTGAGCAAGCATTAATGTGGTGGTTTTTTTTTTTTTTCCCCTGCTTAGGATTCTTCATTAAACCACACTGGCATTTCTGCCAGCACAGGGTCACAATTATGCTGCACAGACTCATTGTCTTTGCAAGAACAGCGCGATCTCCGCAACAAAGGCGCTTTTTCGCACTTGGAGTAAAATTATGGAAATTCATTGCTTTGCCTGATGCGAGGCTGGGAGGAAAGACAGCATCCTATGACTTGACCTCTTCACTGCTGGCTGCAGCTGCGCGTTTAGACAGGCCTGCCTATGCACCATCAAGCATCAGCGTTTCATCTCACCTTCCTGGCTTGGGATGTAAAAAAAGCCCTCATTGAGACAAGGCTGAAAAAAGCCTAAGAATTCCGTTGGCAGCTGGAGTCTGGGCTGGGAGCCTTAGTTTGTTGTTTTCCTACTACCATTCACTCAGAAGAAAAGGAAAGAGTCAGAGAAGTTTGAAAACTCTCGTTTTCACATGTGCTTTGGCAGGGAAAGAAGTGAACTTTCAGCTTCTCTCAACATTGGTTTTAGGATTGCTTTGATGGGGGCAATTCAGATCACTAAAAAAAAAAAATTAAAAAATATATACATGATGGTCATATCTATATATACGTATATGACAATCATTAACAGGGAAGAATTTGGGGCTGAGTGAAAGCAGATGAAGACAGCAGCACTTCTCCAGGCAACAGCCTGCCACCCACAGGTTTTCCTTACCTTCTCTGCACAGATGAAAAATGTTTCGAAAACCTGAGGGACACGTTTGGAGACAGTCTCCATTCACTGCCTATAAAAAGGGGCCACATCTCCCCAAAACACCAGCTCATTTCTATCAGCGCGTCTGTGTCAGCAAGAACATGACTTTGGATGGTTTTGGAAAGAATCAAAGGTTTATATGGGTGATGGGGGTGAGTGAGGGCAGTTGATGCTAAAAGGGAGGAACAGTTTGGGACAGACAATAAAAACTTCAGGCTCCAGGTCTTAAAGCAGTTTCTAGCAATTAAGAGTTAGGACAGGACCTGTCTGGAGGGTAGATGACCCTCATATCTGCCTGCTGCAGGATTTTCTTCAATCTTTCTTATAAATACCTAATGCTGGCCACGGGCAGTGACAGGACACAGAGGCAGCTCCTCGAGAGTACCACAACTGACTCTAATTGCCATCCTCCTCCCTGGCAGCTTAGCAGAGAGGGCTGAGGGGACCAGCACCACCGTCCGCCCTGCTCCCGGCACCGAGTCCAGTCCCAATATATTGACAGAGTGAAACAGCTTTCCCAGGGATTTTTTCCATCCCCAAAGCCACGCTGGTCATGGCATAAAATGATCCCCCCTGCCCCAATACTGCAAACCAGAAGCATACTGCTGATGGGAGGTAAAATATTGTACCTGCAACCCCACACATCATGCACATCTCATGTAATTAGCTCTAAAAAGCTTTGAGCTTCGTAGGAAGGGCCAGCTGAATAGCTGATGGGGGCTCTGCCCCATATACCTGTAGGTGCTTTACTCACTCCCCCTCCTTTTATTTTTAATATCATCATTTCTCTAAAAATAAAATCAACTTGACACTGATTAAAGCTGAAAAACCCCACCAGACCAGTTTCTCCATGTGCCTGACTCCAGGGCCCCTTGATCAAATTGTTTTCCTTCTCCCCGCTGATCGCCGTGAACTCCTCGGCTCGGCTCGCTCTGCCCGCGGGGGACAGGGCTGGAAATGGAAGCACAGGTTTTCCCCCGGCATCGAGCTGTCAGAGGTGGCTCCGTGAGCATCAGTCCTGCGCGCCTGCTCTTCGGGAGTCGAAACGCAGCTTTGGAAATGGAAATTAAAGATTTTTTTTCGTATTCTTTTCCCCCCACCTCTTCCCCCTGCCAAGCTTGTAATAAGGTGGAGATGGAAAGTGCCAGGGATGGAGGAAAATAGTTGACATTATTTCAGCTAAACCAGTCTTAGGATGAGGCGGGGAGCATCTCCAAAGGGACGTCTGCCCTGACCCTCGCAGTAAGGGGCAGTTAATGCCCTGAAAACAGGGAGGCTATTTCTCCCACAGGAAATGAGTGCTGCCTCAATTAGCAAATTTTTCAGCCCAGATGGAGCAGGATGATTATCTACCATAACTATCACTGCTGCCTTCACCTGGGAAAAAAAAAAAAAAATCTGCCTGGTTTTAACCCTTCCCTCTCCTCCCCAAGCACATCCCAGTTTTTCAGGCTTCACCAGGTCCTTCTCCTTTCCAAACTGATCAACCTTAACTTGTAAATGAGGTGAGTAGCTGCAACAGTCTCTGCTTTACAAGGTCAGGCCTGCAGCGTCTTAAGGAGGTTAGGGGAGAGAGATGAAAAATAATACATTCTGCTGCCACTGGAAACCAAATTATTCCCCAGCCAACACGCAAAAACCGCTCATGAATTAACCACCTCTTGCTAATCACTCCCACTT
Organism: Strix aluco; assembly: GCF_031877795.1. NCBI lineage: Eukaryota > Metazoa > Chordata > Aves > Strigiformes > Strigidae > Strix > Strix aluco. The sequence goes on along the minus strand of NC_133953.1, from coordinate 7,411,534 downwards.
GATATTTATCACGGGTACATTTCACAAGATGAATCCTGTCACCAGCTTTTGCAGGCAGTTGCCAAGTCCCAGGAGCAGCTGCAAATCTTCATTAATAAAATTTTTGGGTCTGCTTTGTTTGGGCTGGAGACCGTTGCTTCCCATCCTGCCACCCAGTAAGTACGAGACGGCATCGTTACCAAAAGCTGCATGCAAAAAAATGCTGGGAAATTTTAAATGAAAACAGATGTTGAGAAATGCCATTATCCGGCACATGCTACAGTAAACAGCATTAACATTTCTAAGTGATGGGCCTTGGAAATTGGATGCTGCGAGGGATGCGTTCACAATTAATGGGAGGGGGCTTCTCCTGGAGCCCTTCCACAGGTGTCAGGGCAATGGGTTCACGTCTGCTGCCACTGGTGGTGGATGCAGAGGTAAGGAATGAAGTCTGAGAGACTCCTGCCTGCCAGCAAACAGCAGCCGTGGCCCTCTCTTCGAGCAGAGCGACCTCTGCATTCCTGCAGCTTCAGACTGGTCCTGCAAACTCAGAAAGATAGGTATTCCTTTCATACAGAGACAAAGAGGAGTTACTAAAACATAAACAAACTATCCCAAATTTATCAAGCAACTACAGTGAGATAAACAAGAACAGAACATGCTCCCTCTGCCATTCCCAAAACGATGTCTGAAGGGCAGGAGAGATGGTACCAAGCTGCTGCTCTCAGACTGAACCTCCTGCCAAGCCGTCATTGTACCGCTGGCCTGAACACGCATCGTGATTTAACATACTAAAAGGGCAGGAGGGAGCTCCCAGGCTGCCGGGAGGACCAGACTTCGCTTTGGGGTGGGTTCACTTCAGCAGCAAAAGAGGATGGGTTAAAACCTCGGCACCAGATGCTCCTAGGAGCTGGGTCTGGATGCTGCGTCGTTAGCAAAGAGCCAAGCGAGAGGCCGCCTTTCCCCAAGGCCCAGAGCTCGGGTGATGGTTTCAGGCTGGAGGAGCGATTTGCAACTCGTGTCCACGGTTTTCAGGAAGCTTTGCTGTTTACGGCGAGAGCGTCCTCGTGCAATGGATCAATTCCTTGAAGAGGTCGGCTCTCGCTTGTCAGGTCAGCTCTCTATTCTCCTCCCGCCGCTCAGGATGTCCACGTTTTCAATAAGCCGGCGCCTTTACAACGTGCTTTATTAAGCCCACTAGTGTATTTCATTGTGCCCGTGCGTGTGGAGCGACATCGCTTTTTAACAGGGAGCCGGGTGAATAGCATCCTCTTGCAACACACCAAGCACGCTTTGTTCGGGTCTGAATTAAACCAAGCCAAGCCAGGGAATTCAGAGTTTAAAGCCATAAACACCGCCTTTAAATCAAGGTAATGCTCGTATGTGCAGCCAGGAGCTGTCTCTTCCCACCGCAGTTACCCTGATAATAGGATCATTTGAGTGCTCTTATCAAGCCTCCGGGATGCTTTGTTCTGACCCTTTCCAAACAGTAACCACCGGTCACACCGCGCTGTTCCCCCCACGCGGCTCCTGCACAGCTTCGCCCCTTCCCTTCCCCTCCGGGCGCCTGCTTTGAAGGTCCATATGATGAGTAAGACCAGGTCTATAGGATGCAAAAGCAAAGGAGAAGAGGCACAAAACGAGGGGGCAGCATGAGCAACTGCTGGAAGCAAGAGCTGCAATCACATCTCGAGCGTGACTCTGGTTGCCTCACCACAACATGCTTCCCTTTGCTATCTGCCAACCACTAGCAGCTTTTTCTCTTCCTACTTGCAAGTCAAAAAGCTAGGAAATTGAGGAACAGAGGAAAAATATTTGCTCGTTATCCAACCAAAAAGCTGGGAAATTGAGGAACAGAGGAAAAATATTTGCTCGTTATCCAACCAATTAGTTGGTGGTAAAGACAGCAAACAGAAGCTAAGTCTCCTAAGCACCACATTTTTCTTTTAAGTGCTGTAAGCAAGCTAATGACTCTGCAGAGCGCTGGAGAAAAATATTGTAAACTACAGCATTTTTGAAACTGTGAAAATAATCTGGAACTCTGGGTTTTTTCAGTGTGAAAAGAAGCAATGGAAATGTCTCGATTCTGGGCTGCTGAGCTTTGGGAAAGACATCCCAAAAAGTTTTCCTCTTTTTCTTTTCCCGGCCAGTCCTAGCAGGCAGACCTTCACAGGGTGCACCCCGTAACAATCAGCAGCCTCTACGTGCATCGCATACGCCTTCTCACACCATCCCTGTCACTTCAGGAGAGCATCAATATTCCCAGTGTATTGGAGGGACAAGATCATTAATATCCCTGAGGACACCGATAGGGTCTTCCTGCTCCCCACGCTCTATCTCAAAGTGGGAGGCAAGTGAAAATGCACTTTGCACTCCCCATACTCCTGACGCCACAGCGGTCAGAAATACCATGCGCACATTGGAGCGCCTGATTCCCAGGAGAAAATTTGGTTTGGGGTCATTATTAGTGATTCAAGGTGGGAAAATGCTTCATTACCAGGTGCAGATTTGACACCACAAAGCCATTCGCTTTTCCCACAGGTTCTGACCAAAATGCACACCCTAGCACTAACGCTATCGTTATCCTGATGGCTTTACATCATGGGTGTCATACAGAATTCAAATTATTTATTTCACTATCCCAACATCCCTCCCAAGCTGCTTCTGTCCCAAAATTGCCTCTTATATTTTCTGTATACAGATAGTAATAACTAAAATAACCATGTGGATGGATATCATGAGCCTGGAAGGTAATAAGAGGCAATGGCTCCAGTGACTGAAATGAAGGAGGAAGACAGTTAATGAAATAGAGATGCCTACCAACATGTTTTAAATCAATTCACAGAGGCAATTTAAACAGCCGATCCTGTCATCATGTTTAAAATATGTCAATTCTGCTACTTTTTCCCCATTTCCCTTTTTGGCTTTCTTTTAGTTTTCAAAAAAAACAAAAAAAGAAAGAAAAAAAAAGAAGAAAAACCCACCTTCTTGCGTTCACAGCTTTTTCTTGTAGAAAGACAAAAATCTACTGGGACACAAGTGAAGTAACTCCAATGACAGAGTGCCCTGGTTAGAAAATTCCTAATAAATCACCAAAAACAATTGCTGCTCCAATGCCACGTTTGACAAATTGAAAACAAATTGCATCAATTGCATGGGAGCCAGGAGAGCCCAGTTCAATATTTTCTCCTAATACATCTACAGGTGGTGGGGAGGCGAGATTTTTTATTTATTTATTTATTTTTAACTCTGATCAATAGCTTATTCTTTTCCAATACACCATGCTCGGTGATAGTTAGTAAATATTCAGCTCTCCACATTATTAATGTGCGCGCGTGCGTACCAAAGCACTGCATTTCCCGTTCGGCGCCGTGCAAGCATCGTGTCATTCAAACGCTCACAATTATGAGCTATTTAAGTGAAATGATTTGAAACCTCGAGTTTTTATTCAGAGACTCTCCTCCGCACACATGCTCCTACACACACACTCCCTCAGCTCAGCTCCCTCCCAAAATCATGGGTGAAGCCAGCTGCTTCTCTAGCACTCATTTTTGAGGTGTGTTTTTCTTCATTTATACGGCATTAGCGATAGCCTAGCACCACATATATAATTTTTCTGCATTTCTGTAGCTCCAACAGGCCCCACCTGATAACGAAACTCTTTTGAGTCTGCACGCTCCGCCACAATATTCCCACCTAAAAATACTGTCTGTGCATGAATGCCAGCCAAGGCCAGGTGGAAAAAAAAGGACAATACGGTGATTAATTCTATATAAAGAATACCTCTGATCCCCCTATGCAAACCTTTATGCAGACACAGATGCGTAAATTGAAAGATTGTGGTCTGATAACATGATCATTCATACTAAATTAAGCATCGCCAAAGCTAAGACTACTAGAGCCCTCCCTGTGCGTACTTGTTACTCCATTTCATTTCAGGATCTACACCGTGCACACAATAGGCAAAGCTCCTTTAATAAGGAAACATTTAATATTGTGGTTTCTCCTTGCTGCTCTATGGGTGGCCCCAGGCCTTATTTTGCTGCACTGTTCTGAGACGGTGTATTAAGTTTTCTCCTGGGCTCTCCTATGGTGCTCATCACTGCAGCGCCTCCGTCAAGCAACTCATTAATTGAACACTGTCCACCTGCTGCACTCAGCGAGGGCATGGTCCAGCAGAAAAAACAAATACACTGTGATCATACAATTAAGCCTCTGTAATTAAAGTCTCTTCTAATACAAATACAGACTGCATTCAGTCATGGCCACCTCCTCCTCCTCACTGCATGACCCAGCAGATACTGTGGAAAAAAGGCAGACCCTGCTCTGGTTTACTTGGCAGCCTTAAGGCTGCGAGGACAAGGGACACACGGGACACAGCCGGTAGGAGCTGCCTCCTCGTGGAGGGATTTCCCAGTTTCTATCCTACCGATCAACCCGCAGTGCAGCACACGCTCAACACTCTGCCCAGGCAGGAAAGGGATTTTTTTCCAAGGTCAGAAAGGTATTTTCATGACCCCAGCAAGAGCACCAGGCGCTGTCCTGAAGTGTTCATGCTCTGGAGCTACTCATAGGTCACTTTTGCACCAGGCAAAACCAGGGAAGATGTATTTTCCCCACTAGCCCCAATCTTGGAAACGATCAAAAATGTCGGCTATGATTTCAGATAGCAAAAACCCAAAGCACCAAACAGCTCTGCTGACCCCACCCCTCCTTGTCCACCACTCCCTGCAGAACAAACAAAGCCCCCGAGCCTGGGGAGGACATCTGGCCACGGAAGTTTCAGCTTGGCACAGTTACAGGCAAGGGAAAGCAGAATCTTATGGGAAGCGTCAGACAATCTTAATGCAGGTTGTGGGGTAACACAGCCGTACACAGGGAGATTTGCACAATATTCCTGCTACAAGTTTCATATCCACATACCCTAGATTTTGTATATACAACTGCAAACATCTGATTCCTGACTGGGACCTGTTAGAAACAACCTCTAACAGTGCTGAGAGCTCTCATGGTGCTAAGTCAGTGCCGGATGCCCAGCTGCCAAATGCAAAAAAACCTCTGCTATGCCTCCAGCCCTTGTGCTGCCATCCTTATGGCACGTGGTGTTCGAGATTTGGGAAGAAGCCAAACCTGGTTTCCATGGCCTAGCACATTCTGTGGATGCCAATTTGTGCAATTATCTGGAAGCAAGTGGAAAATGGGATGTTTTGGGGCTACGAGGCTGCTCTAAGGAAAGCAACAAGTGGCCATATCACCCTGAGCGATGCAGAGGTTAATTAGGGGCAAGCAACTCCACCGTTCGATGCACTGCGAGAGCAGATCCCACACGGCCGGATCGATGGTGTGGGAGCAGGGACGTCTGCTCGCTCCACCATCCCAGCCCGCAGGCACTGGCAAGACCCCGCTACAAATGATGCCCCGCTAAGAATCCTAACCCCATCCCGGGGAAACAAAGAGTAACTTGGAGACTTCAACCAACCCAATTCGAGCCCCTGCGGAGAGGACTGCAAAAACGCTGCCAGCAAAGGGCTTCGGCGTTACTACAGCTCACGCTCCAAGAAAAGTGGGCTTTGCCACGGCCCTGCTAAAAAGCTGTGCCTCTTCCATTAAGGGCAGCATAATTCAGAGACGCTGAATCCCAGGCAACAAGCCCATACAATTGTGTTTGTGTCTCTACTCAGGGTAAGAAATTAGTTATCTGCCTAAAACAAGCAGGCAGTTTCAAATGCTGTATTTGTGTAATTTGCATGCCTCAATAATGTTTTATGTATTACGCTGCTTATAAGCTAAAATGTACATGCACGCTCCTGCAAATTTAGGTAAATTATGAATAAATTAAATCTTATCTAAATAAACAAGTGTCTTTTTGAACAGAAATGCAAGCTGTCATGAATATTTAAGTGGACAAGGATAAATCCTCTTCATACAGTGTTACTTCAAAGAGGATTTTAGAGCTTCCTGATTTTTAGTTAGGGGAAAGTAAAGAAAAGAAAAGAGGAAGGGAAGGAAACCTCAGGCCCAGCTATTCTCTAGGGAAATCATTATTGAGAAATCTGGCCTTGTAGGGAGAGGCAGTAAAAGCTCTTTTTCTGGAGGCCTGTGAGGCGGTTTTTTGCTGTTATTTTCTACCAAAGGCAGACTTTGAGATAGGGTTTGCAGGAAGGAAAGTCGAGCGGAGCCAAGGCGTGGAGCCCAGTGGAAAACCAACTGAGGGAAAGGAGAAGAAGGAGACTTTGAGGGCAGTCAGCATTGTGCACCACTGATGTGCTTCTGCATCCAGCATGTTGTGGGGTTGGAAAAGGGGACCCACGGGTTTATAGCCTGGTGTGGTGCTGAACGAGGACTTTGGGTGGGCAGTGCAATCTCTGGGTTCACTTTTCTCAACTGCGCAGGGAAGATAAACATGCAAATAAGATAGCAAAGAAGAGCCAGGAGATCATCTATCTTATCTCCCTGCCAGAGACAGATCCCTCCTAATTGCTCCTCTGCTGATGCTTAGCCCTGGTCTCACCCACGACACCAGGGGGCAATGGGAGGCTTAATTAACTGAAGTCTGTAAAGAGCTCCGAGATCCTCAGATAAAAGGTGTTATGGAAGGGCAGAGTGTTATCAGCTGGAAATAAACCCAGGATAATCTTCTCTCATCCAGAACTAGATGTCTCTTAATAATATCCCTCCGGCACTGTGGCGGTCCTGATTAAACCCCATCTGGTGCTCCAGCAGGAGTTGTGGGGGAAACACGAGGGCTGGGGGTCCAGACAGCAGCTTTCATTTACTAATATCTTCTAGCACGTGTCTATATTCCTTCACTGTCTTTAACCTGGAAGTCTTAACTCCTCCTGATGACCCATGAAATCCCCATAGGGCTCAAAGGATAGAGATGGGCAGGCAGAGGACAAAAAACCAACTTGCAACGTTCAGGTGGTGAGAGAACCACCACTGAGCCATCAACTTTCCACAGAGAAACAGAACAATACTGTTTTACACATTCTCAGGAAATGACAAAGGGAGAAATGCTCCAGGTTTTTCCCTGGTACCTTGGAGAAAGCGTAGCCAATGTTATTTGGGAAAGGGGAAAAAAATTTTAAAAAGAAGGAATGAAGGACCTGGTGAGGTGGATTCTGCTGTAGGACATGGAGGTTTACCTGTATTCATGTTGGGTCTAAAGCAATTAAGGGCTCAAACTGTTGGCCCTCAGGCATTTATGAAATAGCTCTGGGAGACTTCAGCCCAGCTCCCACCTAAAACACAGCACCATCTCCCAACAGCAAGCACCATCACCTACAAGCCTGGCCAGGGACCTCATCCAGCCAAAGGTGGGCACAATGAAACGAGCTGCTGATGCCAAGGGCTAGGAGAGGAGCTTCCTCCAGCAGTGCCAAGGTCAGGGCACGCCAGTGGGACTCGGTGGGTGTCTCCCCACTAGCTCCGCTGACTTCAAGGGAGTTTGGCTGGCCCCAACCTGTCACCCCATCTCAGCGCAGACCCTTCACTTTGCGCCTGTGGAGGGTCTGGTGGCCGATCCCTCTCCCTGATGGCAAACCCACCTTTCCCAGCAGCAGGCACCCCACTAGCAGGTGAGCCTCTGGCATTTATTTGCCTGTGATATTCCCGCCTGCCTGTCACTGTGACAGTTTAAGAAACAATAGTTAGTAGGGACAAGCTAAAAACACCCCTAATGAGCCATTTCAAAACACACTGGGGTTCCATATAATGCAAGCACGTATGGCAGGGTTATCATTTAAAGGTGTACAATAAGCTGGCTTAATAATTAATGCATGTGTTATTAGGAGATAATGGCAGTGGCACTGGAACGTGCAAAGCAACTAACGCCATTTCAGGCTGAGAAACAGCAACACAGAGACACATAATGAACTGCAGAAGACATCACTCCAAGCATACCCCAGCTCCAGAGACAGGACCAGCAGCCAGCAGTAAACAATCACATCAAATAACCACAGACATGCGCTTGCCCTTCCAAAACCATGACTTCAAACCCTGCACTGTCCTTTCTTTGCACTCCTCTTCCTCATCCCACCAACCCTTTACCCAAGGGGACACTCATCCCCTTATCAAGGTGCAGGGATCTTGCTGCAGGAGGGAGCAGGGACTGATGCAGACTGGGGAAACCAAGTCCTTGTGCAACTACCGTGTCCTGAAACGGTATCGGAGGGGCAGCAGAAAGCGCTTCCCAAATTAATTCCTTCCCTCCCTTCCCATACAGATGTTCCCATCTTTCAAGTTCTGAAAGAAACTGTGAGGAAAAGAGGAGGGGGAAGAAAAGACCTTTCTTTAAGGTCTGTTGACTTGTCAGATCTTAACCTTTAAATCAAAAGCGATTTTTAGAGTCATATGAGAGCAAAAAGGCTTATGAAATTGGTGCGATTGGATGCGCTTTTCTTCTTTTCAGTGCATTCTGCATTTTCACATGCTTTGGTCCAACACTGAGGCACTGGACAACAAAAACAGAGGCTGCTGTCTCAGTCCAGCATCCTGGGAAAGTTGTAGTTTTGCCCTTCCTGAAGGAGCTGCAAGACTCATTTACCAAAGGTACTTGGTGGCCTCCCACCTGCACTGTTTCAATTCCACACTAATGAATTAGTCCCAGTGCTCCTTCAGCCCCTGGGGAAACAATCTCATCCTTGTTCCAGCTCAGTTCTTTACGAAAGCATAATTAAAGTTCGAGCTGGGGATTTTAGCCCAGGATACTCTTCTTCAGTACCCGTTTGGTGCCATCCCTGCGAGAAGATCACAGCACATGCCTGGTAACAGTAGCTCAAAGCCAGCACTGCAAATCCCCTGCGCTTTGCGACCGAGCAGCTGCCGAGACATCCTCGGAGAGGCTCCTGCAGCAAGCAGGATTTGAGCTCAGCCTGGCAGCACAGGTCCATCCTCTAAAGGGAAAACAAAGTGTTGTGGTTAGCAGAGATACAACTGTGCCTCTGAACTTTCCTGTGAGTCACTCCTCAGGCATGCAAGGCTTCACATTCCCCATTAGCAATCAGCAACCTGACCAAGGAGGTACCAGGGCTGGTACACTCTCTTTGGAGAGGTCACGGGCTCAGGCAGCCACCTCGCTGTGCAGCTCTGGTAATTTCCATCCCTAAGCCCCAAGGAAGAGCAGTTTGATAGTAAAAATGCTGATGCAGTTGTAGTAAAAGAGCAGCGCGTGGCAGAGCAGAGTGTGCAATGGGTCTCTCTGGAAAGCTGTTTAGATAGCTTCTGCTTATCCAGTTTTGTCCCCCCCATGACATTTAATCAATCAAGCTAACTTGGGAGCAAGCTTGGGAGGGGGGAAAAAACAAAACAAAACAAAAAAACCAAACCCTTAAAGATGCATCCCATTTACCTTCCTCACAGCTTCCAACAAAAACAAATTTACAGCAGAGGGAGGGAGGGCAGGGGAAGATGAATGAAATTGCCTAAGAGAGGGAAATGAGCAAACCCAAAAAAGCAATGCCTTTATTTAAAAATATATAGTTGAGAAGTCTAATCACAGAGCACTCAGCTGTGAGGTCTATCCATTATCAAGAGACTGACAATACGTACTAGTAGCCAGTCTAGGAACTTTACTTAATAAATCAAAGCTGACAAGTGCTCACAAACTGATATAAAAACGCTCTTTAATGTCTGTGACCTGCATAAGTTTTATTCATTTTACTTTCTAAAATAATAGATGAATAGCAATCGAAAACAACAATCTATTCTTCCCAAGTGGGAGTCATACATCTTTATTTTTCAAGTGGGTAGGGAGGCTGGTTATGAAAAAAAGAAAAGTCCCTGGGTGGGGAAGCACAGGGCAGAAGGGTGTGTGCATGCCACAGGCATCTATCAGGAGGGTGCGGGCACCCAGCAGGTAAATTATCACAAGCTAAGGAGGGAAGGGACATCTCCAGGGCTTTACGGAGGAGCGGAGCTGCAGCAGGAGCTTGCAGCAGGTTTAGTTTATCAGACTTCCTAAACATCTTAGGGACCAGCCCTCGCCCTTACCAAGCCATCCATGGAAACACTACTTCCCACAGTAAGGAAGAGTTTACCAGAGCCGTGCTTAAGGAAACACCACCAAAGGGTTGTTTTCTACAGACCACTTCTTTAACCCAGCACATTTCCTCCTGCTTTCTGAGCAAGTTAGCGGGTAATTCAATTAAATTTTATTGACGTGCTACAGGGGCTGATAGGATGCTCAGCTCCACCTATCCCACAGCTGGGCTAAAATAGGCTCCAGATGCCAACTGCATCGCTGATGCCTGTCTGTGCACTCGGCTGGGGACCAAACTCCTCAACAAGCAACAGGCTCAGCACTTCGGGTCCCCATCCAAGCCTGCAGCTCCACCTCATCTCTGCTGAGCAGGTTTTAATGACTTCACGTCGCAGCGCTGCTGTCAGTGTGCATCTCTGCTGCACCTAAGAGAGTCTTTTATATCCTGCGTTTCCAGTGTCAACGAAGTTTCTAGGAAAGAGTAAAGAACTTGAGACAGAAGTAATCAGCATCCCCAAGAGTACGTGATGCCTCCAAAAGACAGACACTGCAAATGAAGGCACCCTGCATAGCTAGAAATGTTGCTTTGAAAAATTAGCTATGGCTGCTTCAGAATTAGTAAAAACTCCCTGAAAACTTAGACCATCAGCTTCCCTGCATTATTGTTGTTTAAAAAAAATAAAAGTTTCTCAACTGCTATCGATTTCAACCAAATTATTTATCTTGCAGGATAGCAAACTGGAGATTTAAATTGCTGTGCGCATGTCGCTTCCCCCACCCCACCTCTCGGCTTTCAGAAGAAGTAAGGTTTGATCTTTTCAAATGTAAATTAAGCAATTTGCAAAATATGTATTTTGGCATATCGGCAACTTGGCTTTCAAAACAAACTGGGGTTTTATTGATTCCATGAACCACCATCAGAGTTATCTGCGGACCATAATTTTCAGCTTTAATGAGAAGAGATGCTTTTCATTTAGAATAATAACTGCCGTGCTCCTGTGTTTTGGCCCATGCCCTCCTCTCCCATCACTGTCTGGCAGCCAGGGACCCAGTGGAGCAGAAGCAGAGAGGGATGCTCCCGACAGCCCAATCCAAAAAACCTACACGAGGCAGAAGGGAGCCTGCCCTCGATTTTAATCAGCCTTAATTCACACCATGGCCACAGAGTGATTGGGAGGACTGGTTTGGCATAAATCACTATCTTTCCCTGCAAGTTTAATCAACTTCCAGCCAAACCAACTTTCTGGTGATGAAAAGGATCATAAAATAATGGAGAGTGATATCCTGCGTGTTATTGCTTCCATGGCCTCATGCTCTGCTTAGGTCTAGGAGCAGCAGTGCCGTAACCCTCACTAGAGCATCTTTTGTCACCTCAGCACCTATAAACATTGATTAGTCCCCTCTCTTCATATTGAGGGATGGGGGAAATGTATTTGCAAGCAGCTTTCCATCTTGCTGAGCGCCCCACCAATGTCTTGCAAGAAGGGAACACCCAGCCCTTCACCAGCAACTGTTCCTGGAAACACAGCTTTAATGGGAAACCTTCCTGCCTGGGGAAAGCAGACTGGCAGGAGATGTCACCAGGGAAGATTTTTTCTACCGATAAAGCAAGAAGAGCGATTCTGCTTTTATATGCCAGGAACAACAAGGATAAGCTTCTTAACAACTGTGGGATGCCCAATGCTCCATTAAGACAATGCCCCAGCAGACAGAAGGATCAGACCGAATGCAGGAGACCAGGGAACATATTGAGCTTAAAATAACATCCAAAAGGAGTGGTTCATGGTTCAGCAAGGAGTCTTGCGCCAAGCTCAGCCTTCAGGTTGTTACATCCTGCCCTTCCACTACTCCTACCCGGATCAAACAATCCCTGTGCATGTGAACACACATGGGAACAGGGGAAAAAAAAAAAAAAAAGAAAGCACCAGACCTCCACAAAATGGGGGAATAATGCACAGAGAACCTCCGAGACGGATATGCTGCGCCAACGGGGCTTCATCAATCGGCTGCCTCCCTGCTGATCTGCAGCCCAGGAAATTAGGCTGCATGATGACAGATGAGAAGCAGAGCTTTATTAAACATGATACCGGGAGGTATTTTACCTTCTAAACTATCTCAATTATTGAGTTACTGCAGGTTTGCTCTGGCCAAGCAGAGCGCAGATGCAGAGTGGTGCTGGCTTTCCCTCCGGCCAGGCTCCCGCAAGGACTCCCTGCTCAAGCCACACACGAGGCTTTTCTGCAAAACCAGAGCAAACAGGGACGGGCTCGGGAAGCAGTTTTGGCAGCCTAGCTTGAAGCCTTCACATGATTTATTCATCACAGGGAAAGGCACCATGGCTCCTGCTTTAGTGCACAGGTAGACTGAGGCAGGGAGAGTTTTACCCTAATCCTGTGCGATCCTAAAGGAAATGCTACTCTCCCAAACATGCGTAACTTGCTTTACTTCTCATTTTTGACACAAAGAGCACTACGAGAGGACACTAGGAGGATGAGTGTGCAGGGGATGAGAACCAGCCACAGCTCCAGGAGCAGGGGCTGTGCTGGGAACTGACTGGTTTGGCCTCTTTCCCTGTGGAGCTGCAGTGCTCAGCCCGATTCCCAGCTACAAAACCAGGCAGGATAGAGAAAAAGCATGGGCTAAGGAGTTTCAGAGACACAAAAAATATTTGTGAATGTGAACACTGCCAAACGACTAATGGAGTTTGCTTTGTTTTTTAAAATCCAAACATTTTAGCATCAGCGCTTCTGAAATAAAGTAATTTGACGTTTTAGAAATAAATTCCTTTTGATAGAGCATTTTAAATTCAAATTACTCTAAAAGCAGAATGCTAAAGCAAACATGAGGGTTAAATAGTCCCCAAACCCACAGATGAACATTTTGCATAGTTTTACAACAATCTGCTTTAAATTTTGCTTCGTGAAAAGAAGAAGAGAGTACTCCAATGCTTCTGGCACAGTTTGACCTGCGTTATTAGTTTTTTCCTCCAAAGCTTTTGGCTCAGCCACAGAACTGATCTATTCTCTATTTAGAGAGACTGACATAGTCAAACCTCCCGTGGTCAGTGCATACCCTTTGCCCAGGCATAAAAGAACCTATTTTCAGCCTGGCCCCATTAACATGGGCACGGACACCCCCCTCCACCTCCCACCCCAGACTTCTTCAATAGTAACATGAATATCAATAAAGCATTAATGAGCAATTTTCCCAGCTTCACCGGCTCTTACTGGAAATAAAACCTGACATCTCTTATGTCATTGACTACCTCTCATTTACCGGCTCGCCTGCACTGACAGATAACCAATAGCCACTTGCATTCATACGCCTCCCAAAATAGCAGGTTTTCACCGCGGGCCTGAGGCTGTGTCTGGGCTTCAGCTCGCACTTTGGCCAATCTCAGATGATCTGAATGCCAGCCAAGGAACAGTCAAAGCCCTTTCCTTTTTTTCTGAAACAACTGCTAAAGGGTTGCCGATCACTGCCCTGAAACACAGGCACCGGCCAGCCCACTGCTGGTTGCTGCTGGAAGGAGGACACAGACAAGGGCGGGTGGGAGACAAAAGCCAGATGCAGAAACCAGTTGTATATTCCTAAACCAAGGATGCCAGCACCCCAAATTTGCAGTTTGCAACATCACCCACCTAGATTTTGGTTTGCAATTCACTGTGCAGCCTGTATCTTCCTACATTGACCTCAAGAGCAGCCCAGAGGGTCACTTTTTGCATAACCAAGTTACAAGAGGGAGAAGAAGCTCCAGTGCTGACACCCGTGGCAGGTACACATTGCATGGGAAAAACATTTCACCTGTTGCTAGCAACCAGTCAGTCCAAGGCAGGAACACCCAAGGCTGTAGGAAAGCAACAACTCACGAAGGCAGAAAGCAAGAAAGATTGTTGCTGTCAATTAAAAGTGTATGGAGATATAAAGACTTTATATACCAAGCTGCAATTCAGACAAGACACAAACATGAGCCAGTCTACTCTCAGCATTAGCTAGCTGCTGCTACTGCATCTCACAGCAGGGCAGACTCCATCCCTTTGGCACAATCCATCCTCAAAACTTGTCCTTGAAAAAGCAGTGGAGGGACTTTCACAGGCACTAGTTGGGATTCATGCAAGAAATAACAGCACCTGCCCAGCAAAATGTTTGAGCACCCTTTCACCAGCATCCCGGATGAACATCTCCACCAACTACAGAAACCTGCTCCTGCAGATGAGACCTCTGATGGTCTCTGATCCTTGATAAAGCCAGTGTGGTGATGCCTGACTCAGGACTTACAGCAAGATGGGTTACATGATCCCTCTGGCTCCTCTCAAGCCACTTTTTTTATTTGTGTTTCTCCAGGACTGGGAGGAACCGTGCCTCCAATAAAAACAGCTGATGTGTGTCTAAGCTGCCCTAAAACCCTCCAGGGATGGAGGGCTCACATCCTCCCCACATAATATGTCCCCAGGGCTTCACTCTCCTCACGGAGAAAAGGATTTTCCTGATGCTCAAGCTAAATCTCCCCCGCTGTAATTTAAATACATGAGTACTACACTTCCCCACCATGTTCGCTCACAATTCCCCTCTGCTTTGCAGCAGCTTTTGGTGTCTGCAAAGGCTGCTGACGCCGTCCCCCCACTCTCCATACTCAACCGCTTGTAGACCAACGCAGAAAAGGTATGAAGGAAGGTGTTACAAGCACGGGAACTACAGGGACTTGCAAAAAAGCAAAACAAACCCACCCCCCCCCCCCCGACACCACCATCCCTCTAAAAAAACCAAACAAAAACCAAAAAAAAAACCACCAGAGAGGAAAGGAGCTTGGCTTTAAAGCCTCTCAGAAAATCTCATCAGCAGGGAAAATGGGGCATAAAACCACTGGTTGTGTCTGAAGGGTCTGGCTGACCCAAGGGTGGGTTGGGGAGGGCCCATGAATATCTGGGGGGTCAGTTTGCAGGGAAATAATATATTAAAAAGAAAATAAGATGGAAATAAAGAGAGGTGGTGTTTTTTTCAACGCTTTAGAGTCAAAGGTTTCTGGTCCCAGAGCTTTCTCTGCCCTGTTGTTACAGGAAACGTCTGCAAAAAATTCCCCCTAACAAAGAACATTTCTCTGCATTAAGAAGGGATTATTTTTTTTCCCTCTTCCCCTTCCATACATCAGTTTCCCCATACATCATTTACAACATACTGCAGCTATTTACCAACATCAATTTAACTCCCTAATATGAAAGCAAGAGAAACAGCTACAGATGTTTTTATTCTCAATTTCTCCAAGAGGCATCTCCCAACCCTGCCCTGAGCTACCACAAGTGACCTGGCCCGCTCCAGGCAAAAGGGAGCAGCTAACCCATAGCTGAGGATCCCATCCCAGAGACTTTGCTGTTTATAGAGAGCCCTGCCCACCCTCTTTAAACCTGTGCTCCTATGCAGTGCTTCCCGGAGCCCTCCGAGTCACACAACGTGTCTGAATTCATACACTTAGATCTGCTTTACTGAGCAAGGCATGCCATTTCCACTGAAGGCAGGTAGCACATCAATCGATGTAAAAATAATAAAAAACACCCTGTACAGCTCTAAGTGGGACATCTTAAATCCAACGGGACTGGGTGAATGCAAGCTAAACCCACACTCGCCTGCTTCACAGCACTGCTCTTGGGGCAAGCTGGAGTTGAGACCAGCTTTTAACTCAGCTGCTGTTC
Source organism: Strix aluco (assembly GCF_031877795.1). Classification (NCBI taxonomy): domain Eukaryota; kingdom Metazoa; phylum Chordata; class Aves; order Strigiformes; family Strigidae; genus Strix; species Strix aluco. The sequence continues at coordinate 7,395,889 of NC_133953.1, read as the reverse complement.
TTTATCCTAACAACCACATAACAAGACAAAACAAAGCGAGGGGGAAGAGCTGCTGTTTCCAAAGCTGACCCAAACACCAAACATCTTCCGTTTTCTACAGTCTGGTGGAAGAACAGAGATGCTTCCTGGGGGCCGTGTCCCAGGCCACCATACGAAATCATAGTGCTGCTCAACCGCTTTGCAGATTTGTCTCAAGGCTTCCAAATGAGCAGCCAAGCCAGCACAAATTAGAGATTAAAAAAATACATATATAGATATATAGATATTAGACTAGATATTAAGAAGTATTTCTTTACAGAACAGGTTGTTGGGCGTTGGAATGGGCTGCCCAGGGAGGTGGTGGAGTCCCCATCCCTGGAGGGGTTTAAGAGTCGGGTCGACATAGCACTGAGGGATCTGGTGTAGTTGGGATCTGTCAGTGCTGGGTTAACGGTTGGACTAGATGATCTTCAAGGTCCTTTCCAACCGAGATGATCCTGTGATATATGCAGCCAGGCATGCATAACCATCCAGTGGTGTTGACCAGCCAAGACGTTCTGCGGTGCCTCATCATGCTGGCTGGATCCCCATGGAATCCCACCACCAGTCGCTCTTGGGGCCAGCCAGTCCCCAGGGGTGAGCCACTGAATTTTGTCTCACAGAAAGAAATCCATAAAAGTCAAAATTTCTCCCAGGGAAAAAAAAAAAAAAGTCAGTTTTGACACAATTTTCATTTAGAGAACTTCTTTCCCTTTTGCAAGGGAGAAGTGCTTTTAAAATGTCAAAACATTTGATTTATTTATTTATTTATTTGGAGCAAAATGACATTTCACTTGGAAATGTCAGTTAATTTTTAGCTTTGAAAGTTTTACAAGATGAAGCAGTCAAACTGATTTTTCTGACAATACCAAGATGTTTTCAGTGAGCCCGGCTGGAACATGTTTTTGGAGGGAAGTGCAGGGTTTTAAGAGGAAAAAAAATGTTAAAAAAAAAAAAAATCAGTGCTATTCCAAACCTCTAAAACAACAATAAGGAATTAAAAAAAAAAAATCATCTGAATTCTCAGAAGGCAAAGGAAAAAATTGCCTGCTCGACTGTGCTTTATGCCATGTCAGTATTTACAAGTTTTACTTGCAGCAATTAAACTTTCTGAATGGATTTCAGTGACTGCTAGCTGAGAATAGAAAGTCTAACACTGCTCCTCCAATTCTCTTCATATTCTTAATCCGAGGAGAGGCGGGAAGAGAACAGTTGCTGGAGGAGGAAGTTCACGGAAGAAACCACTCCTGGCTGACTGCATCTCCACTGCCAGCTCTTCTGGAGCTGCTGAGACCCTTACGTGCCAATGCGGACAAGGGAGGCAGATGTTTCCCTCACCTTGCTGCCAGTTTAGCTAACGACCTCCCATCTATTGGAGCCGATCAGCCAGAAAAGTTGACAGCAATTTAATGAGGGTATGAAGTGTTGCTGATCCATATGTCTCTTGCTGTTAAATGGAGGGAAAAAGACCGGGGGAGCCCGAAGAGATGCTGCTGTTGCCAGCACTAAACCTTTGCTTCAGCATGGAGTCAGTGAGGAATTTGAAGAGGAAGGATGGAGGGGAGCTTCACCTCTCCAGGCCACTGGCCCTGCTCTTTGCAGACATCAGCAAGAAATGCAGCCCTTCCATGCCCGTGAGCTATTTTGCTAGCCAATGGTATTTAAAACAAGCATCTGGCTTCCCTTTGCAGCAAAACCATTCAAGAAGTGTTCAGAGTAATGCGCAACCTGCTCCACAAGGAAATCACTAATTGGTAAACATTTACTACCAACCTCTTTTTCAGGCCATAAAACCGAGGCCCGGGAAGAGCAGGGTCTTTGCTCTTCGGTCACGGGGATAAACAACTCCATGTGCAGCTCCGCGTCCCCTCCCGATGCCCAGTCCTTGGGACAGCCAAATAAACGACTCCAGCCAACGGGGCCCATTTCTGTGAGCAAAAACACTCTTGCAAACAAGGTTTGTGATTCAGCAAAGCACTTAACTTGCACGTTCTTAACTCCCATTGATTTCGAGCACCGAATGGCTTTGCTTGAGTACTCTCTGAAGACATTTTTGCCGGAGCAGGTCCTCTTTAAGAGCGCTGGCGATGACCCTAAGCGGATCGTAATGTGGACACACACGCAGGGATGAGATAATGCTGTAAGCTTTGACCCCCAGTAAACGCCAAGCAAAGTCTGCAGTGTTCACTACCTACAGGTGCTCTCCAGTATTCTCAATTGCAATCCCAACAGCCCCAAAAGCCACGTAAACGCTGCACATAATAATCACCCGCTAGAAATGTAAAGCTGGCAAGCTTTGTCAATGAATAAGTGTTCCAAAACAGTAAATTAATAAATTCCCCTGAATCCATAATAGATACATCTTTGTTCAGCCACGGAGCTTTGATATAAATTGTAGCTTTTTAGGACTGCACTGTCAGAAGTGTAATATATCACCCAAGAGTGGATCTGAGTTCAAAAGTACATATAATAATATAATTAAGATAGCTTGACAAGAATGTATTTTAAAAGTATAAAATACCTGCAGGTATAATGGCTTCATAAAGTCTGTCAGATTTACTTCTGCTGTGAAGAAATTTAAAATGTTTTACTCTAATGCAATGCAAATTAAGCCAAGGATATTCATACAACACAGTCCCGGGAAAAAAAAAAAAAAAAATTAGGTGGAGAGAGAAAAGAATAAGAAGTCAAGAGCAGATCAAACAAGGTATTTAGCTTTCCAGGCATCTCAGTTGCTCTGTGTATCAACCAAGACCGAACAGACCAACATCTAATGCATCACTTTCCCACTGACTGTGGGTAGGCAAAGCAAACTGATGAGCCTCCTTACAGGTTTTTCTTATTATCCCAGATTCCTCACCTCGCATTACAGCAGTGATGTGTTTTATATAATCAGTTGCAGGTGGAAAGTGATTGTCTTTTTTTCCTTTTTCTTCCCTGGCTGCACTGAAAGCTTAAAATAATAGAAATGTGCAAGGGAGAATGAGCATACAGAGGATGGAAGCTGAATCCAGTCTTGCTAAAGTTTCTATACTTTCTTCTTTGGGCATCTCCTTTCCAGTGGCAGGTTGGGGCTCAGGCTCAGACACCCTTCACGCACACCAGACCCCTGCTGCCCCGCAGACAGCCCCTGCCCCAAGCAACTTACAAGCAGAGTAAATATTTTCCTGGTTTCCAGGAAGAAAAGCCATTAAGAAATCAATACCTGAATACTAATAAAATACTTTTCACTTCTCAGTTTACTCGCCTCCAATGGTTGTGTTTGGGATTTAACTCTGACAGCTCTGCTGAGACACACAAATACCTCACATATCACAGTCAGGGAGTGACTTCTTCCCCTCCTCACTTTTCATGTTGGTTTTTTTTAGCATTTTATTCAGTACAGGCAACATGAACTATTCTACTTTCTAACAGGCAGACAGCGTGTGCAAAGGCTGACATGTACAGCAGATGGACTTGGATTCTCTCCTCCTCAATCAACTTGCTTTTGTGTCTCAGTTTCCCCGTCCATACAAACAGAACTTCTCTCCTCACAGACCCTTGGTGAGATCTGTTCAAGGAAGTAGCCAACAGCTTTGCAGGAGTCTTTCTTTCCGTGTAACAAAACTCCTTTGCTGGGGCTTTCATTCATTTTCCCATCTCAAAGAAAAAAAAAATAATCTTTTTAAGCTTTAATACAGTGCTTGAGGGCATCTGGGGTTTGGTGGTTTTTTTTTTTTTTTGCTTCCGTTCTCTTACTGAAAACAGATTTGCATTCAGTAACCAGTTCCAAGAGGTAGATTTCAAGAACGCAAGACATTAAATATTAAGAAACTTGCAAGCAACAGCAACACCTACAAGCATGAAACAGCCCCACTTTTAGCAGTATCTAGAACAAAGTTGAACCCAAATGTTTCTCTAAAGCTGGGAAGACACAGGGAGCACAGAAATGAACCAGGCACCCAACATAAAAAGCAAACAGCCCCAGCACTGGACCAGCTCTCTCTGCCATCCTGTTTTATCCCCATCTTGCCTCCCCTTGCTCCCCACCGTCCGTCAGAGCCCGAAATACAAAGCAGTTTGCAACAGCCAGGGAGGGAGCGGGCCTGTCCCTGCGACAGGTGGCAAAGTCCTCAGTTGCAATTGCTGCTGTTAAGTCGCAAAAAAACAAAGATGTCAAGAGTCTATGGGGAGAGCTGGGAGGACGCAAATCAAGATACATTTCCCAGCATCTATGCCAGGTGGAAAAGGAAAGTGTGAGCTGATTAAATCTGTGCTCGCATCAGATGGGGAGAGGGCTCCTTCCATCTGTTAGCTCACCAGCAAATCCCTTGGCTGGTATCACCGAGTTATCTCACTTTGGCAGCCACAGGTTAGCAGAGAGTGTCTCGAAGATGCGTGTTTGGGGAGGCATGCCGGTGCCCGGACACGTGCATTTGGGCATACCTTCTTCCTCTGTGCAAACAGCTCTTATCCAGTGAGCTCAGGAACGGAGGGGTAGAAAAGCATGCTGATCCCAGCTCGGGGTGCTGAGATCCCTGGATCCCTCTCCAGCTGGCCATGAGATGGTTTCTCACCTGCGCTGTACAAACCATACCGAGGCAAGGCCTTTCACATTTGGAAACCCTGGGTCCTTCCTTTAATGTGAGGAGAGTTTCCATTTCCATCAGCAAAGCAGGAGGAATAGGGATGCTCCCCTCCCCACTGCACAGTGATTCAATAGAGGTCTGAGTGCCATTAAAAAATGTTTCGGTGGGATAAGCAGCGCTGCATTTCTCCTCCCTATGGGCTTGGGAAGGAAACGTACCTCCTGGTAACCACAGGGGGAGTCCCAAAAAGCCAGACAGCGCTGGGAACAAAGCAATATGTTTTCCTCTTACCTGTGCCTACCTCTGAAATCACTGTCAACAAGGGCAGAGAGACAGCAGCCCTGGCAAGAGGGGGTGGCAGGACCATGCTTCTGACCCTCCAAGCTTGCTGGTTTCCTGTACATCCCTCTAACCCCAGCCCTCTTTAGACAGACCTGCAAATACAGCCTGCGGTCGGCTGCATTTCTGCTGGGGTACCCATGAGTCTCCTAAATGACTTCCTACCCTGCAGGTCACCAGGACTGCTCCAGCTCCACCTCTGCTCTGCACACCATGCTACACTTCCTCCTTTCACCAATTTTCACAGCCTTACAGCTATCTGAGGTGGCGTTTTTTCTTTTCCTTTTTAATCAGATAATTACAATGCTCTGGAATTCAATGCTTTATCAACAGACTAAAAATACTCTTTGCGTCTGAGGGTCTCTCCTCCTGAATGCTCAGTCTGACAGTGCTTTCCATGAGGGTTAATACTAAAAAAAAAAATGCTTTCCTCTATTTCAGCTTTTATTGGCAATCCATTCTCATTAAGCCAAACACATTTGTCTTCATAACGTGTACTTCACAATTACAATATCAAAGGGTTTGTATCTACATAATAAAAATGATCTATAGAATAATACAAGGGGAAAACATCATAGCATAATGTTGTTATTAATGAATCCAATGGGACGTAGGAAAGCGATATTCCCATGGGGCACCTCCACGCCCTTCACTACGAGTTATTATAAAGCATGGCAGGCTTTGAGATCAGCACCAAGAGGGGAGGAAGGGGAGATGGAAATGAAATTAAACCAATAATTCCCCCAGTGACAGATGGAAAGCAGTGCATGCAGGAAGAACATCTCTGGAGGGCTGTCTTAAGCAACACTATGTCTGAAACACCTGAGGTGCCCAGAAGCAGCACCAGCCTTCTCTGCAAGCCCTCTGCACAAACCAGGGTAGAGAGACACTCCTCTTCACTGTGAGAGTCTGGTGGTCTGCAGGAGCTCTGGTTCACGGTGGCCGCTGCTTGATGAGCACATTTTAGGGGCTAGAAATCTGAAATACAGGAACGCAGGCTTGCAGAGCCCCTCTGGCTGGGCTGGTGTGGTTACCCAACAAGGGCAGCTTGCTCTGCCCCAGCAGCGCTCAGCACAAGGGTTGCTCTCACAGAGCTAACTGCAGAGGCAGGGCAAAAGCTTTTCAACACCCGATGCTTTAATTCTTTTGTGTCTCCCAGACAGGATTCAGCAGAGCACCAGTAGGTTGATTAAGCTACACTGTATGAGATTACAAAGAACAAGCATAAATAGAAGGGGGAGGTTCCCGCAGCCAGCAAGGACATTTTGGTCCACAAAAGTGGGGGAGGAGGAAATAACCCTAAGCAAGAAGCCAGGAAGGCAGAGCTCATCTGCAGTAAATAGTGAGAGACTGCAGAGGTTCAGAGCAAGGAAGAGGGATGACATTCCCGAGTCACACAGCAAGCAATAATAATAATAATAATAATAATAGCAGCAATACTGTTATTAGTAATAATTAATATTAATAAAGAAGAAACAGCAGGGAAATGAGAAAAAACACAAAACAAGAGATTTAATTCAAACTTTGTGCTATTTGCCCAAACCTCTGCAGTTGCAAGTGCCTGAGGTGGGAGCATAAGAGCAAGACAGTCTTCCCTTGTCTGACGGAGACTTGACAGCCACTTGGCTCAAATTTTGCAGAGCCAAACAAAAAAAAAAAAAAAAAAAAAAAGAGTGCTAAGCCTCTGAGCCAAAGTTTGTCATTTAGTATATGTGGTCCCATTTGTTTTCCACCAAACCGAGAAGGCAGATTTTATATAAAAGGGCATATTATTGACTATCATTGGCAGCTTCTCACAAACTCTAGGGCCTTAACCAAGATACATGGTTGTCTACATCAAAACACAGCGAGAGAGTTTCTATGATTTTTTTTGAGGTATCAAGAAAGTCATGCTCAAAAATGCAAAAAACAACCCCAGCCCTATCGATATTTCAGAAGTAGTCCAAAACTGGAAAAAAACCTGGAAGACTAGACAATCAAGTCTGCAACAGCAATTCTTCTCAATAATTTTGACATGCTGCATGTCTTCTCCCCCCCCCCCCCCCGCCTTCTTCGAAAAGACCAACACAAACAGCATTTGAAAACAGCCATTTCAAAGTGAGAACTGGAATTCTGGACATCAACAGTGTCAAATCGCAGCAATCCAGCGCTTACAAAAAAGTCTTGCCTTGTGATAAGAGGAAACTGATTTTTGCCTACAAGGTGCTTGCACAGGGAAGGGAGAAGTGTCTCCCAGCTCCCTCCTTGCGCGGGGGCAAAGCGAAGCACGTTGCCCATCACCAGCGGTCCAGGCAAGGGAGAAATTCAGCAACCAAACTCTCCCCTTGGGAACCATGCTCTGCGAGCTGCCTGCTTTTTCACAATATTCATTTTATTGAAAAAGGAAATTTATATAAATAGCCCTCCCTCACAAATTCTGTTTATAATCTAGGTGAATAAGTATTGCTTTAGGAGGGTAGAACTGCTGACTCCTTTGGTTCTGAAAAATGTATTAGAAAACCTTCTCTTTATAAGAAAAAAATGAGAAAAACAAAATCAATAGAGTATGAAAGAGCATGAAAAATGCATTTTAAACTTTTTTTTTTTGTGGTCCAGTGTTACTTTCCTGTAAAGCTTCTGCAGAAACACACATTTAAATGTAAATGTTCTGAAAGTAAATGGGTAAGGGCTGAAAAGATGAATAGGAATCATGAGCCACTTGCAATGGCTCCTTGGGATAAGTAACGCAACAAACTGTGATAGGGCGGGACGACGCATGGGACCTCCCCGCTCCAGAGTTCATACGTAGGAGTGGCTGCCTTCCTGCTCAAAGCCCCTTGGAAAACCACAGCCAGGGTCCAAAGCTGACCAAATCCCTCAGCTCCTCACAGCTACGAAGCTGCATGTTAGGGGACAACACTTTGAAGCTTCTGGACAAAGCAGCCTGGCTCTTTGCTCACGGCATCCATTGGGATGGAAAAGATTCAAATCCAGGGAGCCGCTCCCCACAAAAGGCAAGAAAGCAGAAGGTTAAATACGATGCCAAAAAGACCTCTCTGTGCTGTAATTGCTTAACTTCACTTGCCCAGAGAGTTTTTGGCCTTCAACAGATGCAGGTCAGCGCCTGCTGTCTCCCCACCAGCTGCTGCAAAACCTGTGGGACTAATCCAGCGCTGTCCTACACCTCCCCATGAGTCCCAGCGTTGCTCCTCCAGCATTTCTGCTGTCATTGGTGGCAAGTGGAGGGAATTAACCTATCCCAGCTGCTCTGAAGGTATAATACCAGATCTAATTTCATAGATACTGTATATAGGCCACAAGCCTATAATCATAATAATACAGATGTTGGATACAGATGTTCCAGGCACAAGCTTGGGTGCATCCTGTTAGCGTATTTATTCAGTCTAGTGATAAAGCTGAGCTAATACCAATCTCCTTAGAGAATTAGTAGACACTAACATCGCATTATCAAACCATTAAACACACTTGGAACCGCGCGCCATTCTGCCCGCCTTTAATGCTTCTTATTATAAGAGTCACCCTCCCAACAAGGTCAGCGATGCTGATCTCCTCGCCAACACGCATGGCAGCACTCTTGCCTGGAGCATGCGACGAGCTGCTCCTGAGCAGGAGCCCACACACCTCTTGCCATCCACGACTTGCTGACATCTCCCGGAGGAAGAATCCCCCTCCCCAGAGGGGGAAGGGTTTGGGGAGATCCTGACCCTAGGAGGTGCTGACTTGCTTCAGAATGGCGAGGCACCTCTGTTAGAGTCAGCACCAGTCCTGGGAAAAAAAGGAATTGTTTTTTGGGAAAAGCTAACGTGCTCAGGTGGTGACAGCCATAAGGTTGGCACAATTCCCATCCTACATGGCAGTGATGGGCTCAGAGCCCCTTTGGAGGCAGGCTGGCCAAGGAGGTAAAGCTTGACATCATTGCCTTCACATCTCCAGAAGAAAGCAGAGAAAATTTGTTCCTGCAGAAGGAAAGGGGATGTTCTCCTTTGGAAAACAGAAGCCCTGATGAAAGGCAGAGGACAGAAGAAATGGCCTGTTAAGGCCATTCCTCACTTATTGTCCCTACTGCTATATACAGTAAGAGAGAAAAGGCATCTCAAAGGATTTATTCATAAAGTTCCTCTCATGAACAACCCTGAGAATTATCCTCCACTCCAGAAGACGCATCAGACCAACCACTTTGTGAGACACAAGGCTCCACATCTCCCCAGCAAGCCACAGACAACAAAACAAGCTTGCAATGTAAGAATTAAAGCGCACAGACAAAATATTCAACACATTGCCCGCTGGTAGGAAATATCAGGGTTAAGTACGTTATGCCACCAGCACCGGGGCCACAACTTAAAACTTGTAATTCTTGAGTCCAGATGAGCACTATTTGAGCAAAGGGATTGAAATCCCATCAGCCAGCAGTAGAAACAGGCTTGTATTATCCAGGCTACCCAGCAAGGAACTATCTTGACTTGTCCAGCACATAGCATCTTAAACAAAATAACCTGAAAACCCTCTGTGGCTAGCAATTGTCCAATTGACCACTTTCACCTGTTTTATCATCATACACTGGTTTTTTCTTTCTACCTTTCATTCAGATCTTTCAGTATCTATCTTGCAAGATTTATTGACTGAACATCAATGAGATTTTCTCTTCCTTACTTGACTCTGAAGGAAAGGGGGGAAAAAAAAAAAACCTTGAAATTATTTGTATTCTTCCATATAATACTCCTTTCAGAGACACATCAGAAAAGTCCTTTACAAGCGAGGAAATAGCCAATATTTTAGAATCTGCAGTGAGGCGCTTCAGCTAGGCTCACTTTATTGTAAAATTAGATGTCATTGTGAGAAGTACCGATATAAATATAAGTGCAAAAGGGCCCTTCTGCTAATGCAGAAACCAACCTAACAATGTGCTATTTTTCCCAGTCGTCAGAAACTTACCTTGAGAGCTTAGCCCATATAATACACAGCATATTTACATCAAGCATTAAATAAATATTATGCAAAGAGTACCGCACTCTAATATCCAAGCATATTTATGGAAAGCTAAATTATATCACCAAGTTTATTTTAGCCCAAGAAAGCCCCATGGGGAAAAGATATTGTGCATCTTAAAAGGTAAATGTAAACTCTTCAATAGAAAGGAGCCTTTACTGAAAGCAGCACATTGTACCTGGGTAAATCTTGGAGCAATTACACAGCAAAGTTTTCTTTGATGAGGCAGAGATGTGATGACATGTAATTACTTTTTCAATGCTGCACTGTGTGTTTATCAAAATGTTAATGCAAGCATAATAACAGGCTGTATGTTTGTGCCGAGAATGTCAGAGCCTCCAGATGTCAATCACATCTGAAAATAAAATTGCAAATAAGCAAGAAGGCTTGATGGCACAACTGACAGCCCGATACTCAGGCGGCTGACAAGCACGCAGCTTCTCTCTCCCTTGGTGCTTTGTCACTGTAATGCACCTAATAGAACGGATATTTCTTTTATTAACCCAAATGGAATAGGCTGGCACTAAAATGAAATAAACCATGCATATCCATGTACAGAGGGAGTCTGTTAATGAGCACTTCTGTAGGCAAAGTTTGATGGGCTTCTAATTTCCCCTTGGCCCTCTCATTCTGCGCAGACCACAAGAGATGCTACCAGGCTTCTGCTGCTGCAAAAACAACCCGGAGCACCTGCTTCCCTGTGCGAGGAGCGGAGCCTGGCCGAAGAGCCGACAGCACATCAAGAGGCAACAGCACCCCCAGCTACATCGTCCGTGAGGCACTGCAGGCATCAACTCCAAGACACAATGCACTCAGCTTCTCTTTTTTGAAAAATTCTTATCTTAGCTCCTACCAAAAATACAGGGTTTTTTCTGTAAGAATTAAAAAAAAAAAACCATGACAACTGGAATGCTTTTACGAGTTATAAGGGGCAACACCTGGATTTCCAACTCCCACACACTCGATACCACGCCAGGTATCAAAGCACATGGTGGAAGGACAAACGGGGAGAGGCAGACATTCCCTTGGAGCCTAACCAGCAAGATAATCAGTGGGGTAGGTGGACAGAGAGCTTTGTGAAAGCACGCTAATAAAGCCAGCGGAGATAAGGACAAAATTGGAAGAACACTACCTGGCCTTCACAAAGCCTACTGCCTGGGGAAAAACAGTAATCTTGGAGAGCACAACGGCAGCATTTGGGTCCCAACATCTCGAAGGCGGTAAGCATCTTAGAAATACAGCTGACAGTTGCTTGGCAACTGTGGTTACAAAAAGATTTTCAAAGTAAGCAGTAGGCTGAGGCCAGCGTATGAGAAGTTTAGCATCACAAGCAGTCAATAATCCCAGGTTTGCTTCTGATAAGAGGAGCGAGAGAAGAATTTCTAACAACCCCCTTCTCCTAAATACCGCAGACACCTAGCATGGATCCACGCGAGGCCGTTTGATCAGAAGCAAGAGGAGAGAGTCACTGGGACAAGGCAGTGATGGGCAAGTTGTCTCTGTCTTTCCAGGAGGTCAACAAAAAGAGCATCATGTTTAGGATGGGACTCCAAAGAAGAGATTAATTGCTCTGCAAGCATGCATCTGTGAAGGAAAAAAAAATCACCCTGCCAACCTGCTCACCTACCTGGCTTTAGCTCAATACATGCAAGAGTTCTGGATTTCAAGGCTTTGTACATCACAACAATCATGACTAAAAGCATTGTTTCAAGAGCAGGAGGCTTCAGGAGAGCTCCTGATTTCAGGAGGGATGGAATACTTACTCATCAACAGCAAAGCATGCAACCAGCCCTGTAACAAACCTAAACAATACTACCAGAAACCATCAAAACAGCCAGTGAGCCTTATGACACTTGAGCAAGTATGATACTCCGGAAAAAAAAAAAAAAGTGGTGAGGGGGGGAAGAAAACAGCAAAGCTCAAGTATTTTCCATGATAAGTGGCTTAATCCTCAGCAGAGGAAAAGTGAATAACCACTTGTTGAGGGGGAGATGGTGAACTGTGCCCCATGCTGATTTCAGATTGGACAAAGCACTGAAACAGTTTCATTTTCCTTCCAGCACAGTGACAAAATTGCTTAGCAGAAAATTATTGCCTTCAGAGGGCTGATGGTGATGACTGATTGAGCTGATGATGTGGAAATCGCACCTTAGATCAGTATTAAAAAAAACCAGAATGGAATAAGAAGGAATTAAAAAAAAAAAAAAAAAGCAGCTTTTGCTCTCCTCTCACTTGTTTCTCCTCCCCATGCCAAGAATGATTGGTGACAGACCTTCAGTAGACCACTGCACTAATGTCCAGGATATTTAACCTTTATATTTGTCACTTTAGCAGCTGAAAAATGAATCCTAATTTTTTTACTTCCCCCCCCCCCCCCCCCGAGGCTTTGGGAGCTGGCAGCAAATTGAGTGTCATTTGGACACTGACATGAAACTTGCAGTGCCGAAAGAATTCACCGGGGCCTTGCGAAGTACGTCATCATCATCATCTTCACCACCACCTTGGGAGCATCTGATTTAATGTTTGGAATACTGCTTAATTGGCTCCTTGCAGGTTGAGCCTGCAACATGACAGCCTCAATACCCTAACTAAAAATAAAGGATAGAGATTTGTCAAATGAGGTCTTGCAGCCGCCTCTAGGAAGCTGCAGACACTAAAAAGGATCTAAGATCTGTCTGACAAGGCACTTCATCTCTCGCTCGCACAAGATCTTGCATTCCTTATAGCAAGGGCCTTACAATGCAAAATGTATTTATATTTTGGTGCTGCTCTCAAAAGCAGGTGTTAGATAATTCAGTAATTAGTATGCACATCTAACTTCATTGCAGCCTCTGTTGATGTCTCAATTATAGTTAGCTGGGTCCTCTGAAGTTTGCAGTAGTTAATTAGAGCATTATTGAACAGGCAGGCTCTGCAGGCGAGCTTCACAACCAGCTGATGGCTCGGTCCCAGGTAGTCCTTGACCTGCACGCATCCGGCCGGGGAGGGCAGGGACCAATTCTGACCCTGTAGATGTGCATCCCCTGTTGCAACCAGCTACACCCAAACTGGTAAGATGCAAGCTAACCTAAAATGCTGTGGTTTGCTGCCATTAACATTTGGGAAAAAAATTGAGGTAAAAAAAAAAAAATTAAACCCCACCAGCACCAGTGAGACAAACAGAGAATTAAAAAAACCACCCTGTGGCTTTCTGTGCAAAACCTATTGCCCAGTCCCAGCAACGCAGGGGAGCACACACAGGAAGAATTTAACAGTGGGATACACCACAAAAAAAAGCTCAAAATGTGGACAACATCTGAATGGTTTTACCAGCCTCTGAATAACTTAACACCGACAAATTGTAGCCGGCAGTTTGAAACAGTTACCGGTAAATAATTGAAGGTGTCATGTCATCTCCAACGTCTGAAATCTGTTTTTCAGGAACTCATGATAATCACTAAAGCACAGCTTAGCATTTATCCTATAAATATTAGAGAAGGTGTGTGTGTACATCATTTTAAATTCAGAAGGCAAGCCTGTTCGCTGAACTTTAGGGAAATCCATGTGAAGAACACACGAAGCATGGAGAGGGGCGCTAAGCAATATGATCAAAACCAAAGTGGTTGTGTTTTGGTTTTTTTCAAACACTTCTCCTTGCTCTAACACCAGCTGATGATTTTTACAAGAGCTTCCTACAGAAGCACGGGCCTTTGGGGACTCAGAAGGTATTGTCCAGGTACAAGGTAAATAAACAGCCTAAAAGGCAGCGCCTGCAGGAATCTCTAGGAGACGCCAGAAATTTCATTACAGAGGATTACAGTCTTTGATAGAGACGCACAACAAGGACGTACAAACGCTTCCGAACAAGACCCAGAAATGTAGAAACCAGCGAAAGCACAGAGCTTTGAGGCAGCAAAAGTCCTGCAAACCCGGAGAAAATAATCGCTGTGAGTTTGATGCACATTGCCAGCCAAGCTCTGGGGCTGCTTCCCAAATTACCAGCGTGGCCCTGCCTTTTGCACCGTCGCATGGAGGACATCTCCCGCAGAGAAGCACCGTTACCACGAACAAAAGGCCCACGTGGCGCATTAGGAGCTCTGACACCTGCTATCATGAGAAAGTACATTTCCAGGTGGCTTTATCGCTGACCTCCATATGGAGGTGAGCTGCGCAGCAGCCTCTAAGCAGGGCTCAGGGAAAGGCATAAACAAAAAGCCGTGTTTTGAAAAATTAAGAAAGCAATTTAGAAGTGGATAATTAGATCTCCTTTTCGTGCTGCACTGGGAAAATTAAATTACTTTTTTATGAAGGTGTGCCTATCAGCTCTGAGAGTATTGTGGGGAAAGATTATTTTTCTAATATTCTCTTTCCCTCCCCCCTCGCCCAAATTCCCCAGCTCTCCGCTCCTCACGCATCCAAGGAAGTGGCACTTCTAGCCTTCAGCTGTGGCAGGCGTTCATCTCCAATAATTGCATTTGCTGCATAAATTGCCAGCGACGTGGAGAATAAAATTAGCTTAAAATGAACCCAAATGGCAAATCTCAAACAAGTATCAGATGGAAGAACTCATTAATCCTCATTTCAGAACGGGGAAAGCATCGGGACAGGCAAGCTGGCCCCATGCCCAGCAGGAGGGTGGGTCCTCTGTGGAGATAGCAGTGGTGGAGCTGAGTGCTCTTCGCATTGGAGGTAGACCAGACTTTAGTAGACATTCAGGTATAAATGCGACCACAGCTTATCAAGGCTCTGATTTCATCCTGCTTAGAAAAACCCTTCCTTCACCAATGTGAAAAAGGAGCAGGTAAGCAGCTCCACCTTGCACTGCCCAACTTCTTCTCAGTAGAGAGGAGACAAGAAACCCATCCAACCTCCTCCACGCACTGCTGGTGTCTCCTGCGACCAAGACCAAGACCCACTGGGCATCATACGCGGGCCCCTTCCGCTTGGCTTCTGCATCCAAAAGCTCGTCAGAGGGAATGGTACAACCTGATAGCGATGGGCTCTCGGATGCACTCTGCTCCGCTCCAGCTCCCCAAGTCGCACGCACACATTTTTTGCTACTGCCTGCCTTGGACCTGGTTAGGAAGCCCCACGTCAGTCCTCCCGTGTCCGTTCTCCACGTTGGATTTCTGTGCTGCTTTTGCTGACTTTATTTAATGAGGTTTATTGTTTGCGCTGCATAATTTTCAAAGGCATGTCACCCACTTCGAGATCGCCTTCAGATCTCCAGCTTGGGAAAGGGGGGTGGGTCCTTTGAAGCCACATTCATTAATTCAGTAGCTGGTTTCTGCATTTAACAGCACACGTGTTTGAAGCACACAGAAACCACTGTGGAGACATCTAAGAGGCGTCCCATGATACTGCACATTAGAAAGAGCAATTATAAAACTGCTAGGCCTGCCGTCCTTCCCTGCTTTGTAACTTTCCTCCAGATATCAAAAAAAAAAGTCTAGAATATCAAAATATCACTGTCTCGCTCTGATGATGACTTCCTAGGACTAGAGACCACACGGAACAAAGATTTCATTTTAATTATCAGCAGTTCAATTTTTCCTAACCCAGTTATCACAAAACAACCACCAACAAAAAAACCTAAAAAACCCCACCAAGGCAGCTGGGAAACAAAAGTGTTGTGAAGCTGAGAAACAAAAGTGTTCAGAAGTCAGCAATTCAGGTGCGCACAGCCCTTTCCAACAGGAAGCTCTCGCGTCTCCGGTTGCTCATGGTTGCTGTTTTGTTTCTAACATACTCACAAGTTGCTTCCCCCAGTGTTTGACCCCCCACCCACCCCTTTACTTGTAATTATGGTAGAAACAAAACAACCGGTGCACAAAGGCACTATCCTGGCCACATCAACTCTATTTCTGACACCTTTATGGTTGGGTCTGTTCACTTAACTCCAAGCTTGCCTTACCTTACGTGTACTGTTCACCAGCAAGGCAGGTCAAAGGGCAAATTGTTCTCTTTATTAAAAGAGTAATTGATTACCTGTATACATGGAAATACAGCCATTGCCTGCACAGAGCACAGCCTCCTACAAAAATTATTCCTTGGTCAACCCATCACTTATTCTCAGCTTATTCACAGAGACTTCATACCAAGACCTTTAGCCCCAAGAACAAAAGTTTTAACTTTCGGGAGAAGACACACACGGGCACTTGGGGATAGAAACTTCAGCATTTCCCTTTACTTAATGTCTGCAGCACACTGACCCCAAATCCACGGCCACAGCCTCGTGCAAGGCACTTGGACCAGCTTTTTGGCAAATCTACCACCACCAATTACTGCTAACGCTTCCCCACCATCTCACTCCACTGCCTCTACCCACAGACTCCAGCCGTCTGATTCAGCCTTACGAAGGGCACTGGCCAACCCTACGGTCACAACTCACAGACAAAAACCTTCTTTACGTTCAGGCCAACAAGAAGAGACACATTAACAAGGTGCCAATGAAGGTAACTAAATTGCTGATCCTCATTATCACAGTAAATTTCTCTTCTTGTTTAAAAATGGGCGCTAGCGTTGGCATTGATGGTAGCTGGTATCAATCATGCATTTATTTTTATATACCTCAGCAATATGCAGCAATTAGTAGAGGTAACACTAATTAGATTTTACATTGTAATGCAAGTCCCTCTAAACTTAAGTCATAACATACCTAGCTTCTAATGACTGCAAGGTCATTTTGGTATTCTGCGTAATAGCTTTGATGCTAATGAATGCATTTGCTATGCATGGGAACATCACGTGTTTTCCCTGGGTAGTTTTTACCATTTACCAGTGGACACTTGGTTTAAATTGCTGCCGAGCACAACGTGGTCTAGAAGAAGCCACCTAAACACTCAGATTAATTGCAGTGCTTCGTAGCTCCCAAGAAAGCAAGACCCCATGGCAAACCTGCTCCAAGGGCAGACGGCACGCCTGTTGGAAGGGATTAGCTTTAGATTAGAATGGCATGAGACTCCGGGAGGCAGAAAACTTGAATTTCCTTTGTGCTTCATAATGGAAAAAGCTGGAAGACAACAGGCTTACAGTCAGCTTAGTGCTGTTCCTGTGTCTTTTCGATCATATATGGCATAATCTCCTTAGAAGACAGCACGGCATCACGCCGCGTCAAGAACCAATGTTTTGTTTCCCTCAGTTTCCCCGCCTACTATCACCACCAGAGCCGAATAAATCAGAAAAGGTGGCATTTAGCAAAAGTAAATTCGTTTAAAGATTCAAAAACAACATTCATGGGCTTTATAATTAGCTTTTTAATTAATTTCCTATTCTCCCCTAATCACTATGCCTGCAAAGACAAATTCTACCAGCTATAATTGTTTTACTAAAAGCAACTGGATTAGTCCAAGACTGATACCATCCACGTTAAAGGCTGTGGGACTGCTGGGAGCTCAGGCTTGGACCTGCTGATTAGGGAAAACCACGACAGTCCCTGCACAGCTGGGTTTTGATGGGACCTCATTACATCTCATGCTTTGGAGCATCGAGTGCTGCTGATGGCAATTTACCCTGGAAAAGACAGTGCCCAGGGTGCAAGGTGAACAACACCGTTCAAGCCAGGACAGCCCTCGCTTCCAAGGACTTTTCTCAGGCAAAACCAAAACTGACACAATCCACATCCTGTCTTTGGCACACCATGGAGACACGATGGGAAACTATGCATCAAACTAGGAGGGAGGGAGAATACAAGGAAGTTTTGAATTGCTGGCTGGAGGCTGGGTATGGCAGGCAATAAAATCAGAGTGAACAAATATATCTCATGACATATCTACTGAACTTAGGTTACTCGCTAAAAAAAACCAAGGAGAAGCCATGCTGTGACTCATTTTACAGGCCCCAAGAATCAATGCCTGCAGTAACTAAAGGACTTTAACGTTAGCTGAAAATAGCTGCTACCGTTCGAGACTATGCAGCATTTATTCTCTCAGCTCTGAGCTTTACTTTTTGCCGGTGTGGCCGGATGGATCACACCTGGCTGCTGGCCACACGGGTCAAAACGTCCACGCTCTGCAAAAGCTGGAGGCATCTCCTTGCATAAGTCAATGGGCTTGAACTTGCTATGAGAAATTTGCCAACAAGAGGAAGCAAAACACACTGAAAGCAGAAGGAAGAAATGCTTTTATCCTGCCTACAAGCTCCCCAGGGCAGAGATTGGGCTTTGTGATTTTAAAAGCAATTTAGGCAGATTTCCCTACCCATCTTGATGGAAAATCAAGGGCAGGTACACAGCTAAATCCCTCAGACCGCTTTGTGAATCTCAACCTACGTCTTTTAGCGTGACTTAAGCCAAGACTCTGCACATCACAAGCGCCAAACTAGTCATGCCAGCAGGATTTTGAAATTCAAAAGAAACCTTTTTGCAAGCCGCGGACCTGAGGAAGTTTAGAGGCTGCTCTGCCGCCTGCCATTGGGTCTGACGCATTGGGGAGAGGGTGCTGCAGTGGATTTGTTGGCTGAGCGAACAGTCTATTCTCATGCTCAGATAATGCAGAAATAAAGTGCATTTGTAACAGACAACAAAAGGATTATCCCCCATTCATTTCAAAGCACCCTTCATTCCACTCAGGGATTACATTTTCCTTTACTTATCTTGCAAATGGTTTTTCATAAGAGCGCATGGCTTATGGCAAATACCAAAATGTGGTTGGGACAATGAAAGCGTGTACTGCAGGAGAGAGATCCCATTCAGCAGTACACACTTACTGCTGTAATCTACTGTCTCAGAAGGACCACTCTTCTGAAGAGCAGAGGCGCCGAGCAGATCAGCCTTGAAACCCGTGGCACGCTTCAGATTTGGGGGAAGTTTGTTACAAGTGCATCTTCAGCTTCCACATCTTGTCACTGGAGGAGAACAGCAGTGCTTTGCGCTTCTGTCGGGTCCATCTGCCTAGAATGTCAAAGCACTTCTGCAAACATGAATCCCATCCAGTAGCAAACAAAATTAAAAACGCCTTGCTTCTTGGCTTGCTGAAAAGCAATAGCTTCTTCACTTTTTCACGTCTGAGAAACCATGGCAAAATTCAAGTGCTTACCCTACACGAAAGAAGCGACAGCAGAGAAGCCCAAGAGCCTGATGCAACCACCACACATCCCCTTTCTCCAGTGAAAATAAGCCATCTAAGAGGATTAAGCAGGAGCTGGCACGACTCTGCCCCAAGGAAGACCCAGCATTAGAGACCACCAGCAAGAGCTGGTTCCCCCAGGATCGGCAACTCCCGTCTCATTGACTCAAATACACGCGATTTTATAGGCTTGCATGAAACAAGTTTGCTTGGTCTCAGCCCACATGTGAGTAGTGAGTTGGGAACACCAGAGCCAGGCTCTGCAAGCCACAGGAACAGGTCAAGGTAGGTGCAACTCGCTCAGCTCAGACCCTGCTTACAACCGTCCTGCCTCTTGCTACCTCGCACTAATGCAAAATTCAGAAAGAAACCAACCTGGAGATGTAGGGAGCAGGTGGTTTCGTGCTGTCTGTAAATCAATGAGTCTAAGAGAGTTATGATTGATTTGGAGCTGGGGAGGGGACACCTTTCATGGCACTGAAGAGGCTAAAAAACAGATAGTCTCTGCTTACTCCAGCTCAGCTTTCTAAGTAAAAATGGAGAAAAACACACTTGCCATTACATTACCACTCAGCCAAAAAATAAAACCCCACCGTTTCTGTCAGCTCTCCCACCCTAACAGGAAGTATTTAGTTCTCTCTCCTGTCCGGCTGTTCCTGATAGGGTAAATTACAGCATCATCAAGGAGCCTCAGGAGCAACCCTGCTCTTCACTGCTGCTCCCTGATGATTTATTCCCTGTAGTTGCATTCAGTACCCCCAAAAATGACAGTCTGTATTGCCCTGTCCTGAGAGAGATAAAAGCGGCATGGGTGTAAATAATACTGCTTTCTGCAGGAAGAATTTGATTTTCCCAGTGACGCATGAGCCGCTCCTTTTAATAACCAAGGGCAACTGGAGGCAGCAGAGTAGCATACGGTGCATGGAAATAAGGAAAAAGTGGGAAAATGTCATATGGCAGCGCACAGCTGGTGAGCTGCCACCCAGCACTGGCACTGCAAGCTTGTCACCGCACTTGTGCACAGCAGCATCGATCCCAGCAAGCCCCGACTCTCCAGCGCAGTCCACACGAACCATAATTGGAGGCTGGAGCTGATACATAATTGGCCCCATTTGCCTTATCATTGATTAGACATTTTGTGCTCTTTGTTTATGTAACTATTTGGTCTTGTATAAGAGCTATGGGTTGGTTTGGGGTTTTCTTCCCTCTTTCTAATGGATTGAAATTTTTAAAGGAAAAAAGAAATCCAGACAATATGACCACACTCTGCAAATCAATGCATCTTGTGGATAATAATACTTGAGATTTATGTAACACTTAATGTTTGCTAAGTGCTTTGGAAAAAATAAATTAACCTTCAGAACTGCATTGAAATAGGTAAGCATCATTAATACAGCTTTAACGTAGGAAGAAACTGAGGCAAAGGGATTCAAATAGCAGAATAAAAGTACCTGATGCTGCTTTAACCACTGGACTGGACTGTCATGAGGACTCTACATCAATCTATACAAGTTGCACAAATTAAAGGGTATGCTACAGATGACCAGGGACACTTGTCTAAGTCAGGAAACCTAGATTTAAGTCGTGCTTAAGACCAAGACCATAAGAAAACATCCAAAGCACTAGAAACCTTGAATGACTCAACACACCCTTGAGTTAGGACCAAAGTTATGGCCTCGTTTAAAACCACCCAGGCCTAGGACAAGCAAAATGCCAAAGCCAGCTTGGTTGACTTAACCCAAGTGTTGGAGAAAGAAGGAACAACAGACAAATGCCAACACAAAAGGTGCTCAAACCATGATCCTGGGAGGCCGGTTCCTGGGTTCACCAAGCAGTAGAAGAAAGACCATTTTGCACCTTTGGCAAAAGCTGGCAACTCCCTACGGATCTGTGAAGGAGCAGCTGGAGCATCCACAGGTACCCAAATAGGTGTTCCACACTGCTACATGGCAAAGCCTTGCAGCCTAGAAGGAGGCTGAGCCCTGGGCACAGGACCCTGCTGCCTCCATGCTCCCCAAACTGGGACCTCGAGATGATGTGCATATACGAGGCACGCTCCTTTGGAAAACCATCATATCCCGCATTCTTGCCTGTGGAGCTCGTTGTCCCAGGAGAGACAACAGGAGAGCACTCCCATATGTAAACAGGAGATCAATGCGCTTTCCAGAAGACAGGTTATTTGTGCAGATGTTGGTGCTCTTTGGAGCAGTTTCTATTTGAAGGTGAACATAAGCATGGCACACTTCAGCAAAAGCTCATTTAATTCTCATCATTACCAGGTCTCTAATGTATAATTGATCCTTAGCTCGTATGATAACTCAGGCACTGGCAGCTATAGCTCTGAGGGACAGAGTCCTGCCTCCACCCAGAAGGGCCCCAGACAGCAGAAACCAATTCAATCAAAACGGGAGAGTCACAGCCCAAGATGCAGGACAACTGGAGTTAATACACTTCCCACAGCCCTGGGGCAAAGCCTCTCCTCCAGCGCCCCACAGATTTCCCAGTTAAGTACACTAATGTGAATGAAGGCTCACACCCCAGCATGCTCAGGAACCACATTTTGCTTTGAATTGAAAATAAGCTTTCCCGGGTTTTGCTCCTCAGTCTCACAAAAAACCCTTCTGCTGCTGAAAGCCGAGTTTGGGTTCTGGTTCTGGCCTAATCCAAGAGTTCTGTATGTTTTAATCCAAGGCAAGATCTATCCTCAGGTAGAATTAAACCCAAGGCAAGGCTTTTTGCTCAGTTTTGAAGAACAAGCATAATGCAGGCTTTGGACACACCAAAAAAATTCAAGGTTGGCTGAGCGTTACTAACAGGAGGAGCGTTACTAACTCTCTGCTCTGGTAGTATTGGTGGAAATCAAATCCCCAAGAACCCAACAGCTGTTCCCAACAGTCTCTGCACATAAAATACATCCACAGCCAAGTACTCACCTCTGGCCTCATTTCTGGCCTAGCTAACAAGAACTCTGCAAAGGAGGATTTGTCTGTCATGAGGAAGTCTTTCAGATGGAGGTTCCCATCGTGCAATTGTTGGCTAACACTGAAAAAACCCAGGATTTTGCCCACAGAAAAGCTATGACACTGTGTAACATGAATAGCTCGAGATTAGCCCACAACTTGCTAATCCTGGAGCAAAGCAGGTCAAAGAGAAGGAGGGGTTAGCAAATATACCAACCCCAGCATTGTTAGTGGAGCAACAGGAGACGTGACACCAAAATGCGGTTGGCTCCCACCTCCCCTTAACTTTGCCTTCCTCCAATGGGTTAAAAGAGTAATTAAACAATGATTTTGCCGTAAGTACTGGACTTCAGAGGCCTCCTTTTTCCTTTTTTCTTTTTTGTAAGAGGAGGAAAAGGGGAAAAAAAGATTTAAGATAATGGCTTTTTTTCTCTTCAGAATAAATTAAGCTCAAAGATAGAGAATCCCATTACTACTGCCTTTTAGCAAAGTCCAGACATTCTTTTAAAGTCAAACTTTAAAGTATAATGTGCAGTGATCTCGCTGAAATCTTTCCTGTAATGATATTTAAGTGATGGCCAAGTATATCAGTGGGTTCAGGAGAAGTATTGATTGCATATCTTCAAGGGGATGAGCCACTGCAGAGACCTGTGGCAAAGGGAACCCATGCTGCTGATATAAAAGATGCCTTTAAAACCACACATGCACAGTTGCTAGTAACTAATTATTCCAGGAGTCATGACAGAAGAAAAGAAAAAGGTAAAGAAGAGAAATCAAGGCAAAAGATCTGCCTTGAGGAGGGGAATGTGGGACACGCGGCTCTGATGTGCAATAGGAAAACTTGCTCTCATGCCTTCTGCACACCCTTCCTGAATTTAATATTCTTTTCAAATTCTTCTTCCCTCTTTTGAGCAGGAGGAAAGCTGACAAAAGCATCATCTTCACATCTGCTCAGGGAAAAAAAAAAAAAAAAAAAAGAGGTGGTGCTGGGGGGAGGCTTCAGATTGCTCATGTCTAATTAAAAAAAGCCCAGCCCTTATGAAACCCAACGCCTGAGAGGTACCACACTGCGCTCAAACGGGCAGGGTGATCTCACCTCACACCGACTCATCTAAATTGGGGGGGCATGGGCTCAGGTGGCCCCTTCAACTGCAGGTATTGGCACTTCTACAGAGCACATCTGGGAACTAGGTTGCAAAAATCAGAGCATCACCCTTCCCCATCCAAGCCCCGAAGAGCAAGTGCTGCATCTCGCCGTGGAGGCGGCAAAAGGCTGGACCCAGAGCCCTGTCCCCCCACCACGGAGCACCAGAAGGAGACGTCCACCGTGCAGCATCAAGCTCTGAGGACACGGGGAATTTATAGCAATGCCTCCAGCGACAGGGGCAGCCTCTCCATCTGCTGCAGCCTCCACAGCTGAACTACTGCTCCAGGGGTGTGGAGAAAGAAGAGTCCTCTGTGACTTTAAAGGAGCAGGTTCACAGTAAAGAGAGAGAAAATACCCTCTGTTTGTTCTGCAGTTACAATCCCCCTTTCTCCACCTAGACCCCACAGCCCCTTGCCCTGAGGGATTCAGGGGGTCTGGCTCCTGGCCACTGCCCAAGCCCAACTTTACAACTTATCAAAAGGGAAAGGAAGCACGTATTTAAGAGGCAAGAGCTAAAAGCACAAGGGGAAGAGCCAACATGGATAGAGGCAGGCATAGCTGTGCACATGGCAGAGTTTTCCAAACGCTACTCCATATGGATGCAACCTTGACCTGCACATGCATCCTCATCCGCACCCCTCAGCCTCTCTAAACCACGGCCTTCAAAGTTTTGGCCAAAAGCTTCCTAGCTAATGCACATTTTGTAAACAAAAACATAGGACTGGTTTAGTCCTGTGTCATGCGTAAGCGTCAATGTACCGCCTGCAAACCTTTGTCCCCTTCTTCTGTAAAAAGTTGTTCTCATTTTAGGCAGAGTGCTAGAAGAGGTTGAAGAAAATGCCTGTACATACATAGTGGTGAGGTGTTGTGATTTTGCAATTAGGTTTGAGGTGTTGAGATGCTACTGCCATTCCAGAGATGGTGAGATCCTGTCTAAGGTGTTTGCTGCTAAACCAGTAAAATAATACACCATACGATACTTACTCCATCCTAAACACACCCTCATTTCTTCCCCCAAATAATTTTCCCACATGGACAACCCGAACACAGGCTTGACCCAAAACCAGAACAGCAATTCAAACAGCGCTGAACAACTTTAATCCATTACCAAGACAACAAAACATTTCAGTGCAGTCAGGAACTGGCACCTGCTGGAGCATCCTTCGGTCCCCACAGAAAGCCTGCAGGGGAAAGACCAAGAGCTGGAAACAAAAGATAGCACCTCCAGCTCCTGGACTCTTCTCCAGACAGATTAATTACCACCTGGCTGCCTGATGGTCACATACAGAGGCCTCCCCTCCATTTTTTTAAAATAAGCTTTTGATTTAAGAAATTACCATTTAAAAGATACTGAAAACCTAACGGTCATCTACTGTGCATTTAAAGGGGCGGGGGGAAGCTCTTTGGCAATTACCATTCCCCGAGAACTTCAGGCTCTCACATTTTTCTGGTTAACAGCACAGAGATCATAGTTACACATTTATTAAGAAGAGGCCACTTATGTTCAGCTTGGCACAAACACGCTATCTGTGGTGGTGTTTAATTAGAGATTAAAGCCAAGGAACTGGATAATCAGGCCTGCTAATGAATCAGGAAGCTTAGTAAAGCGAAGAGATGAAGATTTCGGTGGCTTTGCTTTATTTATCTGTACTCCTCCTTCGTCATATCCTGCTCCTTCAACCTAAAACTGCAGGCTTGGATACTTTACAGCAGAAAAACACCAAAGCTTTACTTTGCCACACAGCCCAGGTGACGGCAGAAAGCCTCCACGGCATCAGTGAATATTCACAGTTTGCTCAGAGATCCCAAAATAAACAAACAAACAAACCCCATCCGTTACTGCAGTGCTTCCAGGGAGCCCCAACAAAGAGAGAGATGTTTAACTTCTGTAGCGTGCTGCCAGCAGGAAGGTACAATATTTAAGGTGATTTTTATTGGTTGGACACTGTACATTGGGTGATACATTTCAAGCCTCATTTGGCACAAAATTGAAATGGTTTAAGTCAACATTCAAGGTAAACGTCTGCATTTTTATTGCCAAAGGCCCCAACTTACTATTATTTGCTTCTGTGCCGTTGGTTAAATTGAGCTTTCGTATATTTACTGCATCATCCTAAACTCTAATCAGACTGATTGCTGGCGGGGATGTGACGACTGGGAAATAGGTCTTTCGCTGAGGCAATAAGAGGGTAACAGACTTTCGTTTGCAAAGTCTTTCATAAATAAGAGGTCATATCTAATAACGTTTGCTTAAAACTTCTTAGCAGAGCTTCTGTTCTCAGACACTACTGGCTTTTTAGTTTCATCTTTAAATAACTACATGGGTATGTATTTGCTGGTAAGAACAGAAATAATCCCCCTCTCCTAAGCCATCATCTGTTCCACCACTGAACGTACACAGGGAGACTGGGGACATTGAGAGAATAAGGAGACAAGGAGGAGAAAGTCAAAGTTTGTTCTAGAAGGCAACACGGGAAAAGTTCATCATCCAAAGCATGGCGGAGCTGGCAGCACCCACTCCTTGCTACCCATTCCCACCTAGAAAGCACGTGCATGTGTATGTGGGACATCCCCAATCTCACTGTCCTATCTTCCAGTCTCCCTCTCCAGAGGTAAAGCTGTTGTGGATGCATGAAGCCTGGTCCCAGGGAGCACTACTCTCTCCCAAGGGAATGAAGGCAGATAAGCAATTTTGAGCACTACCCAATTCTGGGCACTGGCACTCCCTACTGCAATCAAAGCCCAAATGCAGTGCCCATGCCAAGGCTGATGAATGACTATTGTCTGCAAGAGGCAGCCAGGTGGACTTTCTAAACTATCATTCAGTTTCTGAATTCAACAATGATGTAAGTAGTTAATCCAGCAAGCACCTCTGCAAGGGATACAAACCTTTGCATGAGACAGGAAATTGCTAGGATATACACTCTATGAGTATATGGCCAGGTAGTCCTGTCAAACAAAACACTGCCAGGAAGCTGAGAGGGGATCTTGGATTGGACAAACTGGAATGGAAGCAGAGCACAAGGCCCAGCACCCAAAAGAATACGTGACTAGAATGACTTCTACAAATTACTCTTTGGCATGAAGATGGAGATGGAGCTAACTTGACTTGTGAAGACTTGTGGCAAGCTCCTGAACCCCAGCAAGACTGAGAACAGATCCTGCTCAAAGCTTCAGACTGAATTCAGCAACCAACCCACTCCCTCAGCAAGCAACTGCCAAAGCAGGAAGCCACAGAGATGGCAAAGCCTTTCAAGGGAGAGGTCATGGCCAGAAGCCTGGAGTTGAATGGATGCACCAAGCCAAGACACATGAGGGTGGATGCTGACTGATTTCTGGGGAAGGGAGAGAAAGGGGCACTGAAGCAGTTTCCTGATGCAAACACATAAATGTCAGTAAGCAGCATGGAGATGAAACAGGCCTGACAGATGGAGCCATCCTGGTTTTTGTTTGTCTCCAAAGTTGTCAGTTCAGGTCTCCAGGTCAGAAATCATTTTATCTGTTAAACCATATGCTTTGTAGAACAAAACGCCTGGCAGACTTCAAGGCATATGTATTTTAAGGAGCACAATAACATGCTGAACATCTCTAGACACTTGCTTCCTATTTATTATTACTATGCTACAGAAGAGGCTTTTCTCCTCTTTGCCCTGACTGTAACCTGCAAATCACCGTGAGAAAGAAAACCACCAGTTCACCCCACTCTGACTTAACTGTTTATGAATATCCTGTTCTGAAAATCCAATATATATATATATATATTAAAAAAAAAAAAAAAAAATCACAATAAAAGCCTTTATGTGAACAACAGCCATTCGGAAGCAGCTGAACAAATCCATTATGTGCCCACCCCAGGATGCCATCCCACCAGACAACTGTCAGGCACTTTTGCAGCTGAGGGTTGTTTACCTGCAGCAGAAGCCTTGGGTTCACTCGAGATGGTAGAAGTTCCTCTAAACCTCAAGTCAGGAGAGTGTTTTCCAAGTCTCAGCTCCTGGGATACAAGTCACTGGGGTCTTTGCCTGCAGAACGCTTTCTCCAGAAACCCCACTAAAACCAGGAGAAATTTCCTGCATAGCATGACCCATGTTGAACACAGAGCAGTGCCTGAGCTGGGACAGGAAAACACCTCGCCCTTTTTGCTTTGCTTCATGCCCACCCCGTGTGCTAAACACCCCTCGGTTTATTTTCGGCTGCTGCGAGCCTGCAAGCTCCAAGACAGATGCTGTTTTCTGCCACCGCGCTCAGCTGTCCAACAGAGTCCGTGCAACAAATTTCCCCTCTCCTAAATACAAATAAATAAAAATAAATGATGGACAGTCTATCAAACCGATTAAGCCCGACACAGAAAAAGCATCCCCAGTAGTCAGGTTCACGGCCATCAACTTGAACGCTCAGAATAGATGTTCAGGAGAAATCTCTAAGTACTAACTCACTGCCATGCTTCAGGGCCACGGGTTCAAAACACACACAGGATTTGGGGCAGTATAACAGATGCTGTTGAAGGTTGCTTGATGAAGTCACGTTAAACCATCTTTATTTTTCTTCAGCCAATAATGCAAAGTCTTTAATCCCAGCTTCTGGACAGCCTAATTAAGCAGTGAGTAGAGAAGGCTGGATTCTTAGCTGACAAATAATTGGAGCTCCTCACCCCAACCAGCCCAAACCCTATTCCCCCTTCTGACAGCAGAAGACCACTCCGAGCAACACCCAAAGATATCACAGCTGGACACTGGGGGCATTTCTCATCCTTTGCTGCAGAGACACGGATTACGCTTGGCTGTGATGTGCCTGCCTGGGGCAAACAAGATCTCGCTGGAGCGGCTGAGGGAGCACAGAAGGGCAACTGCTGCTTCGCATGCATTTGAGCCTTGGTGACAGAAAGCTGCAGAGGCAGGTTTTCGATAGGGATGATCAATTTCTTAGCATTTTCTGCTGAAAACCGGCCTTTGAGTGAAAAGCAGGCTTTTCATGAAAGAAAGGGATTGGCTTTTTTCACCAAAAAAAAGAATCATCAGAATGAAAACATTGACAAGTTAGTTGGACTTCGTTTTGTCAAAGAGGCAGAAAAATCCTCAACCATTTAGCCAGAGAGAGATATTTTGATAAGCTGCTCTATTTTATCCCCAGGACTCCTAAAAGCTTTATCTTCCATCCACTACCTGTTACCTTTAGGCTAGCTAAGACACTTGCCCAATGTTGTGCCTATGTACTTGAAAATAAAAGCAAGAAAAAGCTTAGAAAATGGGGAACTGAGTATCACAGTAGAAGAGAAAAAAGCACCAAGACAGCTCAGACTGGCTATCTTGTGCTGGGGCTGCCTGGGGAGAGGAACAAAGCATCTCTCAGGACTGATTTATGAGCAAGCAGATTGGACAGCAAAGGAGATTTTGAAGGCCAGCACAAAATCTGACCCCAAAATAGTGACTGCTGTGGAAAGGGTCTGTACTCCAAAACCACGTGATGCTCCCTCCACGTACAATACAAGATGTATGGAAGATGTGCAGCTCCAAAACCACACAGACATGCCCCCAGAACATCAATGTTTGGGGGGTTGGCTAAAGTATTTCAGCACCTCACTGTTATTAAACATGCAAACTTCTGTGGAGAAGAAAAATAAACAATGTGTTTCCTCCCTCCCTGTTTCATTAGTTTCAAACAGGCACTGCAAATAAAAATATCCTGTTTCTAGCAGTCTCTGTCCTTACCTTGGACCCTATTACTTCTTGTTGCACAACTGTATCCATTTTTAATCCTCACTGTCAGCTGCTGGAGTTTTTTAAGACTCTTGTTCCTTTTCCCTAACAGTACTTATTTTTTAGTACAAAAAAAAAAACAGAAAGGAAAAAAATAAGATAAGGCCATTTCAAATCTGATGGTAGACATGAGATACAATCTCTTTCCTCATAAATGAAGCCTTGCAATGCTCAAGAGCTCCCCAGCCAAAAGCTGATGTGCACGCACAGCAACACCACCACCACCCGAGGAGATCTGTTAGCACCCGGCTCGAGGAGCAGGACAACAGATCCAACGGGAATCCCATCGCTTTGGCTCGCCCGGCCACGCTACGTCTATTAAGTGCCAGTAGAGATGGAAACGCCATTCAGAGATCCGAGCGCAGCCCAACCGCTGGCTCCCTGGAGAGGCTGGCATGTGGGCAGCCCTGCCAGAGCACGCCGTCCCGCCCTCGCTGCAGGCACCCCGCAGCACCCCGCAGGTGGGCCAGCACGGATGCAGCAACCTCATCTTCACCATCACCGAGATCTCAGCAGAAAGCCTGTGCCAGCAGCCCCGCCAGCTGAGAGGCTCGGAATTAAGAGACAACAGAACCCACTCGAGGGGCTAATAGGGACAGGATTAAACTCCAGGCTCTCAGCAAGACCCAGGCCCTTTGTCACTGATTTGGCAAAAGGTTTTGAATTAAGAGAAATCTATTACAACAGCTCCAGCCAAGAGGCACCTATTTCACCAGCACATGGGGTAAACAATTTTTGGACTACTGCACCTGATACCAGCAAGTTGTGGGGCTGCTTTTATGCACCCAAGGTTGGGGCTGGCTTTAAGAGCATATTTTCCCCCTCTTCACAGGCTTTGATGTGCTGACATAGCTTTAACTAATTACCAGCTTGCCTTTCAGAGGGCAGTGTCACACCCTCTGAATGGATAGCCTGTTAGGACCAGAAATACTCATTGTAATAAAACAATGCAAGCCATCCGTCTCCCAGGGTATAGCTGCACCTTGTAGAACATCTACAGTGGCATGGATCTGCATTTAATGTGGCATTTTATCTTGGTGACATCCAAATCTCCTGCCTGCTGAGTTTTCAGATACCAAAGCAGAAAAAAAGTGCAGAATATCAATTTTTCAAGAAGCAGAGATGCTGCTCCTGGCCACAGGCCCTGCAGCACCTGGAAAGCACACCAGGGCTTGGGAACAAGCCCTAGGTGAAGGTTTCGATGCCATGGCAAACCTTACACCAAAAATGACACCTTATAGTAGACCTTAAACCCATGTTACATCTCTGATCCCAAACTCACTTAATTCTTAGGGCAGAAAGGTGGTCTCATTGTTAAAACTCAAGGCTTGAACACAGCTGCTCTGAAGTCCTACCTGAGTCACAGATTCACTCAATGACCTCAGACACATTATTTTCCATCATTAAGACCACAATAATGCTACCTTGTATCCAGGGAATGCAGAGACATTTGCCAAATCCAAAGGTCCAGAACAGTGACAAAGGAGCATATCAGGACCTCGCACGTGGAGACTTCGAATTTGCTCCAGCCTGAAATTCAAAGCAGTGCTGCCCCAAACTGACATTTTCATAGAGATCAGGTTTTTGAGGGGGGGTTGGCAGATAAAAAGGCAGAGAGAGGGCTGAAGTAATTTGGCAAATCTGAGTTACATTCAGAGAACCTCTTCAGCTCGTGAAATGGAAGTATTTTCAACCATCAGCAAGCATTTTTCTTTTTATTGCAAGATAAAAAAAAATTGTCTGCATTTTTAGTTACTTTGTGATAGTAAAAATAAACATTTTGTTTGCATTATACTCAAGACAGAATAACATGAAACTTCACTTTGCTTTGGTGAAAATAAACCACCTATATTTAATATCCAACCAAAATAGATCCCCCTGCTCTCTGGGACCCTCAACCAGCTACCAAAATGGAAAAGGCTGTAATTTCAGAGAGCTCTGCATTTTACCTCAAGAAAAGTCCATCGCTAACACTTAGTGCTCAGGGAAAAACTACCAGCAGGGTACACAAACAGTCCTAGCCTTCCTCCTGTAAAGGAAAGAGGGGGGGGGGGGGGGGGGGGGGGGGAAACTGAGGACTTCTGACAGTCTTCTTCTCACCTAAACCAGCACACTGCAGCCTAAACATGCACGGAAGTAGCACATGAGGTTTGCTACCAGACAAGAAGAGCCGTGAAGCATGCGTTAACTCCAGGGAAGGTGAAATCCCATTTGAAGTTGAAGACTGATGAGCAAAAAGCCTGGACACAGACATCAATTCCTCTGCTCCTGAGACGCTTAGGAAGATGCACGTTCACAAACAAAATGCGTTTTCCAGCCACGGTGCTGAGAAAAAGAGAGGACTGTGTCTCCCATTGACGGTTCTGTTCTGCTTTTGCAGTGGTGCGCAGAATCTCCCTCATCTGTAAGGAAACTGGTGTTGATGTTTTTATGTCTCGCTTGTCTTACTAAGCCATCAATCAACAAGTCAATAATTGGTAAACATGCTTCAACTTTCAACTATGGCTTCCTTGAAGGAACAGTTTCACTAGCAGCTACTTCAAAATCCACTGGGCAACTACTTCACTCTTTCACATGTTTATCACTGTCAGTAAGCAGCTTCTAAAGCATTTTTGCTGTGCCTTGAATTCAGTTTCTTCAAATTGGTCTCTCAAGTATTGCATGTATGAGTTCAAAGACTGGAGATGTTAACAGCAGCAACACATCTTGGCATCTTTCTGTAGTCTTACTTGAGAATTTTATTCAAAAAAAGAACAGAAACTATTTCTTAACAACTTTTCCTTTTCTACTGACATGAAGCTTTACGCTTTGTGTCTCTTGGCTGATCTTGATTGCCGGTCGAAGAATCAAAGCCTGGTTCAGGCACTTCCAAGCCCTCATGCTGCTGACCACCAAGCATCACAGAGCTGCTTACAAATTTGATCCTGAGGAAGAAGAAACACTTTCGGGCTGTCAGCAGCCCGAACAAAACATGCACCACTTCGCACCGAGCCAGAACTAGAAAATAGGCTGTATACTGCGTGCAAGAAGCCCCAAACCAATTTGGGTTAGCAAGCGTCCCACAAAAAGGGAAAATCCACAGCAACAGCAAAGTTTTCAGCCATCCTGCAAAATTGTGCAGGGTCTTGCTGCCGTCTGTGGTTACACACCTGACCCACAACCAGCTGATAAACGGACGCCTTCGCTTTGCGAGGGCCTTATCTCAGGATGCGCAAATCCATAGCAGCAAACGACGAATAACTGCCAGGACCATTCTGCTCGAGAGTTGTCTTTGCTGTAACACGGAGTAAGATTTAGCTAATCATCACAGGCTGCAGTAGGGTACAGCCCGACCTAGATGAGGAATAGCTTATTTCTACTATTTCATAGAAACACAGACAGGACTCTTCCCTCATCAACTTGGTAAAGTACTTGTGAATAAATAGGAGTCTCTCCACTAGCATTTTCCTGTTTCCTGTACTCTTTGTGAAATGACTCAGGCTAGCTAAATAACTTCGAAGTTCCTAGGTAATTTTCATTTTGCTGTGATCTGACCGTCTCCTCAGAGCAATGAGACCTCTCAGTGCCAAAATTTAACAACTGCAACAATTCTCCTTAACACCTCCTGCCAGCATTATTGTTCATCGCTGAATTGCTTCATTAATTCCAAGTCGATACAACCAGCTTCCTTTTGTCAATCTCTGTATATTAACATATAATTTCAATGTTTGGGACCATTTTCAGGCTTGGAAATGAGATTAGCTTCCAGTGATTAAAATAAGTTCTCCAGACTGGGCAAAATAACCAGCTCACAAAAGCTATAGATTGATCTTTGCAATGGTAAGTATAAC
Source organism: Strix aluco (assembly GCF_031877795.1). Taxonomy (NCBI): domain Eukaryota; kingdom Metazoa; phylum Chordata; class Aves; order Strigiformes; family Strigidae; genus Strix; species Strix aluco. Next base: position 7,363,241 of record NC_133953.1, on the reverse strand, counting down.
AACCATTCCCAAATTACAAGTTTACCCTCACACCACTCAATTTTTGAAAGCTGTTTGCTTTCAATATCTTGTTTTTGTTTTCTCACGAAATAAACATAGGCAGACTTCATAAAAATTGCAGTCCTGTTTCCAGAGGGTTGAAAAGCCTTTACTGTATCGGTAGGAATGCAATTCGCTGCTAATGGGATGTCAAAACTGGCTATGGTGAAGGACACGAAGTGCACGGCGGTTGAGAAATCCTCACAACATTACTGTTATCATCCCCTTCGTCGCTTGCTGTTGCAATTGCGTGTGACATCATCAACCACAATTAATGAATTAGACTTGTCAGAAGGAATATTTTTTCCATGATAAGATTGGTAAGTGACGCTCCCGACAGAGCCAGTTCCAACCACAGAGGAGTGATTCAGCTGTGGGAGAGTTATGACCTTACCCTTTCCTTCGGAGGCTCTCCTCCGCAGAGGAGGGTGTCCACCAGGCACGTGGCAGACATGCAATAAAACACGAGTGACCTATCGTCCGCTGAAGATCTGGCTGGCGGGATGGTGACATCGGACTGAAGCCTGCTTCCCACGGGAAGGTTCAAGTCCAAAGTGATCCATTCATCACTGCTTGCCAGGCAATTAAACGCAAGTACAGACTGCCCTTGAGCATGCATGGTGTTTTCTGTAGTTGCACATTCAACTTTTGCCAGTGGTGTGCACCCAGGGCTAAGGGATTTTCATTACGTATATTGTACAAGTCCTCCTTTGCACGTTCTCTTGCCTGAAGGGCCTTCAGAGCCTCGTGCATCCAAACTGTTGAGGTGACTTCATCTCTGGGACCTCACCGATCAACAGCACCAAGGTGGGGAGGCGTGAAAACATTCAGGCCTGCAAAGGGGCACTGGATGGCAGGGGGTTGGAACTAGACGATCTTTAAGGTCCCTTCCAACCCAAACCATTCTGAGAGTCTCTGGATCGGGGACTAACAACAGAAGTCTCCTCAAGGGGCAGGAGAGCTACAAATGCACAATTCAAAAACCGGCATGCTTCTCTCAGGAATACCTAAAAATCAGAGGAATCAACTGACAGGGAACCAAAAGTCAGAGCTTTTTGGAGAGATAAGGAAACTAGTAGTAAAATGGAGATCAAAGATGTGCAACTGACAGAGCTGCTAAGGCTCATTACGTCTGGAGTGAAATCAATGCCACTGAGCTTACGGGGAGTTTTGCTAGGAACTCTTGAAGTTCTACCCATAGGTCAGGCGAGTGCAGTCCTCTCGGCTGTCATTTAGAAGTTTTAATTCTCATGGCTGAAGAGTTTGGAAATGCAATCAACCCCCTCCAAAGCAACATCGGGAGAAAGGAAGACTAAGAGCACCCTTGGTGTGGGCTAAGTATCGCATGTAAACCTGAGCTTATGTGTGGTTTTGTACAAAGGGGAAATAGCTCTTGTTCCATCCCTGGAGACATGTTTATATACATGCATTCAGCATCTTAGGGCTCAGGTCTTGGGCCATTTCAGACAGAATCCATTTCTCCTTTTGTTTATAAACAAAAAGAGCATCAAAAGAATAAATCAATAAAATCATGGGGTTTGTTCCCTGTGGAGCTCTTCTGACACTGGCATTTCTTCCCACCCAGATCAACATTTATTTCTTCAGCATCCTGGCTAAAACGACAGCGCTCTGCAATATGCTCACCCCACTCCATCACTCGCCCTGCTCTCCTTCACCAGCACGTAGCACTGTCTCTAGAGGGGCCCAGAGGTTCACATTGCAGCAGCATTAGGGCAGGGGCTGGGCCACCATCACAGCAGGTTCAGCCCACTGAGCACAGCACCACCGCGAAGAGAGGACCGAAAAGCTCTCCACAACGCACAGCAAGTCATGATCAGCACCAGGTTAAGCAGCAGCGTGGTTGTGGCAGGTGCACCCGCCCAACGAAAACAGGGCTTCTTGGCTACTGAAGTGTAGCAGATACTGATTGCCTCTGTTCCCGGAGCTTCACGGTAGTTGGGAGCCACTATTGACTACAGATCAGATTTGGCCTGGGTATAAATGGAGTCCCCTGGGGGAGCACGCTGCAGTCAAGGACTCTTCCCCCCTTGGGTGGGGACGCTGCCCAAGGAAACTCCTTGAGGACGTTGCCCTGAGCAGGTCCTCGAGGTTGAGAGCCCTCACTTGTTAGGTGAGTGATAGAGCGTTGGGGTTGTCACTAAACCTTAGGGAGTGGTGCTTTGTTCTGCATTTTGGGTTGTTGTTAAACCCTAAGGAGTTGTTCTTTGTTCTGCGTTTTGGATTGTTGTTAAACCCTAGGAAGTTGTTCTGTTCTCCTCTCACTGACGTTCAAACCCATAATTTGCAGAGGGCTAGCCGATTGTGCTGACAATAAATTTTTAATTTTTGGTGGTTGCTTGTTTATTTGAGAGCCTTCGCAACAGTTGTGCAAACCAGTTGTGCCAGCAAGGTGCAGGGGAAGCTTTGGGAAATGTGAACCTCCACTCCTGCCCACAGTAACGCTGACCTTTTTGGAGAGCTACCTCCAGGCCCAGAAGGGAGCACGGAGAAGGAGGTCGCTCCAATGAGAAGGAAGAAGAGCCTCCCCCAAAACACTGCGGTCAGTGAGGCTGAATTGAGATTCCCCTCAGCACAGGCACGTCTGTAAGCCTCCTTCTTCCCTCTTTCGTGCCCGAGGCTGTTACGGCTCTGCGTCTTTCGCTTTCATGTTGGAATGAAAATATCATGATGTACAAATTATTACTTTGTAATTAATTATGCAGAATAACTAAAGTGAACATGACTTCAGCATTATGACAGCTTTGAAATTTACCACTTTGGAAATTAATAAGTGATGAATCCGGCTTGCTGGGTATATGCTTAAAACAAGAGGATGTTACCTAAACAAAAAGAAAGGCTTAAGCTAATTTAAGCTACAACAAAGCAAGGAAGAGCCTCAATTTTTGTTGGCAAGGAGGAGAGAGGAAAAGGTACCTGTTGCCTTTTCCCCTTTTCAACTGTATAAGAAGTAGTGGCAGGGATGAGATAACCCCACTCCACACAGCTCCTCGTAACCAAGACTGACTCAGATTTCCCCAGACTTGGCAAGAACCTGTGGCCTCACTGCTACACAGCCAAAGCAGAGCTGAGAAGTACAGACGAGGTAACATCTGTAAACATGATTTATTTAAACCAGACAGCCAAATTCAGGAAAGATTCTGGTGTCAGCGACATTTTTTTTTTACCCCTCCATCCTCAAAAAATCTACAAGAGTCATCTATTCCTCAGCCACCTCCAAGCAGCGAGCACAAGGCAGCGTGCCACGCAGGCGCTCCCAGCCAGGCAGCTCACGCTGGGCAGAGCTGGTCACTCGCTGCTTTCCCGTCTGCAAGCTCAACCCTGCAATCCAGGCTCCGACGCTGCCGTCTCGGTCCTGACCAATGTTTTGAGCAGGCGAGGTACAAGGTTACAAAGGTACGCATCCATCTTTGGCACTTAATGCCATCTTTGTTGCAAGCTCCTGCTGCCCACCTCAGGGACATCTTTCCTTTGGCTCCAAGGCTGGGACGCCAGCCAGCACTTTCGTTATTTCTGACTTATTTCTGGCTCTGGCTGCCTGGCTGGGGGGCACAGCACAGCCACCCCAACAGCAAGCATGAGCATGGTCAGTCTCAGCTCTAATGCCTCTTTAGTCCCTCTATTCCCTCCCAAGAAAGCTGTTGGAGACCAAAGGAGCATCATTATGCAAGTGCCAAATTTTGGCATTCTGGTAGCACAGTTCTGCAACACATGGACCATATTTTTTTCTCTCCCTCCCCATCCCATTTGACTGCCTGCAGTCTTTGAGTGTCATTTAAATCACTCCCGCTAAACTGGCAGGGCTGTGCCTGAACAGCAAAGCCTGGAACTACAACTGAGACATGACCTTGGCAGTCTTGGGCAACAGTAATTAGAGTAATTAGTGACACATCCCTAGATGTCAGCCTGCTAGCCAAGGATCTACAGGACACCTGTGGTGCAGGATGTCCTGAGTTAATGACCATCAGTTCTGGGGCAAGTTTTTCCCAGCTCTTGCCACAGCAATAAATCATACTGCCTGTGCAAGAGAACGCCAGCAAACAGCTAGGACATGGCCCCAAAAAAAACAAACCCTGCTTTGCTCCATCTGGCAAGCCAATGCAGTTCAGGAGCACTTTTCTTGTTGCACTGGACAGGATCAGTATAACTCCCAGAGCACACGAAGGTTTCCACTGGTGCCAGATCACACCTTTATAGGGGACAGGACAGGCTACATCTACGTGCTTCCCCAACAGCAGAATTGCTGCCAGCCTGAAACACCATAAACATGTCCACAAGCAGTGGGAATGAACATTAGTTTCGCTCCCAGAGACAGCGTAGCCATCTTTCCTTGGCACAGGGACACGTTTCCAGTAGTCATGAAGGGTTTAAAAAAGGCCTCTCTGAGCAGTATTTTTCCAATCTTTTTTTTTTTTTTGTGTTAAACACTGCAAAGTCAGCTAATTTTAGGAGGACAAAGGGGGAGAAGATCTTAAGGAAAAAAAAAAGAAATCACACCCAAGAAACCTAGATATAATATAAAAAATAGTTGATGTTTTGTAATAGCCAGTTCAGTTGGCTATACGGTCTCAATCACTGACAAGGTGCTAAAGAGATGATGGGTGACATCTCAGCATGTTTCCCAAGCCAACAGGTCTGGTTTCAATGGAAAGACAGTCGAGGCTTTTTTTTTTTTTCCTCCTCCCAAAAGACTTCTCATTTCCTTAAGGGAGATGGGGAAATATACTATAAATCAGTCCATCACTGAGCACTGCTGCCTTGACCTGTGATTTGCTTGGTAGCTTCCAAGTACTGTCTTGAGGAACCTAAGCAAGCCACAGAGTGGCACGTGTGCATTTGAAAACAAAAATGCTTATAACCTTACAAGAAATTATATGTGTGTTCCTTGGGATGGAAACAGCCTTGCAGCAACCACAGATATGCCTCTCCTCTGGGTAATGGCACTCTTCTACCAAGCAGGAAACCTGCGTTATTCTCCTGTTCTGCCTGATGCAGGGAGATGAAGACAAGCCTCCAGCATCCCTGTGGCACACCCCTGCACAGAAGGACAAAGGCTGCTTGCAAAATCTTTGTGTCTGCTCAAAGTTTGGATTTCGAGAGACTGCTGTTTCCCAAAGGAGAAAGCAGCATTGCCTACTAAAAAAGGCACAGCAGCAATAACTGTATCGTAATTGAGAAAGCAAAGATGAAGCCACATAAACCTGGGTCAAGACCTGCAGAAGAGCACAGGTCAAGCCCCAGCACAGTGTTTGGACCACCAGTACCACAGGGAAGAGGTTTCCCCATATTTTGACTCGTATGTTTTGTAGTTACCAATGGAACAGAAGGCTGGATTTGCAGGCTGACCACTCACCACCCTAAAACCAGCTGAAGCCCACTGTCTCTCAGGCAGCCATGGGAGTTATTCCTCACAGCAGCTGATGCTTGTTTGATTAATTCATGCCTATGCCTCTATCAGCCAGGTGGGGAAAGTCATCAGTGTTTGACAACAAGGCCAGGGTCTCATTTGGACTGTGTCATGCAAAGCAGCTGCCTCCCTCGCCCTACTGCAGAGAGACAACCCACCAGCCAGCAGAGCTTGGGCAGGCAGGCAGATTGCAGAGATCAAAGTGTTAGGGCGGGTGGCTGCAGCAGATCGCTGGGATTTAAGGATTAGGGGGAGCGGATTGTCAGATTTTGAGGAGGGATCAGTGTGAAGGCTGAGTGTGAGAGCAGATGTCGGTGATTTCCCCCACACTGCTCATCCCCACCCCAACACTCTCCCCTACAAGCATTATCCACTCTCAGCATCAGAGATCTCCCATCATCCCTTTTTTCATTCGTCAGCCTGGCTCTACAGGAGCCAGCTGCTTTCCCCAAATCCGCAGGCAAAAAGACTCAGTTAATGTGAAGGATTAAAGGTGTCTATCTCACTGCCTTCCCCTGTTTCTTTTGCTCTTCCTCCACGACAGGCACCCTCCATCACCCCACTAAGACATGTCCTTATCCCCACAGCACAAGCAGTGAAAATCTCTCACTGCACAGTCATCCTCTTTGCCCAGGGAACAGCAGGTTCCCTGGAAAATATGGAAAAGAGGACCCTCTTCACTCGCTCTTAACCCTTCCCACCCAAAAAGCTACAGGTTCCCTGTGGCCACCCACCCTTCTGCTCCCAGAGCACCCCCCAGTCTTGGTGAGTTGCAGCAGGCACAACGAGACCCACGAGGCTGGACCTGTGCGTCTCTCTACATTTCAAAGTAGATCCACAGCCAATTCACTCCCTGCAACATCGGCAGCAGATAATGAGTCCCCAGGGCCTCTTTTCTAAGAGGCTCCAACAGTTTCCTACAAAAGCCCCACTTTAGCAGCTTTCACAGTTTGACCTCTCTCCCTCCTTGCTGAACAAGCTGGTGCAAACTTGGTTAATGGGCTTGGACTGGAACTGAAAGCATTTCTGTTGCAATCTGGAGGAGAGGATGCATTTGTCACTAGACCAGGTAATCCCCAAAATTGGGATAAGGAAAGACTCAGAAGATGGAGGAACCGCACCAAAATGCCTGTGCTGAGCAGTAGCAATGTGAAAAACAGCTACTGGGTACCCTGTTGGCACAGAGCAATTGCAAGATGGGGAAGGCAGGGGTAAGGGGCAGCAGCTCCACAACAAGCAGACCTCTCCTGAAAAATGTTCCACGTCAAAACCTTCAAACAGCAGTGAAATATCAGCTGCTTACTGTGGCCACTTTCCAAAGCAGCCGAAGGGGATCCAGCACTCACCTCACACCCTTGACAGCAGGGAAGAGAGGAACCACTTGGTACTACGTGAGGACAGGCCCTAGAGCTAAGTCACAGCAGCGCATAAAGCAACCAGACACAAGTTACCAGTGTCACACAGAGTGAAAAAGAAACATAGAATAAAAATAAAAACAAATAGGATGGCTACCGCCAGTTCCTGTGGCTGAGCAGGTCCCCCCTGCTTGAGGACGACAATTTAAGGGGGGAGGAAGGCAGAAAAAATAAGTAACTCCACATCTGCATTGCTTATACAGTAGACAAGATTCAATAGACAGAGTGTACAGAGTCTTATCAGCACCACTCACGCTCAATAGTGCAAGGGAGGGCATCATACATTAGCTTGCTTTGACCTGCAGGGCCCTCAGTGGGAATTTTCTCTACCACACTGACATTATGTTGTTTAGATGCTATGCACATCTCGCCTGCATGGAAACATGCTGACACTTTGGAGGCTTTTGAATACAGAGAAAGAGTGGAGAGAAAAAAAAGATGTCTGGGTCGAAATGTTTCTCTAATAGTTATAGATTTAATTCCATGGTCTGGAGGGAAGGGTGGGAGATTTCCCCCCCACCCCATTATTTCCTTTTCAAAACATGAAATAAAAATCCAAAAGCAAATTACTGTCCTGATCTGCTCTGCTTTCCTTTAATTCTCTGGTTTTGTTGTAGCTTTCTCTTTCCCTCTCACCTCCATCAATACATACAGGACCCACGGAAGATCTAGCTAAAACTGTTGACAATTTAGCTTGGATAAGACATTCCTGGGTTTCCCTAAGAAGGAACAAATTAACATCAGATCTCTCAACACACAAGGCAAAATAAACAGGGAAATTATTTGCCCAGCCATCCTGGTATTTTAAATCCTCCCAAAGAACTGTGCTACATCCAGACACAGGGAGAGTTTTACATATTCCTTCAGCTGAAATTACTTGTAGCCCCTCAGAATTCACACTTGCCAGTTGTATTTCACCCTAGACACAACTCAGAGAGTGCCAGCACCCAAATTCAGGAGAGGAGCAAGACAAGGAGGACTAGTGGGAGGCTCTTGTGCTTCTCTTGGGTTGTGCAGATTAAAGTGTCATAAACATGTTCTCCCCAAATGCAGTCAGAGGGAAGAAGAATAGTCAGGAGCCATAAACTGGACAGTCTAGCTGGGAATTTCGTATTTTGCAAGGAGAAAACCAAGCCTTATACAGCTGATCTAAGAGGAAATGTGTGTCAAGGCGTGACTGAGGTGAGAGACTTACTGGACACCGGCTGCAAAGTCTGTGCAGGTTCAAGGAAGGATTGGAAATGCCTGGGAGGAAAAAAACACCTTAGGGCTGTTAGAGGGAAATACAGCCAGTCACCAAGCTGAAGGTGCTTGGGTGGATTTTCATACAGCCATGCAGCTCCAGGCCTTCCTATAGCCAAAAAAAAAAAAAAAAAAAAAATAGACTTGGTGTGATCTGCTTGTGGTCCTTTAAACCAGAGAAATGCATGTCTGTGAGGTGCATGGGAAGAACGCAGCGCTCACCAGCCCATGGACAGGCCGTGAGGAGCTGCCTGCTTGGTGCATGAACCACCATCATAGCTGGGTTGGGGGAAGCCTGTTCGGAGGAGAGCAGTGGGGTGCCAGGGCTGCACAAGCATGGTGAGGAGGATTTATAGAGATGCCCAGGGACTGCTCCCACCACATTTGTCAAGCAGGCAGATGCCGGGCGCAGCACGGCCACGGCGGCCCTGCAAACAGAGGAAGCAGCAGGCAGGTGCCTGGCACTGCCAGGGGTTTGCAGCCAGCCTGTAATTGCAAGCAGCCACCTGGGAGCAGGAGAAGAGTGCCAGATTTCCTGGGCACAGAGGTAGTCTCCTTCATCTCCATCAGGTGCAAATGGGCTGCTCAACCTTTAAGCACTTAATTAGTTTCTTTTTGTTTTTAAAAGCAACATTTGGGTGCTGCATTCCCCTGGAACCGGGGAGCAGGGCATGATGGATGGGCTGCGTGCGTGGGCACAGCAGCCCCATCCTTCAGCCTCGAACAGCCAGCAGGCAGGAGCCGCAGGCATGCTGAGATAATTTCTGGTTCCAGAGCTCTGCACTGGTGGCAGAGCCCCAAACAACTGGACTTTGTCTCTACTACTCCCTAGAGTGACCAACTGGTCCCAGGCATCCGCAGCATCCCCCTGCTCACGGCCAGTGCCATACGCAGCACAGATGTGGCACCCTGCCTCCAAACAAAGCACATCACTGGAGGCATCTCCCCCGCTTCTCTCCCCCGGCTACACAAAATGCCCCACAGCGTCCCAGACACTCCTCCACCTAAGCTTTCTGCTCCGGCCCTCAGGTCTCAGCTTTAAAAGAGAAATCTGCCTGTGCCAGCAAGGTGGATGGGAGCTAAGGAGACAAATCTGCTTCAGCTCAGGTCATGGTAGGTCAAAGTGATAAAAAATACATGTTTGAGAAGCCACCGACTGGATATTGAATTGATCCTCTGTGCTAGCTCCAAACACCCGGGGAACCCGGGGTAGGCACGCTGAATGCCCACAGATCGATACAGAGAGAAGTGCTCACATAAGCCCTTGGTAGCTGCATTGCTACCCTACAGTCCTCAGTACTCTGAGTTGTTTTCTTTCCTGTTTAATTCCTCATAACTCATTTCCAAGACACTCCCCCCCCGCCTTTCCCCATGCTTTTCCTCATAGATAAAAACAATATGTGGCTTTTTTTTTTATTCCAGCGGGGTTCCAGCTAATAAAAAGATTTATAATTAAGCCAGTAGATTTCTTTTTGCTATGCTGTCCTGGATTATGAGAAAGTATATTTATATGCAATTATGAAATGAACAGTATTTCTTACCCAAGTGAAGCTTTAAAAGTCATTATGAATCCATTAACTCAGCAGACCTTACAAAAGGCCTTCTCTGCTCTGGATTTATTTTAATTTAAAACAGATAGGAAACTTTCCCCCTCCCTATTTTTTAAACCCAGCTTCTCTGCAGTAGAAATGTGCAAAAATGAAAAAGATGCATCAAATCCAGTAGTAAGGGGCCAAACTCTTGGCAGGCACATCTCTCTTGGACTCAACGCCGCTTCAACTTCTTCCCAAGTCTCTGCCCTATATTTGATCGCACTGTGACCCCAAACTTGCCACCTTATACTGAAACCTGGGAAACGCATAATATTCAGAGGCCTCCTTGACTGACCCTTCATTTGCTTAAACGCTGCCACAGCATCATTCCCCTGCATCTTTTTGAAGCTCCTCTCCCTGGTATTAAAAGGGAGAGAGTGCACTGCTACACATCGTACTAGTTTCTTTTTTGCTTATGCTGCAAAATGTCACCTAACGATCCCCATGGAGTATTGTCTGCCCAGTGGTCTGGGACACTTCAGATACATGCTGGAAGAGCCAGAAGGAAAGAAAACCATACTGGAAAAGCTGGAGAGGAAAAACTGCCACAAACTCTGGTTGGAGAGCTGCCCCAACACCTAGATCTGGGTGGAAGGAGGCACGAGAGTTGTGGCTTTATCACAGATGTGGATGGCAGCAACCCAGGGCTCCCCAGCACCATGATGAGACACGCTCTGGCACCAGTGTCTCCTCCGCAATATTTACATCCCCAGCAATGCATTGGGAAGCAGAAGTCTGCAGAGCTCCTCAGCTTGCAAGGCTTAATCACCTCATTCAGTGCCATTGGGAGGTGTAGCAGCCCTGCCTGCATGAGGACCAGGGGAGACGATGCAATCGTGGGCACAGGTTTCAGCATCCGTGGCATCAGAAAGAGACCTTCTTCTGGATCCCCAACAGCAAAGGGTTTGTTCCTCCCCATCTTTAATGAGGTCCTTAGTGCCCTGACTCTCAAGAATCCATATCCATCCTGTGCCATCCATACCAGCGCTTGACAAGAAGGGGCTGTCTTTGGGATTTTAAAGAAGTCGTCAGGCAGAGGAATGGCAGCCACCCAGCAAAATATGCTCCAGCCCCAGCCATCTTTCACCATTTCTTATGTACATGCGGATGAGGATGGCTCATTTGACCCACCTTAAGAGGAAATCCTTCTTCAAGTCACAAAAAGAGGCTCAGTAACAATGGCCTTCTCATTAATGTGGTGGCAATAAAGCACAGCAGCATGCCCTGGCTGTCATATTAAAAGGATCTGGGAGGAATATTAAAAGGGAATTTGCCAGCAAGTGGAGGCAGGGAGAAGAGCAACTCTGTGGTGGGGCACACCGCTCCCCCTTCAGAACCCAGTCAAACTCCAGATGGAGACAGCCACCAGTCCCTCACATGCCACCAATTTTCCCCCAATTCCTACTCAGTTTGAGAGAAGGTTATTTTTTGAGACTTCAATTGAGTGTTCATTAGAAACTATACCAAAAGACCCTCAAGCTAGCCAGAGGGCACAATCATTCTCCCTCCTCTTGGCCATCACAACTGGCACCACAGCAGTGGTGCTGCACATGATCTTCCCAAGCTGGGCACCTCATCAGGGACCTCCACCCTCCACCATCTCCAGCATCCACAGGCCTCTCCCTGCTGTCCACTCCAATCACAATGGGGCTGTGAGTGTTTTCAGTCCTCAGACAAATTAAATCTCCCTGACAGTCTCGATCTGCCTCTAGTTCTCTGTGACGCTTTCACTTCCAGTTGGCTCCATCAGCAACAAACCTGCTTTGACACCTTCGCTGTTTCTCAGTCTCATTTTCCTCCGCGCGATCTGCTTCTCCCTGTCTCTTTGTCGTGCACTATGCAATTTTTGCACTGACAAACCCATTTTGATCTCCTCCTCCTGCACGCCTCCCTCCTAATGATTCTCCATCTCTGCAATTCTTTCAGATACTACATGACTGCTTTATTAAATAAGAATAAAAAAGTAACTGGGGCCATGAGTTCTCTGCAAACCAACTGCTCTGGATTTAATTTGGGGAATGCGGTCAGAGTTAGTTTCATTAGACTTTCCCCTTTGCCCCATAACACTTGTTTTCTTAGCCGTGGTTTTTTTTTTTTCAATTCAGCTTGAGCAAAATTCACTATGTGTCTTGCACCATAAGAAACGGGGCCCTGGGCTCTTGCTACCATTTTAATCCCCGTTTGCAATTTACAGAAGCTTTGGCTAAGGGTGAAAGGTTCTGTGTTTCATTACGAAGCCTCGCAGGGACCTCTGCTAACCTGCACTGTGCAGCACTGTCTTGACACAGTACAGCAGCTGCACTTAAAAAAGTTCACTATCTCAAATATATTACTAGCTCCAGCAGCTATTCCCCTACGTTAGCTGCAGGGAATAGCAATAAATCCATAATAAACTTTAAAGAGCAGCCATGGTTACAGGTATTCTGGACACAGGTATGCTCATCACACCCAACAATCAGCTCCCAGATCTTAAGGTCTGGTTTGAATCCCCCCTTGACGCATTTCTAGACACACCAAATAGGAATCCACAGGAAAAGATTCTTGCACCTATTTTTGTTTTTCTCCCGCAGCTCTCCAAACACTTCAAATGGAAGCAAGCTTTCCTACGCCCATGCTGCAAAAAGGGGAAAACTCAATGCAGAAGGCAAAGGCTAGTAGAAAACCACTGGCCCCAGGCAGGTAGGTGGCCAACCAGACCTCACTGCTTCCAACAATCAATGTGTCTTTGCTCTTAACGCCCACCTGAGGAAATTCTTTTTTTCCCTTCTACATATGTCTCTGCCTACAGAAGCATACAGCCTTCCTCTGATCAAAAAAATACAATATGCTCAGAGCAAAAGTTCATGTTTAAGAAAACAACCCACCTTTTTATAAATTTACTTCATTGTACTGAAGTCAGTATATTCAGCAATGACTCAGTCACCTGTTAAACAACAGCAACCAGTGTCTCTGACTATAAATCCATTTGTGAGATATCAGTAGTGCAGGCACATGCTCCCGTGTGCTGCCTTCTAACACTCTCCCTTGCAGTTGGCCACTAACAAAAACACATGCACAGTCTGTTTAAAATAAAAGTGGGAGGTCAAATAGCTAAAAGCTCCAAATTTGACCCTTCCCATCCCATTCACAGGATTTCAAAAGAGAACACCAGCTTGGAAATTATGCTATTAGCAACAGCTATAGACTGTTAGCCCTGGAAAAATGTCGGCATTCTGTTGTCACACCATCAGATTTGTCAAGGAATGGAGACCAGTCCCTTCTGCTGCTGCGGTTTATTAAATGGGTTCGACCACCACGACCACATCTCCAGCCATCCCAAGATGTGGGTGCAGAAGAAAGGGCTCCAGGACCAGCAGCTGTTCCCACAGCGTTGCCTGCCGCCACTTGCTATCTCAGGTCATCAGCTGGAACAAGACCCAAAAGCTCCCAGTCTGGGGCACCAGGGAGAGGGGAGTTGTCAGCCTGTCCTCAGACAGCTCAGAGTTGGAGTGCTGTGCCTTGCCAAACTGGCCACCACCTCTCCCAGCCCCAGGGGTACTTGTTTAATGCCTCCAATGGCAATATTACTTCAAAATCTTGGTGATTCACCTCTTTTCCAGCTTACGCATGCACAGAAGAGAAGTTTGAACCTCTCAGTCTGGAACTCAATTTTAAAACGCGTTTGGCGCTCGGGTGGACACTTCCAGAGGAGATTTAAAAGTCTCAGTATGTGTTTCCTAAGCACTCCCTGCTGCGCCCTGCGAGATTTTCTCCCATAGATTTTCCTAGGTAGGCAACAGCCAGAACACAGGAGGCAGAAGAAAGCACATCTTTAAATTTTCCCCAAGCTGTTTCCTGGACAGACAATCCCATTAAGTGAAGCACAGGGACCTGAAGCTGTGTAAAAGCAACAAGGTGAATCTCCTTAGCGCAGAAGCCTGACAGATGAGTGCAAAATGCTAGATTTAACTCCAATGTAACACAACAGACCGCAACACGTTACCGGAGGGTGAAATGCAACCCCGTTTTGCAACCCATTGCACACAACCAGGTGATCTCCCAGCTGCCAACAGAGATTTCATTTAGACTTTACTCTCTAAATGGAAGGACTTCATTTCTAGATAATACAGTAAAATGAGACAGATCTGAAGCAATATGCTCAAGGTCACCTAAGGAATTAATTGCAGAGCAAGAAGCAAACCTTAATCCAACCACAAAGCTTACTTAGCCCCAAAGCCACTAGTTATAAGACATGCCATTTATCAACATCTATCAAATTAGGCAGAGTACCATAAACTCATGCTTGTGGAGCATTTTTTAAAATGGCAGGAGAGGAAATGCAGTTTCAAGTTCCTAAGAGCATCTCGCAGGGAAAAATACTGGTGTAATAAAACAAACTATTTTAAAAAAAGCACCTCATCTAGTATTTATCTACTACTCAACAGTCTTCCTAAATCTAAGCGCAACATGTTGGTAATGGGTATCTTAGACACATAATTTAAAGTGTTACTGAAATTTCTTAGACGCAGAAGATCAGCCACTGAGATCAAAGGCTGACGCATCCTGTGACTGTCTGTGACAAAAGAGAGAGATTTCTAACAGTGAATTACAGTGTTAAACAAATTGAGCCCGTCTCCCCTAAGAACGCTTCCCTTCTTACTTAAGAGTACAAACTTTGCTCTATATAGGCTACTTGCAAAAAAAATAACAGGCTGTCTGTGGAGTGACTCATCTAAGGAAATACCACTGTGCTGAAAGACAAGGAGGAGGAGAAATACACTCAAAAAACCCAGCCACCAGACCAGAAATCAGGGAGACCCTATAAAGCTCTGCTAAACCAAAGTTAATCATGTCCAGGTACCAGAGAAAATCATATAAGCTGTCATTGCCCAGCCTCTATAAAAGCATCACCTGCCCAGAAGCAAATATCTGCCCTTACATTTAAAGGCAGATCACCACATCCCTCAAGGAACACAGTAAAAACTCAAAAAAATAAGGACAGGAGACTACTACGGCGTTTGGGAACCAGTGGAAATGCCCCATCTTCAGACATGCTGTAATTCAGCCACCCGAGAGGACATAATAACCTTCCCCAAGTAGGTAATCTGAGAAGAAAGTTTTCCAGTGAGGGATGTGGTGAGCAGCCTCCCAGTCCTTCCACAAAGGGCACCGGAACCGCAGCTGGAGCTAACCCTTGCTGGTTGGAGACTCCTGGCCTCCAGCTCTTAAAAAATAAATCAAAATCGCCTCTCCCAAGCACGCAGCATGGGGATGGTGAGGAGGGATATGCAGGAGCTTCCCCTACAATACAGTTGCCTTCCCTGGCTCACTAATGACTTGCATCACCTGGAGTCAGATCCTTTGTTCCCCTCCCCGCTGCAGATGGTATTCCTCCTGGCACTTTCTAGCCAAGTCTGTTTAAACAACAGAAGCTGTGTTTTTGTTGCAGGTTGAACATAGTTTGGGAATTGCTTTTTTCTCCTCTCCCAGCTTTAAGTGTTTCATTTGTTTGGTTTTTCTGAACCATAGGCATATTTGCATTAACAATACAAGGAATTCTTTGCTGGGTTTTCCCCACCAGCTTCCTGCCCTGAATATCAAATGCACAGGGCCGTACATCCACGCTTGCCACCTACATGGATGCTTGAATTCTTCCTATTAATGGGAGCGGGGTAGGCTTAGTTTCATTTGTTTTCTTTCCAGGATCACAAAGAAATTCAGAGGTGTTCTCTGCAGGCAAAAATTACCTTCAAAACATGATAAACAACCAGCAAAACAGCACTGCCTTGTCTTTTTAAGGAGGATCCATGCAAGCGGCAGATAGCAGGGGGAATCCTGCACCCTACACCTGGGCAAAGAGCAGCAGGTGACAGAAGAAGATGGACTCACCCAAGACAGAACTAACGTAAAGAGCTTTCTGAGATGCTCACAGGGTTATTTTTCCACCTTCACCTGGTATGGGTGGAGGCTGGAGCTAGCAAACAGCTTTACTCACAGGGCTGTGGGACAACAGCCAGGGAGGAAAGGCTCCCGAACAAGCTCCTGGCATGCCAAAGGGTGGAGAAGGAAAAAAAAAAAAAAATCCTGCTCTGCTGATCTCAGACCTAAACATTCCCAAACTTAAGGTAAGGCAGGGTCTCAAACTGCCCTGTACAATGAAACTGAGACGATGCTCAAGTCCTCCATCCCCACCACTTTTCACTTCATTTGCTACTGGAAATTGCTCTGGTTTTTCCTCTGTCTCAGTCTCCCTCACCCACGACGCCCGTCTCCATGCCTCTGTCAATTCGTGTCCCCCGACCCATTCATCCCCCTCCTATAGCTATATCTTTCTCTTCGGGTTAGCGTCGCTAATGTCAGAATCATTCCATCTGACAAAGTCTCCGCTCGTCCACGTCTCCCTTGTCTCCTTGAATCTCTGTCAAGGCCTTTTCCACATGTCTAAGCATTTTAATGACATATGGTGCTGGGACTTGGGGGAGGGAACATCGCTCAAGCAGGAGGAAGACGGAAAAGCAATACAGTTAGCAACCAGGCAAAATGCTAGGGAAGGTCATGGAAGAAGACTGGACAGTGAAGGATGCTGCTGAAAAGGATGCTCCTGGAGAAAGTTGGTCCACTACACTCTTCAGTTCCTTCAACTCACCCCCAGTAGCTAGTTGTTTGCCAGAGGAAATTGCACCTTTTGAGGGTTTCTCTAACAGGAAAGGCTGATCCTGCTTTGCACCTCTATTCCAGCCCCCTACTTTGCAGTCAGCAGACCCTGGGTGGCCACCAGCCACGCGCAGATGTGCTAGCACATGGTGGAACAAAGGCACAGCCCATCTCTCCCCTACCCTGGAAGGTATACACTTCTCCAGGGGGACAAACTCCCCCCCACAGAGTGGGTTAGAGTCAGGCGGGCTACAACACACTCAAGCATTGGCTCGACAGTGTTCCCCTGGTGTAGAAAGCCACCAAAGCCATCATGGCAACACGGACTGCCCTGAATTTCAGTGTCTGAACTTCACGTCCAAATGAAGAACGCTCATGACATCACCTCCAATGCAGCAAGCTTCTCCCTGGTGCTGCAGACTTAAGACTACTTTTCTCAAAGTACAGTCTTAGCAGATCCCAAAGCTTCCAGACAGCTAAGCAGCCCCAAAAGTCCCTTTAAGACATGGTATTCAGCAAAATCCTAGTGGATTTCTCCCTAAGTAATTGCATTTTGCTTGCTTATAATCCTCCTGGGTTTTAATTCTTCTCCACCTGTCATAAACTGGTAAGAGATGTGGCAGGATGCGAGGATGACAGTTGCTGTGCTCCATATGAACAAACGAAGTTATCTTCTCTTAAAGGTGGTTCAGTATGAGACACACTGGGACACCAAAAAGGAAAACAAAAAGGAAATGGACCTACATCCAAATTACTCCAACAGACACCTAGACTGCCTGCTCCAAGACAGAGGTGATGGTAACACCAGCTTTTTAAAATCCTCGCCTCTTTAGGAGCTCTAATCTTATTGC
The DNA here is from genome assembly GCF_031877795.1 of Strix aluco. NCBI lineage: Eukaryota > Metazoa > Chordata > Aves > Strigiformes > Strigidae > Strix > Strix aluco. The sequence goes on along the minus strand of NC_133953.1, from coordinate 7,346,044 downwards.
AAGCCAGCTGAACTTTAGGTCTTTTGGCAAATGCCAGTTTTGGCAGATTAATGAGAAAGCCAAGCAGAAGCACAAATCCTTCATGGCATCCCATTTTGGGTAGAAGTACCAAGAACTTGCATGTGTAGCTGCACAGCCCTCAAGACTACTGCTGACCACCATGGGAAGGAAAATGCAGATGGGATGCATCTTGCATATATAGCTGGATTATGCTTTTTCAGTTTTATTACTGATGCTGCAGCATCTGCTGTTTATTCTCTATCACTTGCATATTCTTGGGGTTTGAGGAAGCTTCACCAGACTCTCTACCTACAACAGCTATGAACACAGTCCTCATGGTCCCAATCTGGCTTTCACAGTTATAAAGCACTTGAATAGAGGGAAGCAAAGGTCAATGGGTACAGGCACACAAGTCTGGGTCCAGAAGTGTGACCGTAGGCACCACGAGTTGACTGATGAGGAAGACAAGTGGGCATCTTTTGCAAATTGAGCTTTTAATCTGCAACAAAGCCCCAAATGAAACCGGCACTGTGAAGAACCACAAGAAAGCACCCCTGTTCCTAAATTAAAAATAAGACCCCCAAGTTACAAGTAAGACACTCCTGCTGCCTGGGTTCTTTGTTCTCTGTGACACAATTCTATTAAAAGCAAATAAGTCAATAAGGAATGCTACACAAAACCCTCATTTGTCAGATGACAAGAGGGAAGGATTAGGGTACGCTCCAGGAATTTATCAAGGAAATCTGTTGAGCTGTGCAACTTTAAGAAAGATGCTGAAGGTAAAGCAGCTTCCCACTTGAACCTGTATGATGATCAGTGAAATATAAAGCAGAAATAACCCCTCCCTTTAACACCCAATATTACCTAGCATCTGAATTACCAAATCTGCCAAGGCCAGGAACCTGAAGGATCATGGCCAATGTTTTCTGTCCTCCACATCTCCAGCAGTCAGACTGAAAATGGCTGTAGCCTGCTGTGTTATAAAGCAAGACCCAGAGCTTTCCAAATACTCTTCTAATACAGCTATCTGCCTGCCTTCCTCTGGGGGGAAGGAGGGGGAAATATTTTCAGAGTGCTCAGTGTCGAACAAAGTTTGTTTGAACTAGACTTGAATCAACAGCAACAACAGCAGCTCTAAGCCAACCTCAAGCACTTGTGAAAACACTCTGCTTTAAACAGTGACTCTTCAAGCTTTAACGTCATGTAAAGCTCAAGAAGATTTTATGGGCCACTGAGAGCATCTAAAACCTTGGCATCCCATTTGCAATCCAAACAGCTTTGCACTAGCAGGACTACAGTAGCTTTTAAGTGTGGGTGTGATGCTCCAGAAGCAGGGCTAGAGCTGGCAGCATTTTCAACAAGGAGCTCTGCAACTATACGCACCTTTCCAGCAAACCAAGCTGGGAATCACCCACACACCACCCTAAACTGGTACTTGGGCTTCAACAGAAGCCTGCAGGTTTCCAGCCATAAGGCAACTTTGAAACTGCCTGCAGAGGTACTCCTTAAGTAAATAATTTCTCAGCGGTCCACCTGGATGCTATTCATATCTGTCACCAGCGTTGTCAGGGTCAAGATGCTGCACTGTGTGGGTCCAAGTAGGCACTTTGCATGCTCAAAATTCATTAAAGTCAAATACTCCCAAGACTTTTACACATGAAAAAGCAGATGAACATGAGACAGAGTGGTTCAATGCAGTACAGGCAGTTTTTTTAATGAAGGTATATTTACTCAGCGGAGCTGAAAGGCTGCTTCTTCACAGCAGGTCAGGGGCTGCTATGCAAATAATAATAAATACTTTGCACTTTTCAAGCATGCTTTATCCAAGTGCTCTGCAAGCACAAACTGCACTAAGCCTCACAGTATCTGGAAGGAACAAGGCAGAAAACAGAAACAGACACTTCGCCCAAGACAGAAATACAGAAGCCTCTTGGGTGGAAAGCACAGACATTTGATAGTACCAACAGCTTTCCCGACTCCCCCGTGAAAGCGCTCTTCCATTGCTAACCTCACATTCGTGTGGTTGGCAGCTTTCTAGAAACAGCAGCTCAATATCGATTCAGAAAACAGAGTCATCTGTGGTTCATTACTCCCAACAGATTTCATAAGGGATCCTGCCTGATGCCTCAGCTGCTTCTAAGCCAGCTAAGCCTGGAAGATCTGGTGCTGGTATAAAACAGCAAAGCTTCTTCGGAAACATCTCATACAGGACAGAAGCCACCACAGGGACAAGTTCATCAAGCCTAGAGAAATTCATGCATTACTAACTGGCTTTCCAAGAAGTCTCCTTGGGCTGGAAACCAAGGTGCTGGGGAATGAAGCATGTAAAGGGGACGAGGACGGCCAGAGTTGCTGGTCAGTTCAACAGCTCTACAAACCAGGGATAGGTGAGAACAACATGCGCTGCACAGAGAAGAACAGCTTCTGCCCTGCCAGACATCTGGGGAAAAAGAAATAACTGAGGATGGCTACAGTCAGAGTAGCATTACAGAAAGACACAAAAAGTAGCACTAGGTTTCCAAAGACCTGAGGAACCCTGAAGGTGTTTGTACAGCTGTAACGTGCCATGAAAGATTTACAGAAGACTGAAGGAACAGTTTTTCTTCCCTGCTCCAAAGAGCCTGCAGCTGGCACCCCGGCAGGCAGCATCCTCCAACAGCCAGGAGGGCTGGGACCCATCCCAAAAAACGCGAGGAAGATGCACAGCACTGTGGTTACCTCCAGCAGCCAGCACTGCAAGCTGGTGCCGTGCAGAGATGGGATTGCACCGTAGGGGACTTTAAAGAGTAAACGGGAGTCCTTGACCTGCGAGACAAAATGCAGCCATCCAAAAGGACTGTTCTCTTCAGCTAAAGTACTTCCAAGTCTCATCTCCGGAGGGAGAGGTTGGGTTTGAGATACAGACACAAAATCCTACAGCTGACTGTAGCAGAAGTGGCAACCCACAAATATAACCTGCAGGGAACTGAGATTCAGATCTCAAGCAGCAGTGGAGCCCCGAGCTGCCTGCTGGAGCCAGCACCACTGTACTTCTAAGATACCAACTTATTTTGAAATCAATACCAAGATTTATCGATCCAGGAAGGAAATACTAACTGACAAGAGAGCCTAGTTGATAGCAGTTCCAATGGGTAATAAGTTTTAATGGAGATTGGAAAAAATTCCAATCTGAATTTTGTTCTGCGGCAAAAATCTGCACATGCTGATTACCACAGCCCAGGAGCAAGCCAGAGACTCCTCACTATTATTCACACTGACCATCTCAGATGCCAAGGTCTGGGACAGCACATCACCGCTGAGTGAATGAAAAGAGAAACCCTATTAGCTGTTAACACTGATCTGTCTGGCAGAGGACAAGCTGCTAATACAGACTACCTTGAAAATCATAGCAAGAAATTCAGCCCGCACAGTCAAGGCCAGATTCAGGCATGTAACTCAGTGATGGCAGGAGTTCAAGCGCTTAAAATGTCTTTTGAAACCACAGTAAAATCATGGTGTCCCATCCCTCTTGGAAATGGACTCCACTAAATATCAAGGCCCTGAAAGGCAAGACCAAGAAAAGAAAACAACAAAAAACCAGCTCTGCTTGACTGAGGCTGGGAGAGTTGGTTGCAGCAATTTCCCCTTTTTTGTCAGCAGAATCTCACTTCACTGGCTGTATAAAAATACAAAAAGGGGTTTAAGTTACCAGAATGGCATCCTCAATATTGGGATAGGGACTGAGGAGAAATTCAACACCACATTTCTAAAGTTGAGAAGCCAATGCCTTAACTCCCGTATTTTGGAAGCAGCAAAATCTCACCTTCAACCACGCTCGCTGCTTCAGGGAAGCAGCAAGGATTGCCGAGGTGCTGCAGACCCACACAAAGCGCCGACGCCTGCCGGGACCAAAGCGCAGAGGTGCCGTCCTGTAGCTCTGGGGAGTGAAGAGCCGCTTCTGTGCTTTGCGGTACAACAGGTCTGACCTATGTTTACAGGTTTCTAGGTAGCCATCACCTAAACTCTCCCTTTATTACCTAGTCCAGCGGTTCTAACCTGTGTTCCGGGGGCTGTGATGTCATCACACAGGGTCCACGAAGGCTTAAAGCAGGGGTGGGGAACATCCAGCCCTGAAACATTTGGTCTGTCCCGTGGCAAGCACTGCACCTCCTTCTCCCACAGTCCCCTCCCCTCAAACTCAAGCCCCCCGCCCTGACAAGCTAGTATATTCAGTGCTAATCTAGCTGGTGGGACCCACTTTAACTAGGTGGTTTTTCTCTTAAAGACATTTTCTTAACCCAAAGGCCCTCTTTAGGGCCACACTGGGGCTGAAGTCTGTTCCTCCAAGTGGTGGCCCTGGACCCGTGAACAAAAATATCTGGTGGCTGGACACAGAGAAACAAGGGGGGAGATGAGAAGAAATGTAAAAAATTTTCATCAAATTTTAAGGTAAAAATTCACATAAAATTCAGAATTAGCACGTTAAAATACCATAAAATGGGCCATTTGAGCAAGAAGAGTGTTGATGCTATTATTTTAAATTCATATGGAATCACTGCAATAAAGATATTATAATAGGAGTGTGTGCATTAACAGATTAACTTATTTCCCTTTCTCTCCAAATTTGAAGACCCTTCGTGAGAAAGTTGAAATAAACATTTGATGCAGTCCAGTGCTTTAAATCTTGAATTAAGTCTTGGTGGTCCGTGGCCACAAAAGATATTTAAAGGGGATCCATGGTGAAGGGAAGGTTGAGAATCCCTGCCCTAGTCAATACCTGCAAAACAGCTTTAGAAGAACAAACAGCTCTTTCTGGCCCTGTGCAAAGACTCAGACAGTCCAATGCTGCCTTGGGATCTCACACCAAGGTAACCCCAAGGCAGTGAAGAGCTGCAGACAGAGGTGGGCAGAAGGTTTGGAGAGCAGGGGTTATCCTCGTAGCAATGACTGGCATGTAGGGTAAAGGCTGCCAGCACCCAGGGAAGGAACTGGCACAAGATGACAGCCCTGCAGGATAACTGGGCAGCCAGTGCCGTGCAGACAAACTAAAGTGTTTACTGGCTTTAATATTTAATTGTGCAAAATGAAGAGCAAGAAGCTGGGGAATCAGAGCTGCAGATAGAGGTGCACATGCGTGCCGGGTGCTCTGGTGCCTCCATGCCAAGCCGAGCACCTAAACGAGCCAAAGTACCAACCTTGAGAGGCCCGGCTTAGCTGCACCCATCACACTGACTGCTGCCAGGCTCCCTCCTGCTCTCCTCCCCAGCAGAGGAGGATGTAGTCTCTCCTCTGCTTTGAGAGAGCACAACGTGGAGGGACGCACTGCAGGCAGAGCAGGCAAAGGGAAAGGCACCACGTGCAGCAGTCATGGAGACACATATGTGAAAATCCAGCTTCGTGGGACCTAGGCTGCCTCAACCAAGCCACAGGCTCCATCCAACCTCATGTATAAGAAAACTATTGGCATCCAAATCCCAGCACAGAAACACTCATAAGCATCAGCACTCCTTCCCCCTCTGTATTACGCAAAAACGTTTGGCTTGTAAAGGAGGTACAGCACTGCTCATTTGCAGGTTGGCTTTTCTCATTCACAGAGAGATGTCCTGCACTCCTTTGTTCAAAGGCTTGGATGGAAGGATACATACAGGCAGGTCCCCGCCACCCTAAAAATCCCAGTGGTTGACCCATTGGTCCTGCTGACTCTACTTAAAGTTGTTTACCCATTCCCAATAAAGGGCTTTCCACCACTATTTGTCTTTGGAGGCAGCCTGGGAGAGCACAATCGCTGTCAGACACACTCAAACCTTTCTATTCCTTTTCCAAAAGGATACTCAGTCGGCTCCAAATGAGTCACTGAAAAGCCCTACATCCCACCAAGGGAAAAGCCTGAACTATTGTGTGACTAAAGCCGCTGTTTGTATTATATCTCTGCATATGGCCAAACTCGGCATGGAAATTAAAAGGAAGGCTGGCTCCATAAATATTGCAGTGTGAACAACACAGAGGTCTTTGCTGGATTATCACCGCTAAAAGGCACTGCAAAGCATCCAACTACACAAATGAAAGATGTTAATAGAGTGGTCCCAGCGGAGAGGAAGGCTGTATATTACGTGGAGCTGCTTTCACATCCTGCAAAATGTGCAGATTTAAATAACGTTCCCCTTTCACACAGAATAAATCTCAGCGCTTTTCACAAAGAAACGCAGCACATGCCTACGCCAGTCTACTCCAGTGGGCAGATGGCTTACAGGAGACACGGGTGACGGATTGAAGACCTGACATTTGTGTCCCTCGTTTGATGCAATGGCACCAAATAGCTCCACTAGACACGGCTGGGCTGTGCCGTGCCTTCATGTGTAATCTTCCTACCCACAGCACTCTTTAAAATACAAAAAAAAAAAAAAAAAGGGTTAAGACAGATTTTTCTCTCCAACCTTTTAATTAAGCCATTAGTCTCTTCCCCCTTAACCCAGGAATGAGAGGCCTGTCTTCACAGGAGCAAATGATTTCCCCAGAGTAATGAAGACGCATTATCATACAGAAAAAATCATTAGTTGCTATGTCCAGGACAATGCGATTGCTCAATTACTCCACTAAAACAGATAGCACCCTTCCCAGCGCCCCAGGCACAAACTCAGATGAGATGCATCCAGACCTACGTGCCCAGAGACACATCACTTCTGAAGAAGACCTGGACCAGTACAGAGGTCCTACCTGAATTATTTTCCAGCAAGCCTTTGCTCACTCCACCTTTAAGACACCACAGCAACAGGCAGTAGATCTCCAGAGGACTTTCTCCAAGTGCTTTAGAGTAGCAACAAAGGACCTGGAGAGTTTCTCATCGCACAGAGAAGGTCTCAAATATCCTAGTAAGAATTCATCAGGAAGCCAAATGCTCCAGTGCCTGTAGGACTAGGAGGCACTTAATCTTTTGAGGGAACTGACAGTGAAACATGATCAACAGCAGAGAGCAGATTCGGTGACCCAGCATGTCACTGAATCGTACCATCAAGGGGATGTCTCTTGATCAGAAAAGACTACTCAAGTCCCAGGTTCAATGTCAGGGATGACCCAGCTGGATTTGTTGCCATGCACGCAGCAGGGGCTGGCTGTCAGCTTGGTTTTGGTTCCCCCTCTTCCCCCTGAAAATCTCTAGGCTAGCCACAAAATACTATTCACCCACAACTTCTCTAATCAGGATGATCCAACTCACAATTTCCCCTCTTCATCGCCCCCAGGATGATTAAGAATAAGATTTAGTCATCTAACTAGGGTGCCATTATTCCTTCAAATATGTAATTTCGGTACTTCTCTCACCTACCGAGATACCCATTAGAAAAATGACTCATTAGCTCTTCCCCCTGCATCTTCGGCATAATACTTCCAACACGCAGATGTGGGTCAACAGATGCTATTCATGAACTCCCATCAAACCCATTCAGTGGTTTGGACTGAAAGGGGGGGAGTGGGTGTCAAAAGTGAAAGTGTTTTATTTAGACATTTTCCCCTCTACATGAAACATTTAGACTTTTTTTCCCCCAAGACATCTCTGAAGTTAATTTACTTTAAAACAGTTTTTTTAAGTCTGAACAAAGAGCACATCAGATGAAATGTTTTATTTGACCTGAAACAAATATTTTCAGTCTTGTTTTCAGTTAACCCAATATAGCATTTCTTCTTCAGTTTTTCAGTTCAGACAGACAAGGGGAAAAAAAAATATCAATTTCAGAGCTCCATACGCAGCCCATTCGTAACAGTTGTCAAAGACTGTAGCTTATGTTAATATTAAAACACTGCTTTTGCAATTTATGAACATTATCTGGAAAGCTAAGGCACAAAGTAGCAGAGATTAAGCAAGTTACCCAAGATAATGCATTTTGACATTAATATCTTTCTATTGTTCAACTAATCCTAAATAGATATAGGTTTACACTGAAAAAAATGGAGGAAAACTTGATGGTTTACACACGTTTGAGATGATTCCCAGAAGTGTTTCCACCCCTTGGTGGGCAAGGCACAAGTCTGTGCTAAAGGTGCTACTTTGGTAATTTTAACATGGCATTTTTCAAACCAGGGCTGCCAGGAGTAGGTGCCCAAGGCAAAAAACACCGCTCCTACAAAAAACAACTGCTTTAGGAAAAGCAGGCATGATCTTACAACTCCCGAGCAGGGTGCAAAGCTGTGGCTGTAAGTACTGCCGCAGTCTCACAAGGTACCACTGTAATCTCTCTCCACCTGGTGTGCAGACCGCCGAGAGCAATATTCAGAGAAGTCAGTGGCATGCAGAGCTTTGGAAATAGTTCAGATAGTTTGTATTGCTGCAGGATGGCTCAGACGTCAGGGCTTCAGCCTACTCCTGGACCCACAGTATTCAGCTGTCCCAGAGCAACGCTCCTTGCAACTTCCTACAAATCACTCCAAAAGCCATCCCACAGGTTTTTAATACCCCTGTCCTAGTGAAATCAGGCAAAAATTGGGTTCCTGGACTTGATTACTGCACGCCTCCAAGACTACAAGACAACGTGGTGTGGCTGCTGGGGGTTTATATGCACACACGATGGGTGCTGACTTCCAGGGCACCCAGCAGCTACCCGAGGCACCCTCCCCATCCCAGCAGCAATGCAGCGAGCCGGTGTCACGGCTTAGTTTCAGGCGCTGGTGCCGCATACGGCAGTTGCTTTAGTTAAACGCAAACTAGCAATCTCTGCCTTCACATATGACAATTGCCATGCGATTTCTGTCTCATTAAGCTCTGAAATGTAAAACAAATGGGATTTATGTGGCTGCTGTTTGGCATTCACTTGCACAATGTCAAGTCTTGCCTTTAATGGCTCTTCGGTCTCATCACTGTCTTAAGATCGCTTCCCTTTGGCTTCTGAGCCAACACAATACCTGATGGTTTCCCACCCCAGGCTGAAATACGATGTGGTGAAAATACAGACAGGGGGTAGCTCTAGCAAGCAAACCCTCCTATTTCCTCCCCCCACCCCTCCCAGGTTGTGATACCAACTAGCACAGGTTTCTGCTGCAGACTTCTGTGCCTCAGTTCCCCTCATCTGCCACTGTCAAATTCACACAGCTTATGCAAGCCCCAGCCCTCAGCCCATCAATCCAGCATATTTATAGACAGCAAGTTGCACCGTGCATGGAATAGCAAGCTCTGAAAAGCACTTATTCATAAGGCTGGGATGAGAAAAGCTACGGGCAGCCTCTGGGAGGTATTTTGGAGAACATGGACCATCAGTGAAATGCTATCCCACACACAAAATAGAGAAAAACTAAAGGCTGGTTACAGAGCATTTGACTCTAACAATCATTCACTGAGGTACAGAGAATCCTCCCAGTACAGCACATCGTAAACTCATTATTTGGGGTAAATTTAACAAGTACCACTGGTATACAGGCTGACCCATGCTCAAGACAAGAAGATTCATGACCACAGGTCTCCAGAGCCACAACTCTGATCCTTTTCTTCCGATTACCTAAACCAACCACCCACTGATGCTTCAGACCGGCAGCACCAGCAAGGCTGCTCCGAGACTCAGAGCATCTACAGCAACACAACTAGCCACTGATGTCCTAGAGCTAAGCCAAGGGAATTCACTTAAACCACAAGATTTGAGATCATTACATATGAAAGCGTTAGAGAGCACCAGTCTCCACTTCCAGAGGCAACCCAGCAGCCTAGCATTAATGCTGGATTTTGCCAAAAGCATCTCAGTTTTGGGTACTCAACTTTGGTCATCTTAGAAGGCAGGCTGTTTACTCAAAGTATCGGGCAAACACCCAGCATTAAAGGTGGCTTGAAACACCATGAATGAGGTGCCCAGAGGCAGAAGCATCGCCAGGCTCTGGCAGCTGTTGGATCCTCCAGCCTAGCATACCCGCCCAAGGATGCTCAAGGAGCCAGAAGCAGGACAACGATTCAACTCCATCTCCCCGTGGCCCACCCTGCCACAAGGCCACCTTCTCACCCCACGAAATACTGTCGCCTTGGGCACAAAACATCTTGCAAGCAGCACAGTGAGCATGCGAGAAATTGTAATGCCAGCAGCACAAAGCGGTGAGGAAGGAGATGTATTATGGAGAGCCTGCAAAACCGGGGAGAAACACAACAACAAAAAATGAGGTTTCTATGGGAAGCACAAAGCCGGACATTGTTCAGCAAAGCCCCACTCCGCAAGCCAAGCGGAGAACCTCGTACAAAAGCAAGAGCTCCCACTGATGCCATTGTCGAGCTTGTAGAGCAAAGATTTCTCTGGAAGAAAAGCAGACCCCGTGACAATTATTTATCACCACGCAAACATCTTCCTTCTCGTCTTTTGTTGGTGCAACACAGACCACATGTGTCTCCAGCCAGGGAAAGAAAAGCTACCAGCAGGATCAAGGAAGGCTGAGATTAATCTGGTTTCACATAGATAAAAAAAACCTTGAGCAATCAGTTTTAAAATTAATATTAAAGTTGTAAGTCACCTTTGACTATATTAAAATATAAACTGGAGCATACAATAAGCCCCAAATAAGCCCCACTGGCAGTCAGAACAGCTCCCTTATCAACCTCTAACATCCCCTGTAAAATAATAACTGGAAGCCAGACTGCTGAGAGAAACTCGCTCTCCCGGGGCAGTGCGATGTGACCCAATTCCTGCTGCCATTTCAGAAGCCCTCACTTGGCCGTTTTTCAGCACGCCAGCAATGAACTCAGCTGCAGCAGAAGTCATCTGGGGAGGGAGAGCTGGCAAGGAAGGACTGAGCATTAAGCTATATGCTGGGTGTATCTGCTGTAGATATGGGGCAGGGAGCATGAATGCAAAGGGATATGGTGCTGCAATTCAATGAAGCACCTGGGCTTCGGTGTCTTTTTTTTCCTTGCCAGTAACGGCGCAGAGTTTTGGGAACAGGTTTTCTCCCAGCCCTTGGCTTCCCCTTCTCTATCTGACACTTTCTCAGCATTTCCAAACTTTCTTCTCTATTCATGACTTTGAAAGAGGCCAAAAGGCTCCCGTCGAGGGAAAACAGCATGGGTAGACCACAGCAGCACCAAAGGAAGCTGGCCTCAGCAACACCGCATGCTGCGGCAGAGCAGGATTGATGGGCATCACAACCAAAGCCCACATGCAACGTCCCAAGGTCAGCTGCTGAAAGGCACCAGAAATAGCAGCCCCACGATGAAGGGAAGGGTCGTGGTCTGATGAGGGACGCAGGTAGCTGCGTCCAGCAAGATGCCACGCAAAGTCAAGGAGAGAATGGGGGCACGCTCTGATTATTTTGCCCACGGACCGCTGCATTCAGCATGAAGTGGCTCATACTGGCTCTAACCAGCTCTAACACAGTAGGGTTTTCACTTCTCCATGTGGCAAATCCACATCCAGACTCAGTTAGCACCAGTATAACCTCAAAGAGGCATCTCTGGTTAGTTAAGGTGGGCTGAAAGTATCCTTTGATCTCCACAGATAGTTGACTCGAAGAGGGTTCAGGACTGAGCCAAGAGCTGCTGGAACAGAGACCACCAGTTTCAACCACTTACGCACAGGGGGCAAGTGGGTCTCGGGGAAAAGCGAGGGTCCTTGTGACGCCGGAGAGCTCTGTCATCAACTGAGCTGCCCGAGTTGCTTTCCAACAGACTGCTGCCTGCTTGAGAGGGCTCCAAATAAATAAATAAAGCCACTGCCTTATTAGCATGCAAATCTATTCAAGCCCCCATTTCAATTTGAATTCTATGCATACGATCAGAGTGCAAAATGCAAATTATACAAATGCACCCATATGAAGAAACAAGCAGGAACTCTGCACAAAGGGATTAGGGCCAGGCTGCTTCCCTCCGAAGATTACAGTGCTGGGGCAGGGGGGGGGCTTTGTCAGGGAGCATCCTTTAATGGTCACCAGTCATGCAGCACTGAGCTTTGCCTACAAACTACTTTAAAAAAAGCTGTGACTCTGGCTTCAGCTCCTGAAGCGATGACTTGTTTGAGACAGGTTGCAGAAGCAGGAGGAGGATGGACAAACCGAGGCCAGTAGGGAAGGGGTGCTATAACCTCGGCACTTGCAGCCAAGGGTCCCCCCAGGGAATCAACACCCATTCGGATTGGCCCGAGGGGACCAGAGATACCCACAATGCTCCTCCGGCAGCCCCCAAAGGCAGCATTGGCCAGCATTTCTCCAGCAGTGGCCAATTCGCCTATCAAGCCAGGGCATCCAGCTCAGCACAGCAAGGCAGGTCTCAAGCAGCACAGACCACCAGCAAGAGGGTCACCACCACTGTCCGGCCCCACCATCTTAGTGACAAGGGAGGTGACGCTTCCTCAGTCTTAAAAGGCTTAACCTCTCCTTCCCATGGAACTTTGCCTGGGAAAGATCTGCAAGGTATGGGAGGAAAAACAAACCCAGCTTGGAAGGTCCTTTGCAGACTAAGGTCAGACAAAGAGAATCCCAATGCACCCGATTTTAGCAAACTAAGGCTCTGAGCTCTGCTCCAACACAAGCCCCAGGTCCTTTCCCCAGGCTTCCTGGCCCACCAGCCCCATGGCATGGGAGATCCTGCTCCTAGTTGGACACAAAGCTTGGGCAGAGGAGATGCGAGGCTGTGTGCGTTCACTCCTCCCTCCTACGTGCACAAAATTCACAACCCACCATTTATTGTATTACATTTTCATTTTAAAGTAAATATCTGTTTTCAATTAGTACTTACCGTGAGGGGCATGCATCACTGAGAACACTTATTTCTCTTCCTTTCATTATTAGATTAGAAGTCGCTCAAGTTTAACTACATTTAACAGCAGCAGAGATGTTACTGTTCTGCAGACACTAATCCACTTCCCACCTCCACCCCCACAAAGGCCCCAATCCAGCTAACGCAGCTCAGCACCCAGTCTCCAAATCAAGGTGCTGGCACACAAACCTGCTGCAGCCCTGGCCGACCTCTCAGAGCCTGCCCATCAATTCCCTGCACGTCCTGCCTCCAGGCTGTTAAAAAATCCTATTGCTTTACCTTCGTATCACAAAATCTGACCCCCTCACAATTTCATCTGTGTAGCAAGGAGGCTCGCAGGGACTTCCCCAAGGTTACATAAAATGAATAAAACCCAGAGCAGAGACTTGCCCAAAACCTTACAAACAAAACCAAAAGCATGGGGAATCAACCATGTCTGGTGTTCCAACCACTCGTTCGTTCCCATCAGGTAACGGGTAAACATGTCACTTGGTTAGCCAATAATTTTCCTAAGTGTCCCAAATGTGTCCCAGACTCCTCATCTTCATCCCAATCAGGAAAGTGCTTCCTCCCAGAGAGATCACGAGATCATCCCCCAAGCACATCTAGGCACTGCCTGCTCAGCCCTCTGCTAGAGCACTCGCAAGCATAATAGTACTATTATACTTTGCTCATTATGCCTCATTTTTATTACACGGCCTCATTAAGTTAAGAAGCCTCTGTAATTTAACTGCATCTCTTGGTCTCCGCACGGGGGCTCCAGCTGCATTTGTCATTAATCACTTTATTAAAAACACAGGACAAAAATTACTATTATACCCATTACTGCCCATCAATCTCTTCAATTGCCTCTTAAGTCCCTTCTTTACCTGCTCGATGCACCAGAGCCAGATGAATATCATTGGCACCTTTATAATCTTTCCATATTTTCCAATAATTATAAGCCAATTTTAAGGGTGCTTTCAGGGAAAAGTAAGATGCACGCTGGCATACTGTGTTCTCATGGTGTACAGGAGAACAGGTAATAAAAGCATACAACCAGACCAAGAGAAACAAACTGTGTGTTAGACAATATAACATAATTGCATCGAACCTACCACAGGATGCTTTACGGACACATAGATGAGGTTAACACCGTTTTAGAATTAAATATACTGTGACAAATTGGCACACTGCGAGAGCCATCATGGTGATTTCATCAGCCAGGTTAAAGGCAGGAAGAGATCTGCATCCCGTTTCCAAGCCCCAGAGAAGGATGACCCACAACTGATAGTCAGCTTCTACAACAGCTTCCCAGCAGCCCCCCATCCACCAGAGGACAGTGGTACTTGCTATCCTCCGTGCGCAAAAAAACCCACCCTCCTGAACTCAATGTTAAAAACTGCAAATTATCAAAATATGCTGTTTTGGCAAGTTCACTTCAAAGTTTCCAATTCATAATTCTTGGATGCTTCCTGCTCCACAACAAGTTTCAAAAGTTCAACTTTTCTTCCTGATTTTGAACAATATGCTTCCACTGGGACAGCAACTCTGATCTGCTCAAGTCAGCAGCAACTTGCACAGGTTAAGAGCACTACACAGATTTCTGTATATGCTTGGGCAAAAGCCAAACCATGGAGAGAAACCTACCTGCTGCAGAAGAAAATCAGTATGCTGGATGAAAAGTTTGCTACAACCACCACGGTAAAGACATCAAGGGACATCAGCCATATGGCAACTGCACACAGTCCTTACTCTTTCTTGAGAAAAGACATTTCACTCTTCCCCCACTCTCCTCCCCCCCATCCCTACTCCCAGGAAAAACCTGCTTTGCCTGGTTAGCACTTCCCCTTCTGGTTTGCTTCCATCACAGAAAGGCTAAAAAAAAAAAAAAACCACAAATTTGGGAGATCACAGGTAGTACACAAAAAGCTGTTCAAAGATGCTGAACAAGTGTTAGCGGGTACCACCTTGATGCAGTCAGCACCTCCCAGAGAAGAAGGGGAGGAAGGTGAGAGGCATCAGCTCCTTAAAAGACAACGCAACCTTAGGAGGAGGTTAGCATCCGAAGCGTGGCAATCTGAATGCCCTGGCAGTTGCCTTTCTAGCCAGCCCATTTGATGGAAGAGAGCTTTGAAGATTTCAAAGGGCGTCGTGTTTCCTAGTTTATCGCAAGTGTCTATCTTAAACCAATATTATCCTTTTAAGCATGACCGGAGCAAGAGGAATCTTCAGAAACTGTTCCTGCCGCAGGAGATAGACACTCGCACAAGAGGCAAAGAAAAAAAAAAAAAAGATCACTCAGACTTACAACACCACGCAAGACCCTGACTCACATCCAGCCCAACAGCACTGCTGCTGCTATCATCGCAGATCTGTCAGGAGGCGACATTTACACTGGTTTGGGCTTGACAGCAAAAGGCACTTCTGCTCTCCCATGAAGTTTCCCCCTCTGCCCTTTCTGAAGTGTACATCTCCACATCATTGACACCCAGCCCCTATGCTGCAACCCAAGTGAAGGGGAATGAACGTTTTCTAAGGGGTGGCAGGCAACGGAGACAGCCATCAACTCTTAAAAAGCCTCCTACCTTCACTGCCAGGAGCAAACACACCCCAGACAGAGGAGGAAGAGCAGCCGCATGGGGTGATACCCACCCCAATGAGCAAACCACGAATGCTAAGTCTGAATACTAAGCAAGCAAAAGCACTCAGTAAATCTTCCACCTCGCCAAAGCGAGAGCAGATCGCAATATCCAGGACGTGGTGCTGGATCAGGACAACTTTAGGCATGCAGAGACTGAGATGGACTGCAGAGGTTACCTAAGCTGTGCTTCAGAACTGGGTTTAGGCACATAAAGGCTGAGGGACAGCAGGGCTGAAGATGTTTCCCTTGGTCTCTGGTGGGGAAGTTCATGAGCAAAGGAAAACAAGCAGTATTGTCTCCCAATTACAGAAAGAAGATGCCTGTCTTGAGATTACCTGGCAATTATTATAAGTGGAAATAAAGGAAATCACAAGAAATCTGCCATCTGCAAGTCAAGCTTCAGCTTAGACAGAAGGAGTTAATTTACAGCCACTCAAAGCTTTGATATCTTAAACCTTTTCAGTCTCTGGACAAGATGAAGAATAAGCATAGACAGTGTCAGACTCTGTGATCGTGAGGACAAAACACTGCAAACAGCTGTGCCTAATTTTAGCATCTGGTGGTTCTGTTTCTTCAGCACTTGCGGGTGGTGGGGGGGTGGCCCCATCACTCCCAGCTTATTAAAGACACAGCCAGAAGCAATAGAGAGGAGTGTTAAATCACACTCCAGGGATTAGCTTGTGGGAGAGAGCAAGAAACAACCCAGCGAGGCACCGCTGCCCAGCAATGCATCCATTCCCTGCTGCAAGTTACCCCGCGCCCCGCAAGGGGTTCATCACCTTTGCATACGGCACTGCCAAACTTACACACGTTTATCACTGGGGGGGTGAGAAGCAGTGGGTCAGACACAGCCCCACATTCCCCTCCTACACCCTCACCCTTTCTGAGCAAGCCCATGGCATTTGCACCCTGCGATGTGCTCCCTGGCAAGGTCAGCTCAAGATCTGCCCACTGCCTTAGAGATGTGTCCAGCCATGCAATGGGGTGACCCCCTGCTTCTCAGGAGAGGGGTGGGAACTTCAGAAGGCCCCCAACTCTTCTCCACACATCTCAACCTCTCTGCAGCACAGGAGGGGGAACGGCCTTGGTTGCTGAACCCCAAACCTCAGGCTTGGTGTTGCCAGACTCCTCGCAGAGCTGGAGCCCAGCAGGTCGCCGTGTGCCTCTCCAAAGGAGCCCGACACCGGCAGGTGGGAGCGGACCGCTCGGCTCCATGCAAGCGCTGCTGCTGCCA
Organism: Strix aluco; assembly: GCF_031877795.1. Classification (NCBI taxonomy): domain Eukaryota; kingdom Metazoa; phylum Chordata; class Aves; order Strigiformes; family Strigidae; genus Strix; species Strix aluco. The sequence continues at coordinate 7,329,499 of NC_133953.1, read as the reverse complement.
CCGCCAGGCTGAACCGAAAAAGTGAGGAGAAAAACTGCATTAGCGCTGCCAGGTGACCTGGTTTGAGATTCCAAATACTCGGGTATTCCTTCCCCCGTGCACCCCCAGTGCTCCCTTTCTCCGGTCTGAATTATTAAGACACCCCACATGTCCGCAAGCTGTTTCTTCAGCGCTGTAAATGCACAGCCTAACGAGGCGAGAGCCGCACTTAGACTCCGGTCTACAAACGAGCTGCAAAACCCTCTGACTGCTCGCAGGGGCTGCTAGACTCGACTGGGATGCTCTGCTCAAGTCACCTGGAACAGCAATGGCCAGTCATTAAAATACACACTCTGCAGGGTAACAACTCCACAAAGACCAGAGGCAGGAACAGGCATTAGAGGAGCTGATAAGGCTCATCTGACTGCTAACGATTTTGTCTACAGTTATTTTTGTGCAGCTGGGAACAAGTGGCTACAGTCAGCTACTTGCCAGCTGGGGAGAAAGCAGCAGTTTTGCATCGTTGGGAATGGAAATACATCCAGCTCAGCCCCCCACCACACTCCCAGATTTTCTCTGCTCGCTGGCAGAGCTTGCCATGGGCTGACCAAGACAACACCCAGCAACATCTCAGGGTGACTCGTGAAGATGCAAAGAGAGGGGTGGTATAGAGCAGGGTTTTCCTGCAGACACAGCTTGAGGAAAGGATTCAAGCCTCTGCTGACAACTGAGCAACACCTCGATGTGCTGGCTGGATTTAGATCCCTTTACAAAAGCCAGATGCCCTTGCCTGTTTGGCAGAGAGAAAGTCTCGTTCAGACAGCTGAAGGCAGAGCAGCCAAAGGTCCCTTTGCCCACCTTCACGTGCATAAGCCTTGCCAGCATGGACCAACATCACTCTTTCACAACAGCCTGCATCACCACAGCTTTGGGAAGCTGTAGGCAAGCTCAGGGCTTACAGACACTTCTCAAAGCACACATTCCTCACCACAAAGCAGGTGATGGCCAAGCCTATTCCCTAGGCCTCGCCAATAGCACCCAAGCAACTCCCAGTTTGCACTGGAAAAGGCAGAGGCAGATCCATCCGAGCGCTGGTGGCCTGGGCAGATCTGCAGAAGGGTGCTCATCCTGAGCCGGCAACTCTACCAATGCTCAAACTCTACCAATGCTCAAACCAGCATTGGTTGAATCAAGTTTTCATTTCTGGGTTGCCAGACAGCACCAAAGAAAGAGCAGACCTGCTACACCGGAAGGAAGGTCCATGAATCCCTTTGCACCCCATACCATCAGCTACCCTCTGCCGTAAGGTGCTCGTGCACCCCCAGTTTCCACATCCCTTTAGGATCTAAGTACCTCCATCCAAAGCAGCTCCTTCCATCCCACGTTATGCAGAGAGACTTGCAAAATCCCTCCTGTTGTTACTGCCACGCTGGCCATTATGCAAGTTCGGCTGTCTTAACTCGATGCTGAGCATACAAGTGGGGCTGACATTTATTTAATCCTCATAGTAATGTTGACTGTGTACTTACTGAAACACCTCATGCTTATGGAAGACATTTGTTTCCAAGCAGCTTATGCTAAATTGCAGTGATATAAAGGAAACACTTATCCAATATTGACATTTACTGACTGGCAGCATACAGCTTGAATACTCATTTATGCTAGTGGAGGGGGGGAGGGGAAACCCGAGAAGGATTCAGGCCCTTAATTTCTGATCTCTGAAGGAGTTAGACAATATTAAGTTCATCAGTGAATACCTGCCCAAAATGCAAGGTGGGACTCCAAACCCAATGGCTTCTCACACTCACTCCCTCCTCGAGGAAAAATAAAGTAATATTGGACCCACAGCACAAAGCTTTGATCCTTCATCCAAGAGGAAGCTTGACAAAGTCCATCCCTTCCAGTCTCAGTGCATATTTCATCTGTAATTAGCAAGGCTCCTCCAGCCTGCAGCATGCATCCTACCGGGCAGCGAGCTTCTGAAAAAAAACATTATCAAACATTTTCTGCATTGCCCCTCCCACAAAGACACGGTTGCTCACCCAAAAGGCTCCTGAAATTTTCAGCTTTTAGGTGCTGCAGCATCCAATCAGACCCTGGCACACCCAGGCAGGGTGTACAGTACAGAGCTTTGCCACATGCCATATTGAAAATGACAACAACAGACCCAAGAACATAAATCCACTAGCACTTAAGAGGTGAATTAGCCACCATCTGACCACATACATATCAAACTGGCGCAACAATTCCACCAAACACAAACTGGAAACAAAAGAAAGCATCTATTATTCTAGCTGAAAGTCTGATGTGTTTGCATCAATGGTTAATGAGCAGCAGTTATGGCAGAGCCCTCAAAAAACAATTACATCCCGCTCCACCCCGAGAGCCCAAAACGCAGCAGACCAAAAGCTTGCTGTAGCTTTTGTTGCGAGCGGGGGAGTTGAATGAACACATTAAGACAGGATCTTATCCTGAAGTTAGCATCTGAATTTAACAATCGCAAGCGTTCCACCTCCTACTTACATAGCATGTGACATTAGAAGAGGCAGGACGCCCAGAGCCCATCGCTAAGAGGTACACTCAAAGCACATTTAGATTTTAAGCTGTTTAATGCAACTCAATAAAAGGAAGAGCCACGCAACAGCCAAGTGACCTACAGCTCCTTCTGCTCCACTTTGGAGGCTGCTGCTGCCACCAGGGAAAGGCAAACACTCGAGCATGGGTCTTGCCAGCGAGGCAATGAATAAACAGCCTCGACTATACTCAAAAGGCATATTGAACCAGGACATCTGTTAGGCCACAGTTTCCAAGACCAGAACCCAGCATTTGCTCTGTCCTACCACAATGCACAATTCAGAAATGAGTATTTTCCTCTTCCCCCTTCAAAAAGTCTGGAGTATAGATGTGCCCTGAGGTGCAGTGAAGTAGAGGAATAGAAACCCATGAGTTTTGAGCAGCATCAGGATCCTGCTATTCAACCCTTGCCTGGGAAAAGCAGCAAAGGTTTTAAACTTCATTTCTTCCCAGCCAAGAGAAAAGAAATCCTGCACGTTTCCTGGCATGTTTGAAATTAATACTGCAGGCAATGGATTCACACACCCCCTGCAAGAGCTGGGACAATTGCCAGCCCCGAAGGCAGGGCAGACCGCCTTAAAAACTCCACCAACTGCCTTAAATCTCAGCAAATAAGAGACTGATTTACAACCAATTTGTTTCACTACCTATTGATTTATAAAATAAGCTTGTACACAGTCACTATGGCTCCGTCTCTCTCTTTGGCCAGAGGTAGCTCCCAATGAAGTCGAAGGAAAGGACTTGTATTGCTCCTGAACAGAAGCTAAATTAAGGCTTTCATAAGTTGTTATAAATTTGCTGGTCTTTAAAATAAATGAAAGGAAAAAAAAAAGCTGGTTAATCCTACTGGAAGGATCCTGGAAATGATGTAAGCAGCATTTTCATAAAGTGCCCTCCAGCACACTGAGGAGCTGAAAGCTAGGAGCACCATACAAACTTGCAAAACCAATCATTAAATCGGAGGTTTGAAGTGAGCCGCACTCTCCATCACAGACTGCTCATAGGAAAATGGGTTATTTAAAGACCTTGATCCTCAGTGAATTCACAACCTGAAGGGGCACATAGGCCTCTCCCCTTTATTTACTGCTACAAAAGAAAGAAGAGCATTGAGTCTTTTTATTCTAACATACACAGTCCAACTAGAGACTGGGAGCTCGTAACACTGCTGGTAACCTGTCAGGGATTTCTGTGCACGTTTCTACTCCAGTTGGCGTCCCCTAAAACAAGAGGAAAGCACAGAAGTAATCGACATCTGCCCGAGATGTGCTGTGCATAAACTGCCCAGGGACCTCTGCCTAACCTTGGAAGGGGGAGGCCGGCAGGGATGCAGCGTTAGCATGAGGGCAGGTGTTTCTCCTCACTTTCCTCCCTCTGGCAAAGGGCACCTGAACAAAACTGCAGCTCCTCCCTCTTGTTCTTCTCAAAGAACTGAAACCTTGCAAGCCAGTTTGAGCAAAGTCATCTTCGGTCCTCATGAGGATCTCACTGCAGGAGGTCCTGACTGAAGATGGGGAAGCATGCAGAAATCTAAATTGTGTTAAAACAGACGTTGGAGGAGGCAATCCTGCACTGTTCCCCCAGGATAGCACAGACTGGACAACACCACCTCTAACTGGAGGTTTATTTCGGTTTCCCTCCCAGGCAGCTCAGTTGTTAACTCCTGTGTCCCTGCCAAACCCACACCTTCCCACCAGCAGCACCTTCCATCTTCACCAAGCACCCGTCCAAACCACTCCTGTCTTCTACTCACCCATTTTTACTTGTAACTTCTTGTGCTGCTAGCACTCTCCTTGGCTTAATTTTTAAAGCCCATTAACACTTGCTCATTTTGCAGCACCATATGCACTCCTCGTACTTCCCAAACAGCTCCCCAGTGCTGAGATTCACCTGATGGGTTTAGGAAACAGCCCAACACGTTTCTCTTGCAAAGCTACACCCTGCTCTCTACATGGCAGGAGGAATTAAATTTCAAAAGGGATCATGACCACAGATTTTCAGGCTTCTCATTAGCAGGCTCAGGGTTGCCAGACGCAGCAACCCACAAGTGCCCCTTGCACCCGGTGAGAGGCAAAGAGGAGAAGAGTCACCAGCCCCTGTACACACACCTCCCAGCACTCCGTAAGCTTGCATTTTTGCTCCCTGTCCCCCACTAACCTCCCCCGAGATGCCAAAATCCTCATCCTCCAGTCCTAACCAGTGGTGGTGGGTGGAATTGGCCTGGTTTCTCTCATCAGCATAATTTCACCCTTCCCCACCTGGGGGCTGATGACAAGCAGCTCAACTTCCCCCACCGGGAAGTTGAGCCACCGCAGCTAATACCGGGCCCCTCTGACAGAAGATTGCAAAGCATTTGCTTCCAGGGAGGAACCAAGTGAACTGTGAAGGAGAAAAACATACCCTGCGACACCCAGAGAACTTGGTATTCATCACCCTGAGGGAAAGCAAACATGCCTTTGGAAAGAGAGCCCCAGACAAGCAGAAATCTTCCCATCCAAGGTAAATTTCGTAGCCTGCCAAATTTATCTAGGTTGTTACACTACAGGCCAGTAAGAGGAGGCAGCGGTTGTAGGTACATCTTCAGTGCTGCTCCTTCCCACAGCCCCAAGCACTTTCCCCAGTTGCTTCCAGCCTCACCCAGTTTGTCTGACACTGGAGCAGAAGAGGGAGGGGTAAGCTATTCACCAGGCAGAAAAGGCAGCTAGTTTCATGGCAGCATCAATTTCTTCCCACCAAGGGGCACCACACATCTAGTCTCCGCGGGAGGCAAATCGTGCTGCGACTTTATCTCGCCTTCCACCAGAGCTGTGGTCCTGACAGCTTTCGAGGGGGCGGGTGGAAGAGCGACGCAATACCAGGGGAAAAACAGCCCTGAAGAGGAAACACTGACCTATCGACTTTCAGAAAGAGAAAACGCAGGCTGTTTCAGACCATTTGCAAGGGTGAAAGACAGAGGATGCTCAAGGGAAGGCAATTTGTTCTTCCTAGTTCACCTCAAGAGAAGCACAGAAGTCAGCTGCAAGAGATCCTCCTCCTCCTCGGCTGAGCAACGCCTGCGTGCACCCAGGTGCTGCGTGGCCCCGGACAGGGAGCAACAAGCACCCTCCTCCTGCAAGCTCAGCTGGGAGCCCAAGTTTGAGCCTGCACGGTTTGCAGAAGCAGCAGGACGCCAGCATGCCACAAGGAGGCACAGGGCCCACCAAGTACAAACCCAAGGGCATAGGTGTACAGATCCGGCGATGGAAAGTGCCTTTTCAGTGAGGCTTTTGTGTAAGGGGGCTTTATTATTTTTAAAACTAGAATCCAGACCACAGATCCCAAGTGAGGTTTTCAGCAGAGGTGATCCTCCCATCCCTTGGTTCAGGGAAATTTCAGTTCTGCCTGCCTTATTATGGCAAACCCCTTCAAGCCATTTTGGTGCTGCAGGCAAGCAAACGCAGCCTGCCTGCCCCTCTGCCTGCAAAAAGGAGCCACTGAAACTCCTGACGGGCAGGGTCAAGTGATTTGAATTGTTCCTTCAAGTGAGTTTTGGCCCACCAGCCCCCTCCAGAGCAAGATGACTGCCCTCTGGGCACACACGTAACACCCCATCCCCATGGCCCGCCAGTCTTTAGGAGCACCTTCACCCATGGGAAGCAAACACCGCCGCATCTGCACGCGCCAGAACAACCACAGCAGCTGCTCGACGGGAGGCAAACACAACATATGCTGGAAAATAAGCTTCAGTTCCTACATCCAGGCCTTTCCTCCCCCAAAGTACCATGTGGTTTGAGGAATCCTTTGCATGAAATCCTATTAGGGATCCTTTGCAATGTTTCACCCCAAAGGGGAAGGCCACGATGCTGCCAACAGCCCCTTTCTCATGTACCGTGAGCAAGCAGCTCCACAGAAACGCATTCAGTTCATCCTACGGGAGAAAACAGCCGAAAACGCTCTGCAAGACACTATCTCTCTGCCTCGTAACCCGGCATGAATAAGCAAGGTACCAGATGCACACTCCTGACGGTACAGACAGGGGAGACAAATCAACTGAGCTCAGGCTACGCGCAGCAGAGCTGAGGAGCCACGACAGCTTTCGAACACAAGCGCTATTAAAAAGTGCATTAGCCCTGATTAAAAATAATGGCTGCAAAAGGGAGGGGGAAGAAACAAATCCCCGCTGGATCCCAGACGTAAACTTATTCAGCTCTGCTAGTAAACTGCCATTTGACCTGCAGGGAGGCGAGAGGTTTGTGGGAGCGGGGAGAGATGCGAGAAGGCCAGGATCAGCTCCCAAATCGCCGATATCCCCGGACCCGCTGCTGCCCTGCTGCACCAGGGAGAGTTCAAATTTGTTCAGCCAGAAATCTACACGGAAGACACAGTGGGTTTCTTTTGTGCAGAAGCAAAGGCGAATGCAAACACAGCTTTCTCCCTGAAGGAATATTAGTACAAGCAGAGAGAGGGAAAGAGAAAAGGGGAAGGGAGGGTGGCGTGGGAGCCCAACATCACATGCGAGCCCAGGAAAAGGAGAGGTAAGGGCAACCAGAAGCGCAGCCACCTCTAAACACGGCGTCCCTGCTTGGGGAATAGGTGGAACCGCAGCGTATGGTGGGGGATGTTCAGCAATAATGTCTGGCTGAGCAAAAAAACAGCTGCCCGTTGAGAAGCACTACTCTCTCCAAAAGTTTTATCCTTCATTTAATCAACAGATGGACTAGCTGCGTGGGTTTGGATTTTTTTTTTCCCTTTTTTTTTTTTTTAAGCAACCCCAAGCCCTACCCTCACAAAAGCTGGCTTCGGGACCACGGCGGCGTGACACAGATGGTATTTGACACCGGCGTTGCGAGGGGATGAGCAGTAGATAGGCAAAGCTTGGGTCTGGCTGGAGCTCAGCGTCCTCCACAGGTGACAGTCCAGGGACCAGACACACAGCAGCATATCAAACACAGCCTCCTAAATCCCTCCCCACCCCCCCAATCCTCCTTTATTTTTTATTTGAGGAGGGGAGACAAGCAGGTAGCAAAGTTACAAGGCAAATTCCTCCAGATTGCCACGCTCCTGCCCCGGCTCCCGTGCTGTCGGGGGTGGGGGGAATCCGGCTGTGACACCCCCCAACACTACCGCAGGGGCTCCCCACCTCCCCCCTCGGCTGGCTGCATTCAAAGCAACTCTTTCCCCACCCCCCCAGGAGCAAATCGCTCCCTACCCCGGCTCTGCAACCGCAGGCTTCTCTGCGCAGGCAGCGGGCTCCCCCCCGGGCTGGAGCCGGCCTCTGCCGCCAGCCCGGGAGGCTTCACCTCCCACCCCCCCCCCAAAATTGAACCAGCCATCGCCTCCCCAGTACCGGCGAAAGAACCGGGCGGCGATTGAGGGGAGGAGGGGGGGGGGGGCTGTTGTTGAGCAAAGCCGTGTTTACACACAAACACGATCTAATTAACGGAGCCAGAGCTGAAAGAACTCATTTGCATGCTAAAGATTTTTTTTTAAAAAAAAAAAAAAAAAGGCAAGCTGCCTCACCAGAGATGCATGAAAAACTCTGCAATCCTCTCTCTCTCCCCCCCACCTTTTCCCCCCCCCCTTGTGCAAGGAGCAAAAAGCACACGCAGCCTCCCCCCCATCCACCCCCCCCCCAGCTCCTCCCGTCCGCCCCGCTCGGAAACTAAGTGCGGCGCCGGGTCCTACCGTGGCTGAGCAGGAAGCACCCGAGGAGGAGGAGGAGGAGGTCTGCCTGGAAAGCGCTCATTCCTCAGGGTGGGCTCGGCGCCGGGGGTAGGGGGGCTCCGCTGCCGCCGCCGGCGGGGGGCTTCAGGCCGCCGCCGCCGCCCGCCGGCTCCGCTCGCCCGGCTCCATCGCCGCCGCCCCCCCAGCTCCTCCCCCGGCAGCGCTGCCTTGACTGGCGGAGCGAGCCTCGCCGGCGCAGCCTGGCTTTTTGAGGAGGGGGGGGGGGGGGGGGGGGGGGAGAAAGGGGAGGGAGAGAAGGAAAGTGATGGTTAAAGGGGGAGTAACTTGCGCGCAGCCGGGGGATGGCCCAGCCTGCCAGCGCGGGATGGGGTGCACAAATACCACCCCCCCCGCATGGCGCACGGCCAAAAAAAGGGGGGGGGAATAGGGGGAGATTGGGCGCTGCCACTTCTGCATCAGTCCCTGGGAAGGAAGGGATGCCCCCCCCACACACCCCCCCAGGGCAAATGGAGCGTCACAAGCATGGCTTCCCCCCTCAGATATCTTAAATTGCGGGGCGGGGGGGGGAAGAGCTTGCTGCCCGCCATCCACCCTCAGGCACCGTCGTCGCCCGCGGGGCGGCCCGCGCTCTCCCGCAGCTCTCCGGGATTTTGGAGGGGCTTCACCCCGAAGTTCAGTCAGGGGAGGGGGGCAAAAATGAACGCGCCCCTCCCGTCCCCCGGGTGAGTTACATCCTCACAGCCGGCGGCCCCGCGCAGGTCCTGAAGGGGGGGGGTGGGGGGTGGGGGGTGTGTGTCGTCCAGTGCCCCCCCAGTTACAGCCTCACCCCTCCATGAGGGGCAGCGGCTCCTCACAGACCCACCCCCCCTAAAAAAACTCCTCCGGACCCGGGAGGAGAAAAATCCACTATAAATAAATAAAGTTTTTTTGAGGAGGGGAGCGGGGTGAGGGAGCGGCCCCTGCGCGAGCGCTTCCCGCCCAGCATCGCCGCGCGCAGAGGGCGGGAACACGCGATTTGGCCAGGCCGATGCACCCCCGTGCAGCCTGCTCTTTTTTTCAGCTTTTGGGGTTACTTTTTTTTTTTTTCTTCCCCCTTCCAGTTTCCTTTTTGCCCAGTGAGAGTTTAGGGACAGACCAGAGGGACCCAAAAATAAAAATAAAGGCATTTCTTGCCACCACACTGCGCACAGCCCCTAAGGCCAGGGACTCCCTCACCTCCGAGTCCGAAGGGGCATGTGGGGGCCGCTGAGCGCAATTATAAAACGGAGCATTACAAAGTAATTACAGCTCTGGACTCTAATTACTTACTGCTGCGCAGAAAGGTGAACTTCAAAGGGGGCTGCTACAGCTTCTGCAGGTGCCTACTCACCTTGGCGGGAGCTTGGCTTCGTGGCTACTGCACTGGTTTAGCTAAGCGGGATACCTCCCCCAGGTGTACTTGTGCTAACAAGCTAAACCAATGCCGGGTGGGTTAAACCTGATTTAGGATTGATGGTGGACTGAGATTTATTGCCTGAAACACGAGTGTCTCAGGCTGGCGCAGGCATGCTTTGCTCTCTGCGGAGGGGTAGTCACCCTAGAAATGAAGAGCGGGGTTTTTTTTTTTTCATTTTTAGCTTGCATCCCTTAGGAAACAAAGCTTTTTTGATTCTGTCTGTGCATGCTGGTTTTCCCATCCTCACCAGCTTGCGTACCTGTCAACCAATTTGGGAGAGAACAGTGCAAAAGTGGGGACAGTGGCTTGCAATTATCATATTCCTGCATTTTCCGCTGGGGCTATAAGGGACAGTGACACTCCTGGACTGTATTTTCCCTCTGCCACCAGCTTGCCCGGGGCAAGTCACATCAGCTCCCACCCTTGGAGGCATCTTGGTAGTGGCCACGGCCACAAAGATATTTCTGTGGCTACCCTGCAAGGCAGGACTGGGGAGAGGTTACAGGTGGTGTATTTTTTCTGGCAGCAGCACTGATTTAAATGCATATTGAATAAAATGCTCAATGCCTGATTTCAGTGGGAATTAGATTTCTAAATAATTTGGAGACCTTCCCCGTTGTGTTTTAGTTTATTCTGCAAAATGTTGTTTGCTTGCAGACTAGGGGTACTAATGTATATTAAAGCGGCTACACAAGTAAGACTTTTCTGTGAAGCTTCAAAACACCATTAACATTTTCATGCAATTTCTTCTTTTCTTTTTTTTTCCCTGCAAAGAATATTATTTCTTGCCTGCATTAAAACCAGCAGAATTTTCTAACTTCTAGGAAAAGGGAATATTTTACATTTTTTCTCCTTCCTGTGAAAACATTTCAGCTGGAAAATTCTCATCATTGTAATACTGACCTTTGCAAAGGGCTTTAAATCCTTGAATGAAAGTAGCATGTAAGTGCGAAGTTTTATTAACTGATTACCTCTGCGGTTTTGACTACATTGGTAGTCAAATTTGATTTAGAGGACTAGACAGTTGTACTGTGCATGTAAAAAAAAATCAGGTTTCTGACATAATTTTGGCTTGCTGGAGCTGAAGGAGGGCTGCAGCTCTGAGCATTGTCCTGCAAGGCTATCTTTCCTCTACCTGCACGACCGCGTTATTACAAGAGACAAAATCAAGTGCAAACTGATTATTAAATGCTTTTCTTGGGTATCTCATTTAAATCTGCTGTGCTTTGTGGAAGGAAATGAATCATTGCAATTAAAAAACTGAGAAAATCATGGAGCTGGGTGAAATGGCCTTTGGGGAGGAATATTAAGCCGATGCTGAGCGGACCTACCCTCGTCTGCGGGAGAGGTTTGTGTTTGCAGGTGGGAACCCCACGCTGGGTTCCTTTGCATCACCCTGCTTCCAGACTTTGACTTTGGTGGGAACACAACTGCGTCTCCCCGTGTAATTTGGGGTTTGCATGCCTGCCCCGTGCAATATTTAGTAGCAAAGAGCAATGCTAGAATCTAGAAAGACCAGCTGATAAACTTCTCCCTTTCTTCTGAAGCAAGGGGGATAAACCAGGCACCTTTCTCTCTATTTTTTTCCCTTTTTTTCCCTTATTTTTTTTTGGTATTTCACATTGACAAGTGCAATAGATATGAAGCATCATAACAATGAGAGCGAATACTTTCCACATGCCTTTGACTCTCTTACTTCCAGGCTATTTACCCAGAAGTGCAAGAAACAAAATGTTCTGAAACGCTGCAGAAAAATGGGGGGGGGGGGGGAAGAGAATAATATAAAACATGTAAGCAACCTGATAAAAATGAAGCAATATTGACAGAAAATGGAGTTTTAAACAGCAGGACAACAGCAGCTCAGATGGATTTCATTCTTGTGTATTACAAAGCTAAGCCAAGCACCTGGAAGAGAGAGAGAGGAAAATAACCACACGTTTCCCTGGTTTATAAAATCTTTTCCTTGTCATTTAAAAATACATATGACAAGTGAAAGCTGTACAGTCCTGCTGTAAAAACACTAAACTGGGACTCGGAGGCTTTTCTTGCTCTTGCTGCAGAGTTTTCCCCAATGCCTTAGGGAAATTCATCCCGCGGTGCCTCAGTTTCCCCCTCTGTGAAGTGCCGCTCACCTTTCTTGCCTGTTTGCAAGACAAATGCTTCAAAGCATGAGCTGTCTCCTAACTGGAAAGAAGAATTATTTAGATAATGAAATGGAGGAAGGAGCAGTTGTGTCTTCAAATAATAGCAGTGATGCACAGTGCTTGTTACACATTGGGGAACCTCGCTGTGGGGTTGGGGCCAAGAGATGTCATGGAGAAGCCAAGGGGAATCCTTGGAGATGGCAGGATACAGTGAAGCTGGTTGAGGTGCCTCTGAGATTTTGGGGAGACATTTGGGACTCTTTTTTCCCACCAGCAAGCCAGGGGCATCGGGGCAGGAAGCCGATCTCTTCCTGGGATGCTTCCTGCAAGAAAACGCAGGGAGTTTGGCAACAGGTAGGCATGGCCGCCACTGCTTTCCCATGCAAAAGTAAAGTCAGATGTCTTCAAAAAGCCACCAGCTATGCCAGCTCCTCCACCCGGGGCACAAGGGGGATTTGCAGCACTCCAGCTCTCACGCTGCCCTGGTTTTCAATGCAACCCCAGCCAAAAAGTGCCAATCCCTTTCCACATCTCCCACTGGACCCTCTTTGAAAACAACCCAGGCAGAGGCCAGGGAAGCAGATCAGGGGGGAGTGCCTCAGCTCTCTTTTCTCCTCATCTCCTTTTTCTCCCGGCTGTATGGACAGCTGCCAAAAAATCTCAGCTTGTGGCACTTGATAAAGCTCTTGTACAGCAGGTCTGGGAGCAATACGGGCAGAGATAGGCTGGGCCTGGAGAGAGCCGCGGGGGGAGAAAGGCATTGAGGCTTCAAGGGTTAAAGATGAAAAATAAAAGCACTTGGACTCCATTTTGGTTTCAGGTGGGCCTAACAAGGCAGCTTGGCTTTCTACACCAACCCAGCAACCCCTTTTCTAAGGGACCAGCCCCAAGGGAAGGCTGGAGCTGGATGTCAAGCAGCAGGCAGGAGCAGAGATGCAATTGGGACCTCTCCGCCATGCACCGCTGCTGCCAAGCAATAACCCGAGACTGGAAGAGTGCCTCTGGTTAGTACACAAGTCCTCATTAGACACCCCTTCCCCAGTTCCTCCTGTGGTTTCACATAGCCACCCTGCTCGGTGCTCATAGCCATGTGCCATTGCAGCTAGAACTGGCTGTATTTCTGGGGGAACACTGCCATGGAGATGGATTAAAGTTGTAAAAATGGCCAAACACCATCACTGATTGGTTTCTCGTTAGGCCTTCCTAACTTGATCAAGCTCAGTCCCCCAACCATCCCATGGATGCTTTGATGCAGCCTTTCATGCAGGTCTTTTAATGCTAAGTTATTTTAATGTTGTGCTTTGCATTCAGCTGATTGTCTGCTTTTATGTCAGCCATCCCTGCGACGCAAGGTTAAAATAGCTGAGTTCAACCTGATGCAATTTAGTGCATGGATGGGCTGGATGCATCTCAGCCTGTCTCTGGAGGTTAGGGGGTTTGTGGGGCACTGTTGATTCCAAACTCTGGCGTGAAGCTCCACAAGGTATTTCCTGGGATCAAGAGACAGTTGCCACCATGTGAGCGCTCGTTGATCTGAACAGGTATAAGGACCACCGGTGAACCTTGAAGCAAACCCATTCCTGTAAAATTTTCAGCTCCTGTTTCACTGCCCAGATGTGTTTGGGAATCATCTTTCTGTTGAGCTGGTGTGTGTTACAGGAGAATTGGAACCAGATTTCACCCTCCATCACTCGCCCTTAGGTGCTATGGGGCATTCAGAGCTGGGCAAATTGTCTCAATCCACTGAAAAACTACCAGCCCTCTGGATTAGGGTGTTATTCACGTGTCTGAACACGATAAACACTGGACTGGGTTAGTGATTGCTAAGAATTGCCATCTGATCCTGATTTTTTCCAGGTCTCATCAAACTTTCCAGCTCAACAGGGACCTTGGAGGAAAGGAGAGAGCTCCACAGCTCCTCCCGTGGTCTGCAACAGAGGAGCTGGCTGCAGAAAAATGTAAAGGAAAGTATGTGATGAGACTGCTGGACACAGACAGACCCTGTCCTCTTCATCAGTTACGTGGTTTTTAATCTCCTTTTTGGAGATTTTTCATCCCACAGGCTCTTTATGAAATCTGACTTGGACTTTTTTGCTAAGGAATAAAAAGGTGCATGTACAAAATTATGAAGGAGTCTCAAAGGGTTAAATAGAACATTTGTATAAAAACAATGAATCCCATTTTTGCTTGATTGGCACTTTAATTAGGCCCATGTCCTTTTCCTGCCACTGCAATCAGATTAGAGGAGAATGGGAAGCTTCCACACCGTTATATTTATCTCAAGATTACAAGATTTCCATTTTTTTTCAATGCAAAGGGAAAAAAAAAGAAAAAAAACCCCACTACCTTATATACATGGCAAGGGAATGATATTATTTAGGGCTTGGAGAAAGTGTGGCTTCCCGATTGCAGCACAAGAATTAATCTTATTATGTTAACAAGGGATTGTTATGCTAAGAAGAATAAGGAAGAAAAGTTCTGTCTCTCAAGTCTGCCAGGAACAAGACAAGGACTGAGCAGGCTCGAAAACCAGCCTTGAATTTAAGAGCTCCAGCAAAAAGAAGAGAGCCAAAAGTCCTTGTGTTTTTTATAAGGCAATTTCCCTCTTTTTCTTCTATTTCACTGCATGGAGGCTGTAGCTCCAGCTCGCAGCTCCCAGCCACCCGGTGAATCTCCCGAGACTGGCTTCAGATAAGCGCTACTGGTAAATAATGTGCCCAGATTACAATGCCTACACCTAAATCTAGCTACATCCGAAAACTTAAATGAGACGAGCAGAGAAATGGGACTGAGCAGGGTTTTACACCCAGCTATAAACGACAACTCCAAGCCCAGCGAAAGGGTGGTAAATGGGATGCTGGAGATTTCCAGTTCCTGACCTTCTTGGAAAATTACTTCTTTGTGGGAAATAAGGGTCATTTTATCTGCTGAAGAAGAGAAAAAAAAAATTACTGAAAAAACATGATTGTTCTGCACTGCTTTTGGTGCTTTCAGCTGTAAAAAGGAAAAGCTCTGGGTAATCCTGCAGCTCCTTCCCTTTCTCCCATGCCATGAATCCCCAAAATCTGCAGTATAGGGGAAAAAAAAACCATTCACCAACATATAGTCAAATCCTTCCTCCCACCTCTCCGAGCTGGCTGCTGTTACAGGGGGATGAGCAAGAGCCGTGAGTCAATATTCAGCCCCATCTTTTCTTTTTTTTTCCCAGAAAGCTTGCAAAAGCCGTGACAAGCGTGAGCATCGGCTGAAAGCAAAAGTTGGCTGCAAAATTTCAGCCTGTCCCTGGGATTTGCTCAAGTCGAGGAAAAGGCGTTTGTTTTGCAGTGGAATAGTTTATTCTTCGAGCAAAGATAGAAATGATGCCTTTTGATTGAGGTGGCTAATTACACAGCTTGAAGAGTAAATTACAGCTATCAAATATCCCACTGAATATTCACTTACAAATAGAGAGAGAGAAAAATGAAATTTTTTGGGTTTGCTGGCAATTTTGAAATAAAAACATTGTCTCTGATGGGGAATGTTAACCAATCCTTTTAAAATTCCTCTGCAACTGCTAAATTCAAATGGTATTTTGTTGCAGACCAACCAAGCAGTTCACTCCTATAGCCCCAAGCTCCTTTTTTTTTTTTTTTCTGTTTCGAGGTTTTCTGTTACCTTGTGACTTTAGGAGACATTTGCCCTCACTTTAACATCTGATGTTTTTCAGTCAAAAACATTAATAGCAAGTTCTAAAACAATTAAAACTACCCAACTGGAGTAAAGATCTTTGTCATAAAAAGTATATTGCTTGCCAGAAAAACTTTCATAGGGAAAAAAAAAACCAAACCATCCATCTCCTCAATTAGTAAATACACAAAAATCTGAATTTCATTCTCACAAGCTGGAAAGATTTGTAAACAATGAATAAATTGAAGGCAACGGTGAAGAAGAGCATCAAATGCCTGGATTGAAGCTGGTGGATGAGCCGTTTCATCTCCATCTCACCCGTCTCCTTCTTTGCGTGGATGAAATGGCCATTTTGATGCTCTGTTTGCTGATGCAAACACCTTGAAGAAGGTGCTGTTGCTCAGTTTACTGGGGCCACATGGAAAATGAGCCCTTTATTTTACCTGGAGCCACTATAACTTGTATTTCCTCTTAAATATCAAGCTTTTGGGCCAGGCTTCAAAGCTCTGCTTCCCCAAAAAGTCACCTCCGCTGGTGCTTTTGGCTGTCGGACTATAAGCAGAAACATCCCATGCCTCAGTTTCCCCAAGAACACAATGGGCGCCTTGCTGGGCGATTTAGTTAATGTTTTCCAGGTCCTTTTGCTGCAAAAATCCTGCAGCAATCACTGCAATCATGCTCTGAGGATCTCCCCCTTTGTCTCCCTGCCGTGCCTTCAGCCTCCTTCCCTGGGTAATGAAAGGTAAGCATTGCTCTGTGTGTCTCTGCGTGCCTGTAAATTGTTGGGGCCTATTAGGACCAAAAAAAAAAAAAAGTCAATTTTCTTGTCTTTTTGTCTTCTCTGGCCCTTAGAAATAAACCCAAGGCCCACAGCAATCCCGCCCTTCCCGGCCATCTCGTTAGCAGCATCCTTGCACATCCCAAGGCACGCTGCTGCCGAGGGTGAACCAGCACTTCTGGGGCACTTTGGCATCTCTTAATTTGGCCCGTGCCACCCCCTTATCCCAGGAGAGGGGATGTTTTGTTATGTGCAAGCAGCACGTGCAATGCACGGGGGGACTTGTTATCCCATCCCCGGGGGCCAGTGGTCGCCCCCAGGGGTACGATGTGAGCTGGGGGTGGACGCGTGGGGTTTGCAGCCCCAAGGAGCCCGAGTGCCTTCAGGGTCTGTGTGGGAGGAGAAGAAACAAGACAACAAAATGCTGTGAAAAATGAATCGCAACGGAGCCGCGATCACTGAACGGCAGCAGCGCAGGGTCGGTGTGGCATGGCCTCGGCGGCTCCTGCCGAAACACACCCCTTGGAAATTGGGTGAAGGCAAACACCTTGCAGAAGCTGCTGTTGCTCGGTTTGCTGGGCCCAAATGCAAGATGAACCCTTTTTTTTACCTGGAACCACAGTAACTTGTGTTTCCTCTTAAAAATCAAGCTTTTGGGGCGAAAATCTTGGTCCGTGGTCCCTGAGCATCCCACAACATGTCCCTGGACATCAGCACAACCCAGACCCACTGGCTCCTCTGCCACGTCCCACCCTGCTGCAACCACACAGGGAATTGAACGGGAAGGAGAAAATGCTGAGTGCACTCTGTGCCCAAAACAGCTGCTGGCTGCACTTTCAGAGCATGTTCACAGAGTTAGATGGACTTCATCATGCCTGGTATGTCCCAGGGCGGGTAATTTTTCCCTGATGCATGATAGATTTTGTCCTAGCATGGGTCAGAGAAGGCCCAACGTTGATGGGTTTCATCTAATTTCAATTACAGTCATTAAAACTTTTGCTCACACGAGCTGAGCCTTTCCAAAAGCCGTAGAATGACAGCCCATTAGAGAGCGGTTATTTATAGCGGGGCATGTTAATTTTACAGGATCACAGACCAGTGATTCAGTGCCTGGCGTTGCTGAAAGGAATCACTCACAGGAATAAGTGTGTGCTGACATAAAAGCACCTAAATCTACAACCTCCCGCCAGCAGAAGCTCCCTTGTTGGTCAAAACGCCGTGGCAGCAGCGTGCGGATGGGCAGCACTGAGGTGCTGCGGTGGTCCATAGGTTGGGGACCAATACGTGGGATGCTGAAGGATCAAATCATCCCTTTTAGCCTTAGTTCTTGGTGTGACTTGATGGATGGAGGCAGGGAGGATGTCAAGGAGATCCAGTCAAATGGGTGACTTGAGCTCCAGGGAGAGCAGACATGGTGCTGAGTGATGTTAAGGGGAAGGGGGGCTTCTTTCCTGCAGTACCCTGAGGTTTTTCTAGCCCTGGTTTGGGAGCTGTGGGGAGCCCACGCTCCGAAACAGCCACCTTCCTCGCTTGTTCTCTGCTTCACAGCATTTTTCTGAACCGCTGGGATGCCCGGCTCTGCAAAAGGGCTTTGCTCAGCCTTTATCTCCCCCAGCAAAGTGCTTGGAGACACTTTGTATGAAAGATGCCGGAGATGAGGGAGGAGGAAGAAAATACAAAAAAAAATAAAACCTCCTGCGTTGTATTGAATGCCCTTGAATGTTAAAATTCTCTGAGCTTGAAGCTTTCTGGGTAGAAGAATAGGAGTGGAGAAAGGGAGAAAGAGATGCAGGACAAAAGCAGCAGACACAGCAAAGGACAGGCACAAATCTCTCTGGCCCTGGGTAAGGCCTGATCCAGACCCTGTCGGTGCTGGGGGACTTGCCACGGGCTTTGAGCAGAGCCCTGCTGAGGACAGCCAGTCCAAGGCTGCCTCTGAGCTCCTCTCTCCTTGTACCAGTCTGGGGTCATCCCAGTACAGAGGGCCAGCATCACTCAGTACAGGGGAGTTGCCGGACAGGGAGGGACCCTGGGGAGGGCAGGGGCAGGATGGGGGGCTGGTGTGAGGGTGCTGAGGACATGGACAGGTGGACTTAAAGGGTCACCAGCTATCCACTGCTCTGCTCCTCATGCCCCAGTGCACACCGGCACTGGGAACACCTAGAGGGGACCATGTCCCAGTGTGGCTCCCCTGAGCCAGCACCACTCAGCCCCGCTCCACCCCGAGGGTTACTCCCTGCCTGTGAGTGATGGGCAAGTTGTGGAGATTTTGGCCCAAAATCCACAGGGAGAAGGAATAACATCCCACCCTGCAGAGCCCATTAGGAAAGGGAGATTTTCTAGGGGGGGGATCCTTTCTGGTGGTCTGGGCTGGCAGCATATTCCCTCCCCGAGGCAACACAGCTCCTCCTGCACCCATAGCCAGGCTGTGTTGAGCCATGCACACAGCTTGCAAGCAGCACAGAGGCAAGCTAGGGCTCAGGCTGAGGAGAAGGACACTGTTTTCCAGGAATAAATGCAATAAAGAGACCATAATTGCCCTTAAACATGAACCCTGGGGTCCTCCAGGCCCATGTCCCTGCGTCACCCATAACATCTCCACTTGCAGACAGCGCTCGCACCCACATTTTCTTGCCAACATCCCCTGGCTGACTGCGGGTGATGTCGACCTCCGACAGAATTTGGCACAACCCAATTAAACCCGACCTACTGCTCCCCTTTCGCCCAGCCAGGGCACCTCACCTCTGCCCGCCTGCCTGTCTACCCAGCTGCCTAATTACAAGTCCCCCAGGACATGGGGCTCCCCTTTTCTATATGTTTCTATAGCACCTCCTGCAGCCCTGACCTTGGCTGAGCAGTCTAGGCAATATAAAATAATATGATAATCATAGCGATGATAGTAATAATCATAATAATAAGCCATGTTCTGGCTAGGGCACCTGTCACCTTGGCAGGCAAGTGCCAGTGACAACCAGCTATTACACACCTAGGCTAAGTGCAGTGGTGCCACGGCTGGGAGTTAATAGGAGAGCAGGGGAAATAGGAATAAAAAAGCTGACTCTCCAACAACACTGTTCACGTCAGCCCAGCTCCCCAAACGGTCCCACTCCAGCAAAGTTTTTACAGGGCAGGGGTTTTAACTGCGAGCGCAAATAATCACTAAATCAACATTATCGCGGTGGGTTCTCTGTTGCTGCCAGGTTTTAAATCGACCTGGAATGATTTCCCCACTGGGTTCGTCCCCCTAAAGCAGGGAGAGTTGGATGTCTCCGCTGGAGAAATGATGCTCGGAGGGCAAGAGAAAAACAGCTGGAGACATGATGCTCGTGGGGGTTTTACACCAATGCAGGTGGTTTATGGGGGGCGGTTCTTTAAGTACTTTTGGCAGAAGGGGATTTTACCTGAGTGGGATTGGAGAGAGACAAGGGAAGGAGCCCAAGCTTTTATTTAGGTGCATAAAACCACCTCATGGGATTTTCCAATGCAGCATGGCAGTTTTTAATGATCATTAAGCACCAAAACCTCTGCAGTTCCTCCTAGGCGGCTACCCGCATGTCTAAACATCTGAATACCTTTGAGAAGCCCGACCTTTGCCCCACGGTATTACACAGAGTATTTCTCCTTGGGTAACACCAGCAGAAAGACCAGGTTCCCCCTGAAAACCTCAGCTCCCCCCAACTCCCAGCCCACCCGCCGTCTTCCCTCTTGTTCTTGTAACCGCTTCGCCACATTAAGCCGCCAGAATAACTCCATTGCACGGGCCACTTCACCTCTTCCCCTTTACCTGCAACGAAACCCATCTCCTGCTATTCCCTTTGATGACTTCTCTTCAGCTGCTGCAGAGGAGAAATGCTCGTATCAGCAAACAGATGGCGGCTGAGGCATGTAGCATAAAATATATTTATCAAGGCAAACAGCTGTAGCCCATTTCATTCCGAAGATTTCTATTAAAAGTTCTCTGGAGCTACAAGCTGCTCCGGCTCTGCAGCCGGAATAAAGCCGAGGGGACAAATGGCTTTTTTCAGAGCATTTCTTTCCTCTTCCTTAGCTCTTTTCTTCTCTGCCTGAAGAAAGCCTGACCCAGCTCTGCTTGCAGCATGGGCTTTGATGAGGCTGGGTACCAAGCTGGGGTTATTACAGATTTTGGGGACACCGTCGTGCCCATCTGTGTGCTCGAGGCTGTACAAATTACCCCAAAGGGTCCCAGGAGCTACAGGACTTGGGCCAACATTGCCATAGCACAACGTCAGACCTGCAGGTTGGATGACCTTCGCTTCCATGAATACCTCTGCTCAAATCTTGATCACACCCAAACGCGAAGCCGGGGTGGACGGCTTCCCACCATTCTTTGGCAACATCTAGTTTGCTGTTGTCTTTGTGTCTTTGTTTTCATCCTGAAAAGACTATGCTGCCACATTTACAATGTATGAGAGGGGCCAAATTTGGAGGAAATACAAAGTTTTGCTCAAGTCTAAATGAATTTTTTTGGCAGACGTTCCTTTCGCAGCATCGGAAAATTCCCGGCTTTTGCTGCGAATCCAATTGAATCATTGACAAATATAATGAAATCCTCCACGCAAATGGGAATTTCCATATTTTGTATTAAATATACTCTCTAAATGCTCAGCTGATGTAGTGACTCATGTATAACCCACTCCAGCGTGTCCCCAGTTGGGCAAAGATGTCCCCAAAGGGGGACATCCCGTCTTCTGGAGTCACCTGCCACCAAAGCCATGACGGGCTGGGGAAGCCCAGGTAGAAGATGTGTCTTGGAGAGGAGGTGGGCTGAACACTGAATGATCTAGAAAGGTAAAAGCATGGAGCTGCCTCTACTTAATCCATATGGATGTAATATCTCTTTACATCACCCGCTGCCGTCCTAAATCCCCCCTTTTCTCTACGTCTGCCTGCATTTCCCTGCAAAGCATCAGCTTGGGCTCCTCACCTGGGCTCGGCGAGGAGCTGCAGCTGGAAAGGCACGCTGCACCCCTCTTCCATCCAGTGGCAGCCAGCAGCATTTCAGCTTTTCCAAAATGATCCTAGCAAGTCCAAACCATAAACAACATTTCCTCCTTTTTCTCTTAAAAAAAAAAAAAAAAAGGTCCTTTTTCTTGCTTTTCTTTCTTTTTTTTGGTATAAAATATTCCTGGCAGCCCCTCCTTTTTAACTGCCTGCCGCTTCCCCAGCCAACAGCTATGCATTTCATCCCAAATTCAGCTTTCTATTTTCAGTTGAGCAAGCAGTGGGATGAGAAGTTTGCCCTAAAAATGTGCTCAGAGGAGTCAGGATGCCATATGCGCGCGGAGATATTTGTCGTCAGCCCCCTGAATAGGGAAACCGGGCTGGCAGGGGCTGCGGGCGTTAGCTGGGGACCGAGGACTTGGCTGGCCCTTTGAAAATGTGATATGGAAGGGGGTCAGTGGTAGGGTGGTGAGGGAGGCAGATAAGATCCAAGAGATGTGGGGTTTTATTCCAGCTCAGCTGCTGGGTAAAACCTCCCCCCTCTCCATGCCTCAGTTTCCCCAGTGCTTTGCATTGCTCTGCTTGTGCAGCCTACATGGGTAATTTTGTGTAAGGAAATATAGCAGGGAAAAAGGTGTAAGGGGTATAAGGGTATAGCCAAAATACCATCAGCGTGCCTTTTTATTCTGAGGATGGAAAATAAACAGCAATCCCTGCACCAGGCGCTGCACCTCGTCTCCCTGGTCGCTTGGGATGCCCCTGCGGACCTGGGCCATGCAGAATGGCAGCAAGGAAAATCTACCGGAGGCACTTATCCACCTCCAGAGGAGTCTAAATGACTCCTTGATTATCTCATTACTTCTCCAGTAAACAGCTCAGCTCCTTGAAGGATGCACCCTGCCACGGCACCGCGCGTGCGCCCGCGCCCGGGGGGCACTCAGGCTGTGCTGATGGTTGATGAGATCCCGGTCGCTGTTGTTCTTGGAGGATGCTCTTGGCACCGGGATGGGGCCTCACGCCTTCTGCCTCTGGCTTAGGCTGAATTGTGACGGGGAGGCAAAGGGAATGGAAACGATGCACCTTTTCGTTCAAGATTTCTCTCTTGGGGCTCATTATCACAACCTGGTATTACTACGACCCAATAATAAGCAATTATTACAACCCTGCAATATTACTAAACCCAACCAATGCTATCTTGGCAACCCAATAACTATTACTTTTTATTGCAATATTATTGCAACGCAGTAATACCCAATGATTGCAACCCTGCAGTTGCTTCTGCAAGCGGTGCTAATGTTAGAATAATTCATGCCTTTGCACTGGGTGACCAGTTGGCTTTGCAACCACTTTGCAAACCGCTTGGAAACAACCATGTAAATAATTATGCCAAAAGATTTTGGGGCTGGGTGAATGGATTCAGAGGGTGCTGGGGAGGGCTGGATGCACCGAATATTTGGCCTTCTTGCTTCAGGCATCCCAGAGACTTTATGGCTTTCAACGCCCCAGGGAGGGCAGTCCACACTGCCATGCACCTTCTGGATTTTGTCACTGGGATGTGCACATGGTGGGGGGAAAAGGGAACCACATCTCACCTCCAAAGGAGAGACACGAAGGGAGAGGGAGAGAAGAGAGATCAAAAAAATGAAGCAGCAGCAGGAGGCACGAAGAAGAAAGGCGGCAGGAGAACAAGACCGTTCCCAAAGTATCCCTCCCATTTGCTGCACCGAAGACCAAAAACTCACACTTGGAAAGCTTTTTGGAGAGGGGAAGAGGCTGCAAGCTTTGCTCGGAGCGCTGCCTTGAGGTCCCTGGGGAGCCCTCCCCGTGGCCGAGCCAGGCGGAACAGCTCCTGCTACACATGCACAGTGGTCCCTGCGGGGCTGTGTTTGATGGGAAACACTCCAAATTCCTCCCAAGATGGAGTTTGGGGTGGTGAAGCCCCATCTTTTCTCAGTTTTGTTGTTTTTCTTCCTGGCTGGTTGGGGTTAAAGAGCAAACCCATTTCTAGGGTGAGAGAACTGATTTTCTGGGTTAGGATCTACTTTGCTTTGCTTATTCCCAATGGGTTGTGAGTACGGGGTGGCAAAGGGAGTGATAAATCCCAAATTTGCTAAATGACTACCATATATTAGCCACTTAAAAAATCATATTAATTTCTTTGGTGAGACAACAGGTACTGAAGCCCCTAATTTAGAGGGATAATGGCTATTTGGGAGCATCTCTTGTGCTCACTGGTACTGAGTCACCTGGATGAGGAATGGGGGTGAGATGCTGGGCAGGTCTCACTGCTCACCCCTGCTGCTGTGCTGCCACTTGAGTATCCAAGGGTATAGGTAAGGGTACAAGCCACCACTGCACAGTGATTTCCCACCTCTTTCTCCACCTTGCTTCAGGCACTTGCTGGTTTGCAACCCCTTCTTCCACGCTGCAACACTTCAGTGAAGGCAACCTGCAGCTGGCAGCCTGCCCTGTGGCTCCCCCCTACCACCCTGATGATTAAAATGGCACCTGGATAATTAGGACGCCTTGTAGGTAATTAAAAGTGGAAGTCATTAAGCAGAAATAGCAACCCACCTGCCACGTCTGCCCCATGACATTGCCCCCCTGCAATTGCCCTAAAAGGGGGCTCTGAGCATCCCAAGGTTGCCATCAAACGTGCATCAGAAATAAAGAGATATTAATATAACAGAGACCAGGAATTGAGAATAAGACTAAAGACAACACCTCTAGGCTTGGAAGAGATGAAAAATAAAGATAAAAATGCAAGTTTCTTTGCCAGAAGAAAGCTGACAGACACCATCTTCTGAGATTGTTAAAATAAGAGCCGTTGTTATATCGTGCTGCTGGACCGACAGCGGACTTGGCAGGGTCTTTAATTTGGCCTTAACGTTTAAATCCTCTTTTATTACTGGGGCAAAACACCCCATTTGGCACCTGGCAATTACTTTGTGTCTTGTTCCTTCTGAAGAGGGCAGGATGGGTCAGTCATTTCCCAGGGCAGAGGTGAGCAATCGTTTTATATGGACTGGCAGGGTTTATAAGTACTCGTGGCGCTCATGAGATTCGAAGGGAACATCAACACGACTCTCCCGGTTCTTGGCCAGAAACCATCCCCGAAGGGCTGCTTTTGGGAGCCCAGTGCTTTGCGTTTGATTAAAGCTCATCCTCCCAAAAGGCACCTAGTTTTTATCCATTGACATCAAGAGGTGGAGCATTTCCCATTTTGCTCGATAATTTATTCCCAGGGTTAATCATCCTTCCTGTTAAAAATGAGTGCCTAATTCTGATATGAATTTGTCTGGCACTAACGTCCTGCAGCGGCAGTTTGCTTGCCTTTCCCTGCCCAGTATTTTCTCCCTCTGAAGCTGCTTATATGTTGTTACAGCTCTCTTTTTTTCTGGCTCCTCAAATGATTTTCCTCCAGCATCTGCAATTTTGCAAGGCTCTTCTTTGTCCTCCCAAATTCCCATCATGGGACCGGTCAGAGCCACATCACACCTTAGGATATATCTCAAAACACCTAAATAATATACCCAAAGCCCAGGGCCCTTCTGCAGGATTGTTTTTCCACTCTGAGGTGGAAAAATGCTTTCCAGTTCCCTGTGCAAAATAAACACAAGTCGCTGCTTCTCCCTCGAACGGTTCGGGATGCTTACAGCCCCAGCGCTGCCGCCTCCCTCCCTCGCCCATCTTTGCTTCCCGTGACACGGTGACGGACCCAGCGCATGAAGAGATTAGCCCAGTGTCCGCGCCTCGGAGAAGCGGTGCTTTCTTTTTATCTCTGGGAAGCAGGCGTGCTGGACGTGAGCCCTGCAGGGATTTATCGGGGTGCCCTGGATCTGCCTCCTCTTCTTGCGCCAGCTCCTTCGCACCCATGGAGCACCAGACCCAGCAGGACAGGTGTAAAGGAAGGGTGTTAAAAGGTTTTGCTGGTGTTTTTTTGGGTTTTTTGGTAAAGGGCAATCCCATGGCAATTTTGCAGTGAAATCTCTTGGAGACAGCACCAGCCCTGCTGTCTCCTTTGTCCTCTCCTGATTGCTGCTTTGGAAATCCCTAGCAATGCTTTGCCTTTGCAGAAAGGCACAGAAACCCCCTGGCCTTTGCAGCTCATGCCACTACGATTATGGGGCTGTTTGTGGCCACAACGCTATGCAAAAGCAAAGCAAAATCCCTGGGAGTGGTGCAGAAGGAAAGGGGTGATGGGGATGTGAAAAGGCAGATGGCCACTATGAGAAGTTGGCCTGGGAGAAGTTGCACAAGGCTGCTGACCCTTGGTATGCTGGTAAGGAGATGGTTAAGGCCCCTAAATGCTCTCAGTGGTGTTTTGACTCTTCCTTTGCCTCCCTGGTTGCCAGAGACATATGATATAGGTATGGTATAGCTATGGTATATATACCAGTACCATATATAAACCTCCTTATCTGATGGATGAACCTGCAGGTCATCTGCAGCATCCAGTGTGTCTTGGGACATGAGATGCCTTTTTCATGACCCCCTGGCTTTCTGCCACTTTTTGGTATTCCCAGCACCTGCAGGCACTGGGGATCTTCCCCCTCTCTTTGCTATCGCATCGGGATGAAACAGGGAAGGATGGTCCCTTTTTATGGGCTCTTGCCATTTTTGCAAGCGGGCACAGCAGCTGTGGTGTTTGGGAATGTGTCCAGCGGAGCTGGGTTATCCCCATTTTAAACACAGGAAAACTGAGAAAAGCAGAGATTAAGACAGTGCAAAGCTTGTATTTGTAGATGCTTGACTGCATCTCGAGTCCCGTTTTCCAGCACGAACAGGCTGCTCTGAGCACTCAGTAAATCAGGGCCCTGTAAATGCTCTCAAAGAAGCACTTAAAAATTTCTTGGTGCTTTTAAAGATCATGTCCAGTACTGCTTATCTATAACCACCTTGAAATGATGTTACGTTGCCCAACATCCAACGCAGCGACCTTATGTGGGAGCCCAGTCCTTCCCCAGGAGATCGCAATGATCTTAGTAAAGGAGAGCAGGACAATTAACTCCAGTTTACAAATGGGGAAACCGAGGCACAGCATACATCAGCCCCGAAATCACAGCAATTGGCCTCATTTCCCTCTAGGTTGGGCTGTGGCTGGAGATGCAGCCCAAGTGAAGGGCTGTCTCCAGATACTTGCAGGTGTGGAGCCATGGCTTGGCTTTGCAAGGCTCTAATATGTCAGTCCTGTGGGTAATGCTGAGAAGGGACATGTATTTTCTGGCTGCTTTGGGGATATTTGGGGATAAAAATTACTTTTTCCGTAAGTTTCCCATGAGTATCCCTCCCATCCAGGGAGGATGGAGCACTGCCGGCTCCCCAGCCAAGCAATCCTGCACGTGAATATCAACACCAGCTTCCCATTTTTATTTCATTCCCTGCCTCTTCCTTCCCCATCTCCACACTTAGGAGAAGCTCCCACCTCCTTGGCAGGGAAAGAAGAGGCTGAAGGTTTGCAGGGTGCAACACAGGTACAGTATTTCACAGCCAGTTGCTTTGTAATGGGATTCTTTTATTGAAAGTTGTTTCCCCAGGTCTGGCTCTGATTAGCAGATGCGAGTCCTGCCCTGCATGCCGATGGATCTGCTCTGCTCCTGGAGCAAAGCCACCAAGACCCGACGGAGGGTTTCTCAACAACATGAATCGAGCAATACAGCACCCGCTTGGACACCTCCACCCATGCTCTGTACAACCCCGTGGCTGATCCAGCCCTGAAAAACTCCTGTTCAGAGAGAGCAGGATGCGGCCCCGGGGTGCTTAGGCAGAGGATGAGGGGCTGGGAGGTTGAATTAATGCTGGGAGAGCAGATGTACACTTAAACAAACCATCCGCTTGCAAGAAGAAAACAATGACTTAGTACTTTCTAATTACCATCCCAAAGTCAAGCAATTACTCCTTATTCACACGTGATTACTAAGAATACCTTAAAATGAATAAACATTTTTTAAAAAAGCTACTTAGTAAATTTTCATTAGCCAACACAGTAAGATATTTATACTCCAGCACAGCCCCCATAAATAAAGACAAGACGTTACTCAGTAAATGAGTGGATTAGTATTGTGCTTAATTGAAATTATTATCAGGTTACTACAATTACTATAAATTACCAGCAGGATCAACTCTTTTTATTATTTTTCAAAAAAAAGTGCGAAATCTTATTGATATGCCTTATGCAGTTATAAATAATTTGGGGGACAAGGGGCTGTTCCTCAGTGGAATTAATATATGAGACAAGGAGAGGAGAAGAGACAGGCTAAAGCACGTGGGGCAGCTTGTGCTTTATTTCTCATGCCGTGGCCATGTGGCTGGGCACAGTGGCCAGTGGCCACTGGCTGTGGGGGTACGTCTGTGGCAGGGCTGGGGGGTTTTTGGGTGGGAATTGGCAGGGATGGATGTGCAAAAATGCATGAAAACGCTGCAGCGGCACCGAGGGCTCAAGAACATGATTTCAGCCTTCTGCATCTCCCTTGCACACACTCTTCATCATCCACAGCCACCCAAAAGGACACAAGACCGTGCCCCTGTGGGTGTCACCTCCAGCAATGCTGATCCTGGCCAGCATCTGATCCCATGAGCTTGCACACTCCCGTGTTCTGCCCTAAATACCGCCCTCACCATTTCCTCACTGCTTTCACTGCCTGTGGCTCTGGCACCCAAATTAAATTTTCCCTCTGTTACCTGCCCTTCAGCATCATTTTCTGCAAGGTGGGTTTCCATAGCAAGGGATGCAGCGGGGAAAAACGGGTTGGAATACAGTGGTGAACAGCAAAAGCCACATGATGGAGATTTTTTTGGTATGCTGGAGACCCAGAACAAGAAGAATTTGGGCAGAATTATGGACTTTGTCAGTGTTGGAGCTTGGAGGCTTTTCAGGGTGGCCGTGCTGCTGGTGTTAGTTCATCTTCTGCATCTCTGGGGTTTAGGGAGATGGAGACAGGCTGGGGAAGGTGTTGCAGGAGCTCTGGAGCCGTCTGCAGACTACCTGAGACCCAAAGATGGGTCTGTGCACCTAAAACCTGTCTGCTGCTTCCAGCTTGATCAGTTGGTTTAATTAAAAATTTTATCTGTCCCCATAAAGTCTCTCCTCTCTCAGCCTTAGACCCAGCACAGCTGCGGTTTTCCTAGAGCAGACACGGCTGGGTATTTCACTTTGGGCAACACTTCTACAGAATTGGGTGCTATAAATCCTTCTTGTTTCCCCTTGTATGGAACAGGGGATAATGAGCAGGACGTGTGAAGTCTTGATCAGCTGCTGCTGGTGCAGCACACCAGTGTTTTCAGATGAAAAGCGATGAGGGGGAAAAAAAAGCGGTTATTAGAGCAGAAGCACATTAGAAAAAAAAAAAAAGTCTGAATTTCCATTACACCCCTGGAGCTCGACATCACTGCAAGCCGTGTATTTCCATTATTGCTCTGCTTATTATTACATGTTTTGATTTCAGATACCCCACCTACGAGCAGCTCAGATCCCAGGGTGTTAATCCAGGAGCCGGGTGGAGATGTGGATCACTCGCCCGATGACACTAATTTGGGTCTCGGGGGCATCTCGCCCTACACGAGTCTGAGCGGTGTCTGCGGGCAGGTGTCAGGAGCCGATGACTTTGTACAACTCTGCTGTCAGGTCCCCATCACTTAGGAAAAGCCACTTTTGCATCGAATTGGAGATGCCCTGCAGGTGTTTATGAGTTTATATTAATAAAGAGTAGATAGAGTGATACTGCGAAGTTGATGGGGAGAATATGAACCCATGTTTTTAGCCTCTCAGGCTCATGTGCACACCCAGAAACAGGCAGATCCTTTGCAAACACCTGCAGACCTGTTGGGTCACAGTGATGCAGCTCGATATGGACCCTTCTGCCCCCTCAAAGGATGGGCGTGGGGCTGGCAATGTCTTGGGAAATCAGGTCTAAGCAGCCAAAGTTGACAGTCTGCTCTTGAGAATAATGGGGGAGATTTAAAAGCAAGAAGAAATGCAGAAATGCCCAGTGATTTGGCTTCTGCCCTTTGCAAGCTCAGTGGCTTTGCAGCATCCTGCTGTCAGCTCTGCACGCTCATCCTTGCCACCATGCAATGGAGAAACTTACTGCCCTAGGGAAAGGGATCTAAGCCTCCTCCTTCTTGCGCTTTTCCCCCTTTCTTCCTTCCTGCCCTCATCCCTCGTCTTTCTGTAAAAACACAGGCCAGGGTCCTGCTCCTTCAATACTGTAGTTGTTAAATGGAAATAGCACAAGACCCTGCAGCCACGAGCTCTCTGCCTTCTTGGATCTCAGCGCTGGGCGCCGGCTCGACCCTAACGCACCCAAACTGAGCTGAAAGGGTGTGGAGCTGGGAAAGGACCAGGAGGAGCAAATGGGAAGGGAAAATGAAGATGTTGCAGGTGAGAAAGGGGAGGAAATGGATTTGAAGAGCTGCCCCCTCAAATCCACCTGGCGTATCAAGGCTTAAATCCGTGCGGCCCCGTTTGCTAAACCCGTCGGCATTGCGCTGGCCCTGCCTTGTTGGAAAAACAGCTGATGGCTTTGCAGGGAAAATACTGTCTGGGCTGTAGATCCTGTCCCTGCTGACACCATTTCATCCGTGTAGTCCACTTGGCCTACATAGGGGTTATATATGCATCCCTGGGATGAGGCAGTGCTAAAGAGGAGAGGAAGATGGATAGGGTGAAGGAGCAGGCTCTCTCCCCCAATTCCTAAATATGAGTCAGCAGGATCCCTGTTTTCAAAGCTGGCTGCTCTCAAAAAGGCATTTGCATTTCAGAGAGCTCCTGCTTTGCTCTCCCACTGAGAGTGTTTAGCTTTTGTTTAAAAGCAGGGCTCCTCCACAGCGCTGCAAAAGGGGCCGAACGGAGGAGACAAGAGGCAGGAGCCTCTGGGTTTGATCATTTCTTCCTTTGACTCTGCCATCCGAGTCCCTTGCCAAGAGCCTCTTTCAAAATCCAGTGCTCATCAAAAAAAAAAAAAAGGCTAAGCGGGGCAATGTGGCTGGGACGTGGGCACACATGTGTGCACACTGACGTGTTCAAAGGCAAATTTGGGAGGATTCATCCACCCCGGGTTAACACCTCCATCAGCCTGGGGTTGGGGGTTAATCACCCCAAAAGGCTCATCCTGATGTCGTCTGCTGGAGGTGACCTCAAAGAGAGAGCACCTGAGGAGAAGTCGCTTATAAATCCCTTGTGCTTTTGAGTAGGAGGATGCTCTGCATCTCTGTGCTCAAGTCCATCACCTCCCCGTGCCACGCTGTGCACCCCTTGCCTTGCACCCCAAAACTCCCAGATCCCCCTGGCATGGCTGTGGCCATGGTAGTGGCTGCCTGACATCCCCACTCACATTGCAGCAGAATCACAGAATCATTCAGGTTGGAAAAGACCCTCGGGATCATCAAGTCCAACCCTCAGCCCAACTCTACAAAGTTCTCCCCTACCCCACATCCCCCCACAGCTCATCCAAACGGCCCTTAAACACACCCAGGGATGGGGACTCCACCCCCTCCCTGGGCAGCCTATTCCACTCTCTGACCACTCTTTCTGGGAAACATTTTCCCCTCATGTCCAGTCTGAACCTCCCCTGTTGCAGTTTAAAGCCGTTCCCTCTTGTTCTGTCACTAATCCCCTGTGAGAAGAGACCAGCACCAACCTCTCCACAACGTCCTTTCAGGGAGCTGCAGAGAGTGATGAGGTCTCCCCTCCCCTTCTCCTCCTCACACTGAACAGTCCCAGCTCCTTCAATCTCTCCTCACAGGATTTATTCTCCAGGCCCTTCCCCAGCCTCGTTGCCCTCCTCTGCACTCGCTCCAGCACTTGCATTTCTATTCCCTCTTCACGCACGTGTCAGAAAGTGCCTGGTGCTGCCATCAACTTATTTTCTCCTTATAAACTACTCCAACTCCATCGGCTTCATTTCCAACCAGCGGCGAGTATTGCCCAGATGACTCATGTAACATGGAGCTCCTCATGAATCACCCCGTCTGTGCAACCCGGGTGTTTTTTACTTTTGGAGCCAACAAATTTCAGCCTCCCAAGTGTTTGCAAATTGCTCATTTGCTCCAACATGGTGCGTGGTCTTCCAAAACATTGTGTGCTTCGTGCTTGGAGAATCGTAACACTGATGCTCTAATGCAGCTGGACTGCGTGGCCATGACAGAGGGGACACAATGGCATGAGCAATATCCCTGCCATATCCCCTTTAATCCACCATCTCCAATAAAAAAGCATTGCTTTTTCCACAGAAGAATGAAAAACAGGTGAATAAAGGCATGAAGAATAAAGTTGGGGGTTTCCATTTGGAATAGTACAGCTGATTAATGATTGATACAGAAATTTGGGAAAATCTGGGGAGTTTTGAGGTCTTGGAGATCTAAATAAGCATCCATAGGAAATAACATCACTATAAGAACAGTGGCAAAGCCAGTGCCCTGCGCTGCTCCGTGGGCACTGTTTTGCCTTGCTCATGACAGCAGATTTTTGCCTTTTTCTTTCCTTTCCTAAAGGTCAGAAAATAGCAAGTCATAATATATTTTCATGAAGACAAGATTTAAGGCTGCAGGAGAGTTTCCAAATTGGACCAGTCTGAGGACACCCCGTAGGACTGGGATGAGCTTTGCTATTGCAGAGACGTGGATGTTGGGAATTTTGGTTTATATACTGGAAGGTCTAACCTGAGAGCTCAGGATGGAAAGTTTGTGATCTAGAGACCCCAACACAAGTTTCTCAAGTAGTTCTGATTCCCACAAAATGCTCTGTATGTGTTCTGGAAAGCAAACTAGCCCAAAAAATAGCAGTTTAGGCTTGTTTGCAACTTTTTACCTTATGAAGTGAACAACTTGTGAATTGAGTGCTTGTGTTTTCCTTTGGATTGTATTTCTTTTCAAAGAACACCTCTGTTCTCTCATGTTTTCTTCCCCTACTCCATTGCTTCTTAAAGAAAAAGCATAAAAAATAAAAATATAAGAGGAAAAATCCCCCACCACCCTGAAGGAAGTCTGTAAAACATTAAAACTTGATTATTATTCCCCAAGACATTGTTGCGAAAAGTCTCTTGGACAGTGAGGTGCTTTTTTTCCTCACTCCTTATCCCAATTTCAGCGAAACAATTCCCAACCCTTCATTTTCAGTTGACTACAGCCCGAAGTTGCTCCTGGCATTAGCATTCACTGCAAAGCCAGCCCTGAAATCAAACACTGCTGCTCTGCTCTGGTATCTTTTTTCCTCTCTCTGCATTCACTGCGTTGGTGTAAATCAATCCTATCAGCTCCCGAGTAAATAGAATCGCTTCAAAACATTCAAATAACCCTACATACACCTCCCCCCCCCCCCAAGAAGGAAAATCAAAACCAATAA
The DNA here is from genome assembly GCF_031877795.1 of Strix aluco. Classification (NCBI taxonomy): domain Eukaryota; kingdom Metazoa; phylum Chordata; class Aves; order Strigiformes; family Strigidae; genus Strix; species Strix aluco. The sequence goes on along the minus strand of NC_133953.1, from coordinate 7,296,959 downwards.
GAAAATGAATAAGTAAAAAAAAAAAAAAAAAGTATGTAGTTTGGGGATTTTTCTTCATGGTTGCTGGTTTTCTCCTCATTCAGGTGTTGGGTGGTTTAACAGATTCCCCACTATTTTGCTGGCCCGTGCATAGGGTTTGCTGGTTTTTTTTTTTTCCAGTGGATGGAAATAGTGGGTGGAAATAGGAGTGGGTGGAACGTGCGACCCAAAGGATCGGTGGGACCCATTGCATCTGCACGGTGCCATTGGGGAAGGTTTGTTCCCCAACAATTTGGGGTAAAATGCTCGTTTTCAAACCTGCATTCATATTTGCAAATCTCAGATCTCACAGTGTCTTGCAGCTTAGTCCGTGACACCTCTGGGCTGCAGCAGTGAGACAAAACCTCAAACCCATCCCGGGGTCTTTGGCTGTAAGCCCAGCCTTGCTGGAAAAGATGCTGCAGCTCAAGGACCCCTTGAAGTGGGCTGTGTCAAGCCTCTTCTTTGCAAAGGGAGCTCGCAGCCCCCCGATGCCAGCCCCCGGCTGTCCCCATCCTCTTTACACGCAACAAGGGATGGGGGTTTTACCACCAGCGGTGCAAGCCCCGAGATTTGGGGTGATGATGGGAGAAGCATCACTGCACAAGAAGGAGCCAGGAAATAAATAGACTGAAGAAAATCTGAAGCCTTATAGCTGAGTACTACTAATAACAATATATTATGGCACCAGCAGAGGCACAGGAAAGGCTCGGTGTATTTACAGACCTAACTAACCCTCGGATCCAGGTGCCACGTTTTGACTCCGTACCACCTTCTCCGCTGGATTTTGTTTCTGCCTGAGGATTATTTTGGAAAGAGTTATTATTATCCTTGATTTATCGCTCTGCACTAGGGGGAACTCTTACTTTCTGCCGAGACAATTACTGAACCCTTGCAGAGAGCCACTTCAAGGAATCGCAGCCTCTGCTCTGCCGCTGATTGCAGACAGACGGGGTGATGTTGCTTTACCAAGAGGATGGTTGATTAGGTATCAAGCTTCATCTCCCTGTTACCTGTAGATGGTATTTTCATCTGTATTAAATGGGCAGTTTAAAGACTCTTAATTATTAAAACAGTAGCTTGGGGTTTGTTTTGGTGGAGATTTTTTTTTTTCCCTGTTCTGGGAAGCTTTAACTTCCTTTTCCTTCTGTTTGCTGTTTCAAAAAGCAGACATGTATGCCCACGAGTGCATGTGGCTGGCTGCTCCTCTCTGTTTTGCTCTCCTCCAGCTCACTGTATCCTCTACACCACTCATCACCACCTCCTACCCCACCTTCCCAGGCTGATACAGGCCTATCAAGAATATAATCAGAATAAAGTCAATTAAGGACAGGATTAGACTGAGAGGAGGTTAATAGGACTGTGACAACAAGACATTTATTCACAAATCTTTCCTTTCCACCCTTCACTGTCCAAACCTATTTTCCCCAGGCCCATCAAATACGAGCTGCATGCTAATGTTTCACCAAGCATGCTGTGAGCTGTGCAAGGAAAGCCTTGCTGAAAAATTAAAATACAGACCAGAAAAGGGGTATCTGAACCCAAAAACCTCTCGTGACAAAATTGCCTCAGCCATGCTACGTGCTAGTTGGTAACCCCCTGGGAAATAAGGGTTTCTGCTCTGTGAAAATACAAGTTTTAGCTCTTTGCTCTTCATTTTGCATTGCCTTTTGTCTTTCCTCTCTGAAAGAGTTTCAGAAGAAGCAAAAAACCCTCATAATTTTGAGGTCCAGCACACATGGCAAACCCTCTGGGGAGAGGAGCAGCTGCCCCATTTTTGGCTGGTGCATGGCATGGCACCAGGAGCATGGTTGCATCTCGAATGAACAGGGGTGAATATCTTAACCCCCTGCTGCAAGTTGAGTTTAGGGTTTTATTTCTGAGTGATTTTGCCACACAGTTTCTTGGCGATGACCATTCAATGACCAGAAGTGCTCTTGCAAGCTTTGCCTCCCCATCACGACTGTGCCATGAGGACCTCTCCTCCACAAGTGGCTTCTCCAAGCTCTCCAACCACCTCTGGGGCAGCAGAGCAGGATGTATTCATGGCTGCCAAAAGCACACGTTGTTTCCTATCCCTGGAGGAGGACTGAAATGCCAGCAAAAAAACAAGGAGTATCTGGAGGTCAAGAGCAGCTGACGGTTTGTGGAGTTATTGTTGAAGTTGTTTGCATGGATAACGAGCCCACCTGAAAGTATGAATATACCCTGATTTATACAAAAGCTTGAAAATAGCTGGAAGTAGAGCTGAGGGGAGTGTCTACACAAATTCCAGTTTATTGTTTCTATTTCAATATTCCCAGCTCGCTGTGGTGAGAACTGAATTGAGAGTCAATGGTACTGGTTACCTCCTCCAGCTGAGTGCATCTATAAATCCCATGGGGGACCGGCTGCTTTTTTTGGCTGGCCAGGGAGGTATCCCAGCGTTCAGTGCCATCATGACAGGTATGGTACAAGCCATAAAAATAAAAGGATGGTGCCAAAATGCCCAAGATTGCGAAGAAGCAATATAGCCAGTGTGGAGACTGGGGCATGTCCCAACCCTACCAGGAAATATGAATTTTCTGGGGAGAAAGATGTTTGGACCATGACACTCTTAACAGTCCTGAGCAATTTCAGATCATCTGACTCCTGCTTTTGACATCTCTTGGTTTAATCATCCTAAATTTTGGGGTTTTTTTTTAATCCTTGGGCTATTGATACATATTCCTCTATGAGTTTCTCAGAGCGACCAGGTCTGGCCATAGGGATCGCAAGCAATGGCAGAAAAATTGGAGAATGTACATACAAAATTATTCTGAATAAAGTACTCCTAGAAATACTCCTAAATAAGTACTCCTGCTGCCATGATTACATCTGCACCTGTGTATTTAATACTGGAATGGATCGTTTCCCCCGGCTTTGTCTAATTCTTTGCTTTCACCCCGTCTATAATTTTGATTTCCACAAAATGCTTTGGAAATGAGTTCCACAGTTTAACCAACTACTTCTTTAAATCTGTCTCTTGTTAATTTTATCCAGTGTCACTTCAAACTTAAGTCACTTGCAGAAATGAGGATTTCCATTTCGCCCTCTCCGTGCCATCCACAGTTTGTAAACCTCCGTCAAATCCTCCTTTGGCCGCCTCTTTCCCAAGATAAGAAATCAAAGTTATTTAATCTCCTCTGGTATGAAAGCCTTTGTACCTTTTCTAGTTGTACCCATGAGGAATGGATTTCATTAAGCAGTAAAAGCTCGTTTGTCTGGTTTAGTTTACTTCGCTTTCTGAGACGCAGGAAGGCGAGGTGGGGTGAGACCCCAAATAACTCCTCTTTAGTTGCCCTGAATTCCCTCATTTTATACAAAAAGTCCGTTTTATAGGGTTGATATGCCAAACACCTGGGGCTATGTGCCTAATTTTTGCAGAGGGGCAGGAAATTCCCAAGATTTGATGGTCCGACCTGTTTTTTGGGTGGACTTTGCTGCCCATGTTGACCAGAATGGGAAGCAGCACCCAAAGCAATCCCTGGGTCTGCACATTGTCTTGTGTGAGAGGACGTTATCTGAACCCAGAAAAGCTTGGTTAAAAGGAGAGAAGAGTTAAAGAAATCATGCCAAGAGGTGCAGAGGCTTGGGGAACTGCTCTACAAACATGCACATTATTTTCAGTGCCGCAGTTGAAGAGCATTTCATCTTGTTTCTGGGCTCATGTTCATGGTTGGGAGAGAGATGCTCATGGAGAGCAAGCGCTGCAAAAAAACCACAGCCACTTTTCTGAAAGCTTTTGAGACTTATTTTTTGGAAAAAATAATCCCATTATTTTCACATTTCTTCCATCCTTCATGTAGGTGTGCTCAAAACAACCTCACAATAACGATGACCTTCGCTGAGTTTCAGGGATGGACTCCTACCACCTCTGTTCTGGGAAAAGAGCAACAAAATCCATCAAATCCCACTTCAAAACTTCACAAAGTCTCAATTTATTTGTCCCCGTCCTCTTCCCAGGAGCCGAATAATCCTCCTGCAGCCAAGAGCTTGCTGTCAGCTTCACCTCTCGGGGGAGAAACTCACCCTCTCACAGACCTTTTGTGAGAAGTGGCACCGTTATCCAATTTCCTCCTAATTGCACTAACAAGGATGAATTAGGACTTTCATCAACAGGGGCGAGCGATCGGTTTGGAGTCAGCCATGGGCGACGGAGCCAGAGATTAAACAAAACTATCATGTTAATGTCTAATAATACAACAGCAAGTGGAAATTAAGCACAAGACAAATATGCTGTGCCGGCGACATTGGAGAGTTTGTTCTTTAAACACAACGTTATTTTAAAGGCAATGCTATTATTAGGGCCATCTAACTTAATTTCGTAGGCATAATAGAAAAGTAAATGTGCCGCAGTTGCACTTTATGTGCAATTTCGAAAACAAACCCAAACTGGGGGGGGAACGCTGCATGTTACTGAAATAGCCACTCCAGCTAAATTCCTCTCTGATATACGTTAATTATCTCCAGCAGGGAACGGACGATTTCATTTGGAGCCACGGCAGTCGGCTGGATGCTCCCCGTGATGGGAGCGAACCCCGTGACGCACCGAAAAAACGTGAAAGCAGCCGCGGGGTCCCCCCCATCCCACTGCAAAATCCAGAGGGGTATTTTAACCCCTGGTTTGCCATCGCCTTGGTATGAGGTGAGTGGATTTGTTCTTTGGTACAGACCCACATTTATCATCTGGATGCTCATTAATTTCATCACTGATAAGTTTCCTACAGCAGCAGGTTTATTGGGTGGGTCTGGCATTTTTTCCTGCTTTGTCCAGTGGGAAAATATTTCCATCTAGGGTGATGGGTTTTGTCCCCCAAAAAATGCCTGAGTAAAACTTTCCTTGAGCATGTTAGCACAAGCAGCGGGAGGCAGTGCTGATAACTCCCCCTTTGCTTGTGCAATGCGATCTCGGGATTGATCCGAGTGTAAAGCGATGCAATCCAATTCCCCTGCATGCATTTTGTTTTTTCCAGTGGTGATATCATTTTTCCCTTTTATGAAGTTGCATAAAAACTGTGTCTTAGTGCTTGAACATCTTGTCCTGCACTTAAGGGAATGTTTTAGCTGAGCAGCAGCATTGAAAACCCTCTTTCTTTATTAATATCCAGCTCTTCTCTGGGACATTACCCCCTATTTTATGATGAAGAGGGAGGTAGAGCAGGTTGTAATGGTCATGCAGCGGTACTCAGATCTCATGCTTTTTGGGTTATCTCTTTTTTGCTGCATGTCAGTTTCCCTGGACCCCAAGGACAGGTTCACAGTGGTGTCAATCTGGCGTGAGGGCGGGCTTTTGGCTGGTGATGCTCAAGGAGAGGCCGATTTGTTCTTCCATGACCATCAGGAGAGCAGGGCATTGCACTGCAGCTCATGGGTGCTTCTAACAAATCACACCAGGAGCCATCTCCTCCCTGGCCCCTTCCTGAGCCAGCTCACGAGGGTCTCATGAAACCTAAAATAGCAAAGGAGAAAGGTTGCAAAGCGCTTCCCATCCCATCCTTTATGTCTCATCGACGCTGAAATGCTTTCTTCCCTGGCCGGTGCATTCAGCGCATATTAAACGCAATATGAAATTCCGTCTCAGAAAACCCCAGAGATGGCTCTATCGACTGTCCTTTAAATAGAATTAAAATTGACCTGAGACAGATCTGCAAGCCTATTGAATTACACAGTCCACCACTGAGCTCAGGCTGGCCTTGCAGGAAGAAATAAACCATCCCAGAGCAGAAATGGGGTGGACATGATGACATTATGATGGGAACCTCTCAAGCTGGACTTGCACAAATTTGTAGACAGGTCAGGGAATAAAAAATTAACCCCTGCGGTGTTGGTTACATGAGTTTTGGGGTGCAATGGGCAAGAAGTGGGTGCAAGATGCATCACGGCAAGGCGATGACATGAAGAAACATGCAGAGCCTGTTCATCCCCCTGTTCTTCCTCCCCAGCATCATGCTTTGAGCTCCACGCTAAAATAATTAACATGGCATGAAGAGTAAAAACCCAGGGGCTAATCTGCTGTGGTTTTCAGAAAACCTGTCCCCCCCTTGGCCTTGTTGTAGGAGATGGGAAATGCACGGGATTGCTTAGTAATGCTTTTCAACTTTTGACTGGCATATATGCATATTGTGCCTGTGCATCCAACTGCCTATCTATAGGCCATCTAATGGGCTCCAGTGGGAGCCCGGCCCATGGTCCGCAAATCAGCAAACCTGGAAACTCATCAGCGCTTCAGGCATCAGTGGCATTTTAAAAGACCTTTATCATGAGTGGAATTAACAGGATACCTCCCTCTGGAACCTGTTAGTTATTTTATTCAGACCCCCACGGACAAAAAAAAAAATTAAAAAAAAAAAAAGAAAGCATCTATTTTGTTTGGAAAAAAATGTCTTTAGGGCATTTGTACTATTCAAGGCTGTGCGATGCCAGGGGACAATGGGAGGTGTTTTATCAACTTCACTTTCTGGTTGAGGCTGAAGATATATAGGTTGCTTGGTAGGGTAAAAATTAATCACTCCAAGCACGGATAGCCTCTCCTTGCTGGGGTATCCTTGTCCTGGGATGCAGTATCAGGTCTCCAAGAAGGTCCCGGCGATCCAGGTGGTTTGGGGCTGGGTGCCCTGGCAGGGAAGCACCTGACTTGAGAGCGTACCCCTGATTTATACCTGCGTGTGAGCCCAGCAAAACCCAGCCCCAGCCACGGCTATTATTAGCTGACAGATTTTAAAGAAAAACTATATAAATCTCCCCTTGTGCCATAAATACATTTCTGCCTTGGGAGACCACGAAGAAGCTCATTATACCACATCCTGAGAGAGAGGCATGTGTCATCTGCAGTGACAAGCCATGCATCCTCAAGTTACCTCGCCGGCCGGGCCTGGGGAGCATTTGCTGAAGTTAAAGGGAGTTTGATGCTTGCTCAGAGCAGAGGAAGGGAAGATGTTCTATTTTGGCAAGGCAGGAGCCCAGGAAACAGGATTCCTGCGTTTCATTCCCCTCTGCCTGACCCCAGCAGGGAAATCTAAACTATAAATTAGAGGAAAAAAGTGTGGGAGATGATTGGATTTGAGGGCTGCTGCGAGCTGTTTTGTTAGGTGGGTCATTTTTCTGCAGGTCAGTGTGCTCCCAGGGCTTTTCTATAGGTGAATGAAATGCTCACACCAGGAAGACAGAGAAAAAAAAAGAGGAAGGGGTTTGTCCCTGAATGTGAGTCCAGTGCAGAGTCTGATGATGCTCCATGGACCTGGGACCAGAATCCACCCCTGAGGAATTTCATACATCTCTGGTGCAATTGCCTCTTTCTTTTTCTCATGGATGGAAACAGCTGGATGGAAAGGAGTTATTGAGCTCAATAATTCCAGCTAGACCATTGCATCTGACGCAGGTCTTCCAATTCAAACCAACCCCAAACCTCCACAAAGTTTTCCAGCGTGCTTTTTCACTACCAAAGACTCAAAACCCTTCCCTTCCCCTATAGGTACGAGGCGCAGCTATAGATCTCTATTAGCATGCAACGTGGAGCAGCAATCTCTGTAGTACAAACCAGTTCTCCAGATTGAGAACTTGCCAAGTGTTGGATAAGCTGTAATAAAGTCTCTTGTTGTAAGAGCACCCCGCTGACACAGGCTCTGATCTGAAAGGAGTGGGAGCAGAATTAAATTCCCTCGGCTGAAGCCTGTCCATTATTCTCGGGCATTGGATTGCAGGAGCCGAAAAAAGCCGCTCTGGAAGCAATAAAGTGCTCGCAACGGAAAGCCCTGAAGTGTCGTGTGTGTTTGGCATTGGGAGAAATCACAGAAGGCAGCTTCAAAATCACAGTGGCTGCGACTACATGGGGCTTGCAAGAGGGTTTTTTCGGGGTGAAAGACACAATCCTGGGAAAAGGGGTGGGAGCTGGAGAGCAGGGAGGGAGCGCTGAGCTTGGCTGCACGTTGCCTGAAGCCTGCCCGATGCGGAGCTCTGCTGAGCAGCATCAGTCCTTCAGCGCCCGGCCTCAGGCAAGTCACTTCAGGCCACGTTTTTAATATAGTTTGAAGCCAAAAGGTTCAGCCAGGTGCCTTGTGGGATTTGCAATAAAGTCTAAGAGCTGCAAGTCCTTGAAATCCTGCAAAATGGGTGAGGAATGAGCTGAAGTCGAGGGAACTGAGCAGCATGGACCTGGTGCGCACATGGGTGTTGCATGGCTTACCCAGGGGCAAACCAAAATGGGTTTGCTCCAAAATACCCTGGAGTTTCTAGCTTTTCATACCAAAAAGCCTGAAAAGATGTTTTTCAGCTGAAAGCATTGCATTTCATCCTCCAAATCTTGTCTGTCCACCTATCAGCCCCATCTGCCAAGGGAAGAGCCTTCCTTCTCCAGCGCTCGCCAAACTGCTTTATTAAGATGCATCTTGTATCGATGCCCTTTCCTCTTCCTCCCGTGCCATTCCCCTGATCTTTGTGTCAGCTGCAAACTTTATCAGGGGTGATGTGTTTTCTTCCAGGTCGTTGATAAAAATGTCAAATATCAGCAAGCCGGCCCTTGCAGGCAGCAGGGAGCAGAAGACCCTGTTGATTCCCACTTCAAGAGGTGCCTTTTGAAACTTGTAAACCAGCCAGTTTTTAATCCATCTAATTTCTGCCACAGTGATTTCCTACCCTCCCAGTTTCTTAATCAAGATGTCACGCAGGACCCAACCTTGCAGGAGCCCGAGTACATTACGCTGACAGCGTCACCTTTATCAGCCCAAATTTATAACCTCATCAAAAAAAGATATCAGCTTAGTTGGAAAAGATTTATTTTCCATAAATCCATCTTGATTGGCATCCTTTATGTTATTCCCTTTAATTCCTTATTAAACAAGTCCCGTACCAGACATCCCATTATTTTGCCCAAAATCAATGTCAAGCTGACAGGGCTGTAATTACACAGGTCATCTTGTTTATCCTTCCTACATATTGGCACAATGTTCGTTTTCTTTCAGCTTTCTGGATCTCTCCCAGTGCTCAAGGGTTTATTGGAGATCAGTATCGTAGGCTGACCTATATCTGACCGGGTGGCACGGGCATGGATTGGGTTATTATGCATCCCATATGGAAATCTCATTATTAATCAAAATTCAGAGATATTTCAACTCTACACTTATAGGGTTTGAACTAATTTCTTACAAGCAGTGGAGAAAATGGTCAGAAAACAGCTAAAATCAAAACCTGTGCTCATCACATATGCACAAACACCCCAAAATACGTTGATGCCCTGAAATCCCCAGGGTTTCGACCCAAAGTGCTGTGTGTTTATATGGATGCCCAGAGTGAGTACTTTCCATAAATGATTTTCTTTTCACTGCAATCCTGGTTTTCTGGCCCAGGAATATTTCGCTCGTGACTGGGTGAGCACTTGCTACTCCCACTGATGGGGCTTTCACGTTGCAATCTTTGTTTCTTATTTGGGTTATAGACACTGTCCAGCATCCACTGCCTTTGAACCTACGCATTAAAACTTCCACACAACCTGTTGTCGCTTCCAGTTCAGCAGAGGACAGAATATCTATCCAGGCATGTTTTTTCTTGCCCCTACCTCAAGTGAAAGCCGTGTTATCAGCTCAACACCTAACACTGTTTGGACAGGAGCGTCAAAGGCAAAGGAAAGGCATTTTTCATCAAAGCTGCTAGATTTCTCAGCCAATTTCAAGCGCATGGTGGCTCAGCCAGGGCATCCTGTTTTGGCCCTGCTCCTTTGCCCTGAGGATTTTCAAAGGAGCCTCTGGCTCTGATCTACACGTCGAGCATCCCGTGGCCTTTCAGAGCAGCTCCTTCTGCTGCACTCAACAACAGAAACCAGCTCAGCCCGTGCAGAAGAGAGCTATATGGGGAAAGGGGGAGGTATGAAAGGCTTAAAAAAAGAATTCCTGGGGAGTAAGGATTGGATCCCAGCCGGTGCTGCACACATGGGACTGCAAAATAATTAGGAAGAAGGATTGTATTTTGATATTTTTTGTTATTAGGATGTTTTACTCCCAAGGCACCGTTGCACCTGCCTGGTGCTGGGAGGTTTTTTCCTCTTTTTTTGTGCTGATGTTGGGACTTACCTCTCTTTTATCCCCCTGAAATTCAGCTTCCCTGACTCTGTTATCACAGGATGTAGAAATGATTTTTACTTGGGGTGGGAAGGAAACTGAGGCAAAAAGGGTGAGTCAAGGTGAGTGCATCAGAGAGGGAGCACTTTTTGGTTGTATTGCAACCTACTTCTGCTATTCTGGGGCCTAGCAGCTTGGGATTCTGGGTTACTTCTCTTCCCAAACCTGCCAAAAACTGCTGCAACTCTCAAAGACTGACAAGGTTAACATCTCCGTGAGTTCTTGGAGAACCTACTGAATTTTGAGCTGCTCGTTGGCCAAGGACAATGTCCTCTCCTGCCACTGAACCAGCTGTAATCATGACCTGGTTCCTTGCCCATCCCTGACAGCCCCAGGAAAGCCATGGCTGAGACTGGCCAGGTATAAAAAGGCTCCCCAGTGTCACCAGTCACGCAAGATATGGCTTCTCCCAATCCCCTGGCCTTGTTTGAGAAGTTTCATGTCTGCGAGCGTCACACTGGATGCTTGTCTCTCTGGCTCCAGGCCTCCCCGAGGATATGACAAGCCAGAACACATTGCAGAAGGAGTTCAAAATTATCTATCGCCAACATCCACTTAATCCATCGTGAGGAGAAGCGAAAAGCTCTCCAGGCCTGCAGGAGCTCTGAACAAGCCGCCGTTTCTTATGCTGAGCCTGTGTTCCCACTTGTCAGTTTGATTTCTCAATGCTTTACAATCTCTGGTATTCTCGGTGAGGATACAGCGTCACGTCCATCACCCGTTATCACTAGGTCCCCGTGTTTCCCTTTCTTCTCTCTCAGCCTCTTTGCAATCTTGAACCAATGAAAAAAAAATGAAAAAAAAAAGAAAAAGGAAAAGAAGAAGCAGCAGCAGCGGCTTTTCAGTTCCTTATCCGCTGCAGCCTGGATTACATCCAGGCCTCTTGCTATGATCCTTCAAGTTCCTGCTAAACATGCCCTGCATCTCCTGATAGCATTAAATCTGCATCTCTGTTGGTTTATCAGTGCTTCTGGGGACTAGCGGGGCTGGCGCATGAGGAAGGAGCAGCATTGCAACAAGTTATGGTGTGCGAGGAGGAGACGGGGTGGGGGAGCACAGACACCCTCCTGCCTCTGGTGTTCTCCCAGCTGAGTCGGGGTACGGGTGAGACTAAATGAAGCAGCACCCCCAGAGGACACCGGCACGCTGGGTTGAGTTACCCAGAAGATGATGAATTTGCAGGGCCGATGAGGCCACTGAGCTGCACAAGGCTGAGGCAGTGCAGGTCAAAGTTTCTGGGGATCAATAATTTGATTTTCCTATCCCATTACTCAGGATGCAATTAAGAAACCAGTATCCCATCATAGCACTGCAGCCGCTGGTAAGTCAGGATTGTTGGTGCAATGAAATGAAACTCCAAATTCACACAGGAAGTTAATGAAGAGAAAGAGAGTCTTATTTTGGACTCATTACAGTCAGCAATGATGTCCAATTAAGAGAAATCCACTGCATATCCCCGGCAGTGATTTAAAAATAGCAGATGTAGGCTTTAAGTCATCTTGAGCTCAAAAGGAGGGGAAATGGGGTTTTAACTCTTCTAGTGCACTTTCTGCTTTGTGAGGGCAAGGCACGACTTGAAATCAGCTTCCATGAGTACTGACGAAGAGCGTCCCCAGGCCATGTTGGCAAACCCTGGCCTGTTGGCCACTGGGGCTGTTGGCCATTGGGGCTGTTGGCCATCGTGGATGTTGGCCATTGGTACATTTAGCTATTGAGCCGTTTAGTTATTGAGGTTGTTGACCACTGGGGCCGTTGGCCGTGGGGGCTGTTGGTGTTGGCCACAGGCATCTTTCTCCTATCCTGGTCTCTACAGGACCAGTGGAAGTGTGGTTAAAACCCATTAGGGTTCGAAGTCCTATATGAGCCTCATAACTGATGTAAAGAAAGGCTGAGTTTCCCCTTTATTATTTCATGAAATCACCATGGAGGTGTGGGGGAATTAAGATGCCTGGACCTTAACACGGATGATTTCTAAGGCGCATCTGAATTGAGCATTCACAAGACTTATGGCTTGTTTTGGTCATAACCCCAGTGCAGCCGGTGTTGTGGACTGATGTTATTGATACAGCCAGTAATTACATTTTCACATAGGCATTTTTTCTCTGTGTCCACACTGTGTTTATTACAGACTTTCAATTATTCATTTTTTTTCCCTCTCTTGTCATCCCTCCCTCTTCTTTGCCTATTTTTTTCCCCTCCTTGTCTTATTTTTCATCTCTCCTTTGACTTTCTCTCCACCTCGAATTCCTGTGTTTCCAGATCATTTTCTCTGACCCGGACAAGGACCCTGAAGACCAGACCTTGTCCCCATCCCTGGGCGACTTTGGCTGGAGTGGGATATCTCCTCTCCATTCAATTTTCTTCCCACCCCTTGCCCCAGCTGATTTTTCCACACCGCTGAGCTCCTGCCACAAACCTCCCCGGTGCCTTTTCTGTTACAGAATGAGAAATAAAAATGTGGTGCCGTTGTTGCTGCTCATCTATCTGCCGTGCCTAGGTGAATAATGCAAGGAAACATGTATGTATTTATACAGCAAATGGGAAAATACATTTCTTAAGATGAATGAGGTTGTTTTCAGCCTTGATGCACCCAATAAAATAACCTGGTATCAAGAGGAAGGTTTATTTTGAAGTCTGGACGTGTCATAATATCAGCTCCCAACCAGGACTTCAAATTACATAAATCAGAGAGAGGAAGAGAGGGGAAAGGCCGAGAGAGCAGCGAGCACAGGGGGAATATAGGCATATAAGAAGCGGGGCATGAGGAAGCAGGTGTCAAATGTGCAAACACAAGAACACATCAGTGGGACCTGCTGGATGGAAACGTGAGCTGAGACTTGAGACGAGCTTTTGCACCTCTCTTTTGGCTCATGAATTTTCCCCTCTGCGTTTGGCTCTGGAGCAAACTCCCTGGGAAAATCTTTGGGTGTCTGGGAAACCCCAGTGCTGGGCAGCCTCGATGATGCCTAGGAGGGATGCACCAACCTTGAGCTTGTTCCCAAGCCTCTGGGGACAGCAAGCCGTCCCGACCCTGCTGTCCCCATCTAGATCAGATTCAAATCCACCTTCAAAATCCCATTAATTTCTATGCTTCCACCACCAACCTCACCATGAGCCTCATGCCAGTCACAAACAGCTGCAAATGAGTAAAGACATTGCATTAGGTTTATGAGCAAGCAGTAAGTTGATTTTTGGTGGGAAAACAGAGTATTTTCTCTCTACAGAAACCATTGGCTTTTTAATACCTCCCCACCCAATAAAACAGAGCTGCCAAGTTTTCATGTGTTGGTGTGCAGATTTCTGCTTTCCCAGTGGAAATTTGGGGGTGTGTTTGGCATGGCACATGCTCTTCCCAGCTGAAAACTCGGTTTCTTGCCAAAGCAAAGTGGGGGAGATGTGGAAAAAACAAGCGTGTAACAAGCTGTAGGCTTTATGTCACAGCTTTGCCTGGCACGAAGGAAAAAAAAATCCCATGCTGCCTTCCTACAGCCTGGGGAGAGCTTTCCTTGCTCGCAGTGCAGCATAGAAGTGTAAAGCATGTTGTGATCTCAATTTAGGATTACTGCTGTTATTTATCTGTGCTGTGTCATCTAGATGAGGAGCAAGAGAGGAGCCTGAGGGTAAAACTACTGCTGGTCTTCATGACTCACAGGGCTGAAGAGATGCCCCACCGCAGCGCTCGCTCGTGGTCCAGCGCTGGTCCCTCTGTGGAGGATTTAGTGGCTTTGGGGAGAGTTTAACAACTGGGTTTTTTCTTGGGAAGAAGCTGTAGAAAGAAATATTTCTGCTAAAAACCTTTCGTAATGACGGTTGGCTCTGTCTGCATGGTTGAACCCTACTCAGAAGGCAGCTGCAGCCTGAGCACACTTCCTGAAAAAAATGTGTTGGGTTTTTTTTTTAAATTAAGAATTTCTGATACTTTGGAGACACCGCTCCCAGTGCAAAAATACTTGTTCCCTGTATAGTTTTCCTGCCCCAACACTTGCTTTCTGGGGGATTTATGGCTAAAGCTGAGCAGGAGGAGCTTCCTAAAGCCCAAACCACCTGAGGATGTGGCTGCAGAAACCCCTTTTGGAGAAGCGGACAAGTCAGGGTCACCCAACAAATTTATCCACCCCACTCCGGCTTTGTCTTTGTCACCGTAGCTGTATTTGTTGCTCTCAGCAGATCCATCTTGCAGGGGATGTCTCACTTACTGGGAAGGTTTCATTCCCAATAATTTTCAGACGTTGCTGCCCTCATGATTTATCCCCCTTCGGTTTAGATCACACTTTCCCCAATTTTACCTTTGTCTCCAGGAAACCTCGTCTATTTTAGTGCAATTTCCTCTCTCTCTGGCTCACCCTCTCCCTGTAGTCCAAACTTGTCTTCTTTTCATATTTATTTCAGTATTTGTCTTTTTCTCCTCGTGCAGACTGTATTCACAGGATTTATCTCCTCCGTTTTCATGATCTGTCTCGGAGTCCAGTGACTTTGTTTTTCCTTCTTCAGCCTTTTTTTTGGGTAATATTTAGCAGTGGCATTTGCTGAGGGCTGAGGGATGGGGAAAGGGAGAGGAAAGGAGGGGTGGTGGGGAGATACAGATGCCCCTATTTCAGCACGTGATGCCCAGGGAGCAGCAGTTCATTGAGCACAATATTGCCCAGTGTTTAATTCATATATCCATGGCTCCTCTTGCTGCTATGCAGATATACGCTGAAAAGGAGCATTTTGGGTTGCTTTGAAGCCTCTTCAGCATCATGTGCTTCTCACTGTGCTGGGGAGATGTGACTCTTGGTGCAGCACAGGCTCTTCAACCTCTTGCCTCGGTTTCCCCTTTCATAGGGAAAAAGAATAGTGTTAGTGCCTGCATGTCACTGGGAACCAAAACTTTTTCCAGCAGAGAACTTAATGCAACAGTGAAAAAAAGAGAAGCTTTTCTAGAAAAAAAAAATCCTTAATTTTTCATAAGAAAACCTCAATAGTAAATGATTTCCATTTTTAAAAAATATTTGGGGTTCTTTTCCAGTTTGGGATAGTGAAAAGAAAAAAAAAAAAAATCAAACAAGTAGTTTCAGCAAGTTCTGATGGAAAAGATGAATTTTCCTCCTCTGTATATGGCCCTGGGTGATTTTCAGTGGAGACGTATCATCTTCGCGTTGTGATCGAAAGTTTCAATAACTGACAATGAAGGAGGATGAAGCCCCAGGAGAGAATGTGTGTGGGGAAAGTTCCTTGGGGTTAAGTCCTTCCAGCAATTTGGATTATTTTATTAATCAGGGGAGTCTGTGGAGTGGCATCCACATGACTCCTGCTGCTTCCCACCCTGTGTCGCCCAACCAGCGACACCAAGCCCATCACTTACCCCCTGCCACTGCCTGGCCACTGTGACGTGACGTATGGTGCAATTTCCAAAAAGGTGCTTTTTTCCCCTCCCTGGCAAGCACACAGGGGACCAGGAGGGAAAGTGATACAGGGTAAAAACAAAATCCTCTCTGCACTTCATATGCAGCTGTTTGCCCTGCCCCAAGTCTTGTGCTTCATGCCCCTTATTTCCCATCAGCATCTCTTGCTTTTTACACAATGCTATTCAAAACTGCCCTCTGGGTACATCTTGACCTCTACCCAAAATGCACCCTCCACCCATCTTCTGGCATTTTCCAAATATCTCTAAATATTCTTTGCAGGATGGCTAATGTGCTTAATTTGGCGCATGGATAAATGTGGGCTGGGTCAGAGGCAAGCAGAAGGGGCTTGCATTAAGGCATCTTCTTTTTTCTTCCACAGAGGCTCTCCCCAGCGTTAGTGGCAAACCTGAAATTGCAAATCCCTGTACACCCCTCACACCTTGTAAGAGCCCAAGTCTTCCCTTGCAGCAGTCCCCAACCGTTCCGGCTCCCTGTTGTTGTCTCCCAACCCCTGAGGGGCTTTTGTCAAGGCTTCACTTTTATTTTCATCCTTAAGTTTTGTGCCTTCATTAAATTAAAACTCAGCTTGTCTCTATTTCCATAGAGACTGAGACTGTGGATGACCAATTGTATTCATTCTTCCATGTTTTCATCTTCAGGAAAGAAGGAAATCTCTTCCTGGAATACTGATGTGCTTATGGATTTACCCATCAACCTGGGATTTCCAGCATTTCTCTAACCTGGCTGGAGCAGCCGTTTCTCCTTCCAGTGAGCTGTTGACAACCAGAATCCCCAACAAAGGCTCTGTTTTGGATTCACCCCAGGAACATCTTCCAGGGATGTGACGATTTAAACTTTTAAATGAAAACTAACTACCCAAAGCCTTCCAGTACTGCAGCATTGCTTTCCTCTGGCGTGGTAACCTTGCAACACATCCCTCTTCTGGGGTAGAAGGGAACTAAAATAAAAAGGTATCCTTTATCAAAACACTTGAAAGGAGCTGATGTGCAGACGCCACCCGCCCAAGTAATTGCTACAACAAAGTAATGAAATGGCAATTTGGGGAAACACGAGGGGCTATTTATGGGCATGCTGCTGCCTGACTGTGGGGGTGTCTCCCCTTCCTACTTCTTAGAGGGAAGGCAAAGGAGGAGCCAAGGAGAGGAAACATGGTAAAAAAGTGGATTTCTCCAGGTCTCAGGGTTTTGTTGAGCATTATGAGACAACAGGGAATGACTTCTTCCAAAAGCTGAAGAGCAGATGGAGCTTGGAGAATTGATAGGTGGCTTTCCAGGTTTCGAGGATGATTTTTGCCTCATCCATGATAATCTTCTGCTGGATTGCAAGGGGTTTGAAGCCACAAGGAGCTCCAGCCACACAGACTGGTGTTCTGCTCTTTGGGCACATCCCACCAATGAAGCAGTGGTGCTGCAGGCACCAACATTTCCTGTCTACAGGGGCTGCTGAGGAGTTGATAACTATTATTCCGGCCGTCCTCCCTCTGAGCCGCTTCTTTTCTAACAGCAATTCAATTACGGCTACTGTGAGCAGTTATCATCATAATCAGTCACTCATGCAACCAGCAGCATTTGCAGAGAGGTACTTCTTCAACAGAGGAGACACAGAGACCTTGTGTAAACCCTGGGCTGCTCATCTGAGACAAGTCTTCATGCAGTTTTTGGCTTAGCAAGCCCTGTCTGTGCTTTTCGGCCTTAGGGAATTAGCCACCGAAAGGGTTCAGCCTCTTGTAAAGCCCAAGGTACCTCCAAGCACCCTCACTCACCATCATTTACTTCCCTTCTTCTCTAGCAGAGCAGGATTTGTCTTTCAAACCTTCCCTCTGATGTGTGAGCGTAGGTGAGGAGAACATCTTATCCCTCTTCCTCGGTGTCTTCTTCAGGAGCAAACCCAGCTCAGACGTGGGATTTATTGGGCAGAGAGCATATGCCCGCGTTTCAATCGCATATGATCTACGAGATGTTTTTACGGATCTAATTGTCACATATGTTTGTTGTGAATCCGTGATGAGGGGCCAGAGCAGATGGCAAAGGCTGGCTGCCAGTCACTCTTCCATAATACTGTATCTCTCTAAGGAGGAAACGATGGGATGGGATTAGACAAATATAGCAAAGGATGAAGACCCCACAGGTCAGCTTTTTGGGCTGGGAAATAATTTTCTCCCTTGTGCAATAGTCCCTCACCTATGACAGGCAATCAAATTTAAAAAAAGCCCCAAACCTGATACTTAAAGCTGATGGTTTCTCCACCTGACA
Organism: Strix aluco; assembly: GCF_031877795.1. Classification (NCBI taxonomy): domain Eukaryota; kingdom Metazoa; phylum Chordata; class Aves; order Strigiformes; family Strigidae; genus Strix; species Strix aluco. The sequence goes on along the minus strand of NC_133953.1, from coordinate 7,279,151 downwards.
CCAGCGTGGAAGCCTGATTTTCAACACAAAGCCTGGGTGCAAAGATCATATGCCATCCCGCATCCGAAATCAGCCCCATCAAAGCAGCGCATGGGAGGTTCAGTGTATGGATCCGTAGCCAGCTTGGGGGGAAAGTGGGGAAAATCCGCTCCCAAAGGACATGGCTGCATCCTCGCTGCCTCCCCGAGCTAAATTTAAATTGCCATGCTACCTGAACTTTATGCGAGCGTCACACTGGTGTGATGCTATAAATACAGCTGAGAAGACACTTCTATTATAAGTCACCAATTTCTGAGACTCGGAACCAGAATTGGGCAAATTGAAAAAGAGAAATAATAATAATAAAAGGAGAGAGGAGAAGGAGACATCTCAGAGGTTTGCAAAGATTTAGTTATCCCTCCTTGGAGATCTTCCTGGGGATAGCTCAGGAAAAATGCCGACCCGAGGAGGAGCCTGGAGAAGGCATTTGTACACACGAACAACAGCAAACCCAGCAGCAGAGTGGAAAGCGTATTGAGCCGCCACGTTTTCAAGTTAATTAGCACTGGGCAGATCATTAGCTACAGCGGCCCTTTTAATTAGAGCTGCAGGGCTCCGTTTCACTCTGGATTGGCACCGTAATGTTGTCCTCACGCCGGCGAGGCTTTGGCGGGCTGTGATTCCTCCTGGGCAGCTCCTGCCACCACGTTGTTTTTATGACCAAAAGGTTCGTTAGCATCCTTATTTCTGCTTCCCCGAATGGTTCAGGATGCAGAGACCTCTTGCTTGGTCTTGCAACTAAATACAGCTCCAGAGGCCAAATTCAGATCATCAGACTGCTTTTACAACTAAGCTTAAGGTGGCTTTGCTTTGTTTTGCTTTGACCTCATTCAGGCTCAGTCTGGGCTCTCCCATAAGTGAAATGGCCCCTTAATTGCTCAAACAAAAGCAGGCATAATTAATAGCCATTTTACCAAATTGCTTCTTTGAAATACTAGGAAAAAACCCCTCAAACCAAGTAAAGGACTTTCCTCCAGCTTTAGGGAGTCACTGCTTCTGGGTTCAGCTATTTCTCAGCCTCCCGTATGCCCCTTGCATCCCTGGGTCTCCGATGCAATTCTCTTCAACCTTTCCTTAAAGACTGATCTCTCTTACCGAGCAATTACTTTTTTGGTTCCCTTGGGTGGTTGCTTAGGACCGGCTTTACCATTGTTGAAGGGGAAAAAAATGGGAAAGGATGAGGCTGTTCTTGGCTCATGATGGGAATACGGCGGCGAATTTATTTTATTAAGGTTTGATAAAAGAAGGGTTTCTCTCCTTTCTGTCTCACCTTGAAAGCACCGTTTCCCTCCATCACGTGTGACCTTGGAAGTGGTTATTGGGCTGGACAAGAAAAAACTCCCATTTTCTTGCAATGTCATCCATTACTCAGCCTGAACACACACAAGACAGGAGAAGATGAACACAAAAAAAAAAAAAAAAAAAAAGGAGAAGCCTCAAAGAGAGCACAAATTAAAATGACTGAGATCAGATAACGAGGAAATACAGTTAAATTGTTTCCTTCCTTTCTTCCTCTGGTCTGGCCCTGGGGGAAATCCATCTACTTAACCATTCTGGGCCACCTGATGCTCTTTTTGTCAGGTTTGGGGGGGAGTGAGGATGGACCTGGAGGTGCTGAAAGTTTTTTCCCTCCTCTCTTCTCTTTCCCCATCCATTCCTTGACCTCTGCAGTTATCTCCAGACTTATCAGCAACACAAGATGGCTTTTTTCACATCAGTAAGCACCATCCGAAATATAACAATTGGAAAGAATAAGAGAAAAATAAATCAATGCCCACAAACAATGGGGAAAAAATATATATAAAGACCAGTTTGGATGAGTACAATTTATTTATAAAAAAGCCTCAGACAATAAAATCTGTGAACCTTTCCAGCATTAATTGCTTATTTTTCCCTTGGGGAGGATACACTTCACATCCTGAACCAAAGATGGTTTGTTTTGGCCTCTTGCTTTTTTTTTTTTTTTTTTTTTTTTTTCTGCCTTGTCCTGTTTTAAATAAGCTTTCATTCTAATAAATGAGATGATTGGGCTTTTTCCTTTGGGTGCTGAGACCGTGCTGAGGTGACTTTGGGGTGCAGGACACCCCTGGGTGCCTGGGGCACAGATCCTGCCTCCAAGAGCAACAAAACCTCCATCTGCCCCCCAATCCTTGCAGATGTAGTGAACGCTGCTCTGGCAATGGGATAATTTGGCTAAGACCTGACCCAGCGCTCAGTGAGGTGTGATATGACCTGGATCAGGCCTTTTTGCCCGATTTGCTTCGTTTTTAAGGATGGGAAGAGATGGAGCCGGGCTGGGGACAGAGGCATGCATGGAGCCCGTGCCTGGTCTTGGTTCACCCCCTTACCCACTGCACAGTGTCTGAGGATGAATTTGCTGGAAGTGATAATGAAAAATAATATTAAAACAATTTAAAAAAAAAATTATTGCTTTATTTCTGTAGGCCAGAGAGGAAAGAAGGAGGGGTGCTTTGCATAAGAGCAGCTCCTGTTCATCACTGCATTAAAATGGCAGGAGTTTGGCTTGCTGGGAAGGACCACAGACATCTCTGCGTGCAGGTTGGCACATCAGAGCCGAAATAACTCCGTCCTCTCCCCAGCATGACTACCACCGTCACCCAGTGCCCCGTCCTCCAGCCGCCTCTCTTCCCTCCTCCGTTTGAAGCTGCATCAGGTCTGGAGTTCAGCTTAATCCAACTGCTAGATGTATTATTCATTTCTACGCTTTAATGATGTGATAAAGTTGCTGGAAATAGGGAAAGGCTCATTAAACTGCCATTTGAATATAGAGCACAACTAAATTTTGAGGGAGAGGAAACCTCTGCCAGTCCCACACCTTCCCCCCTCCCTTCCCCGCAGCCTGGAAAGAGCCCCAAAATCAGTGTCATTGATGAGTTTTTTGCTGCGAGGTGATTAGCAGGAGGGAATGTGGTGGTGGGGCACCCTCGAGGATCCACCTCAGCTTTGGTGCCTGCAGGCTTGGGGGTCTTTCTCTCCTCTCTGGTTAAAAGTGCCAAAATCAAAGGAATGAAGCACTGGAATTTGCTTTGGCTTTTCTGCCAGAGGCAACAACATCTATAAAAGATGAACTGGGTCCTCTTGGTCCTTTGCATTTCCAAAAAAAAGCCCTCAGAGCCTCAGTTGCCTCGCCGGCAGAGCCTAGCTGAGATGGGCTATGGATGCTGGAGGACAAAGGGGTGGCCGAGCTCGGCCGGGTACGGCCAGTCCTACATTGTCCACCCAAAGCCATCGGCATAAAGCAGCTCCTTGGTGGGCTGCGAAAGCCCGGTCTGTGATGGAGTCGTTAGAATTGAGACATTAACCACAGCAGGGTTTGTTTAGGGTTTATCCAGCCCCAATAATGGAAAACTTCCCCTTGCTCCCAGCCATCCCCCTTTTCTTCATATTTTGTTTTCTCCTCCCTGTTCTCCCGTACTGTGAAGGGATCTTGCTCGGCTCTCCTGATCAGAGGTTGGCTTTGATCTTCCCCAGAGAAGCCGGTTCGGTGGAAACGCTCAGCAGCCCTCGGAAAATAATTGCACCTCGCTGCAGATGAGGGGAGAGATGCCTGCCAGGGCTGGGTTTAACGTGTGGGCTGGGATGCTGAGCAGGGATGCTCACTCGCTGCCTGTCCCCCCGTGTCTGCCCCCCAGTTAATCAGACACCATGGATGGGCAGGTACAATCCCGTTGTGGAGCATAGATGTCTTAGTGAAGTGTACAGAAAAAATGCATTTGCTGATAAGTCTGCAGGTGCTGAAAAAAGTCTTTTCTCCAAAAAAAGTTGGTGTTTCACCCAGATAGGTGGTACCAGGTGTCCTCTGGCTGTTGGTGGTCCCCAGCAGCAGGCTGGGTGCTGGGTGAGCGGCACGATGGGGAAGCTCAGAGCAGCAGTGACCTGGAGAAGTGGAAGTTCAACAACTCTGTCATCGTTTCACCTGCAAACATCGCCATGTCCCATGCCTGATATTTCATTAGGGTGCAGGATTATTTTGGAGGGGGCGATTGGCCCATTCACCTTTTGATTAACAGCTGCTGTCCTCATGCTGTAGCTGGATTTTGGGATGCAGATTGCTGTAGGGATTAAGAAAGAAATAATAAAACATAGTGTCCTCATGGCAGGAGGATGAATCCTCCAAGGCTGCGAATCCCAAAGCTTTTACAGCCCCATGATGTTGTTTGAGTGGTAAAACCCAGCATTGCTGTGGGTTGGGAAACCCAGCTGGGACCCCAGCAAGAGGCAGAACAGCCACTGCACCGTCAATTCAGTTATTGCGGTGCTTCATCACCCTCAGCTTGTACTTGCTGGGCTTCTTCATGCCGGTTTGGGATTTGGAGAGCCACTGACCTGCCACACCTCAGTATTCTTAAACCTAACATGGCCCTGCGGGGAGGAAGCTCGTTAAGACTCCTGCTGTGCTGACCATCCCCAGCTAATTACATGCTGCCTCCTTAAATTTCCCTTGGCTTGTTTCTATTGGAGACGGGATTTGTCTCCGGTGAAGTCTGTCATTGCATTTCAATTCTCATCTCTGCATACACTGGGGTGTGTGTAGCAGTTTACATTTATTTTATTTTATTTTTTTCCCCTCTTTTTTTTCAAGTGCTTTGAGATAAAAGTGTCATGGAAATATGGTGTCATTGTCATGATGATGAGGGGGACTATTTGTGATGTGCCAGCACCCTTCTCGCTGGTATTGAACCACTTGGGAACATCTCGACATCCCCCAGGTGGCATTTTGCTTCCACAAAGCCAACCACTTATGCTAATATATATACATAGCAAGTGCTGTGTGTATGTGCGTGTGTGCGTGCGTGTGTGTGTGGATACATATATCATGTGGGCGTGATTGGAAAGCAAATTCTATAAATAAATCCCATTATCTTATTACACTGTAATTTTCTATCATTATCTGCAGTGTGGATCAGATGCATCTGCGGGCTGCGATGAGAGCGAGGGGCTGGGAAGTGGCAAACTTTGCCGTCTCGCAGAGGGCTCCGAGGGTGGAGGAACTGGGCAGGGCCTGGAAATATCTGCAGTTCTCCTCTGCCTTGCAGAGGCTGGGAGTCCCAGCCGCTGTAGCACAGCACCCCCAAATTTATTGCAATAAACCCCCATATTCCGCCTTTGCTGATCCCCACTGAGCCTGGGCCAACCGCCGCGGCACTGGAGCAGGATGCGCCGTTTTGCTGGTGGTTTGTTTTAACGGTTAATTGTTCATGTTAATGGAAAAAAAATTTCAAAAAAATTCAAAAGCCAGTGCCTAAATTTTAATTTGAATGGATTTGGCTTCTACTTCCAGATTTTGCTTCTCCTTGTGCCTTTGGCTGATGGATTAAAGAGGTTTTGCCGTGCCTGGTGTTTTCTCCCTGAGAAGGTGCCTGTGTGCTGTAATCAACTCACTCTCATTCTGCTTCTTGATAAGATAAAGAAGCAAAGCTTTTAAAGTCTCCCACTGTAAGGTGTTTTCCCTGGGCCTTTCTTTGCGCTCCTGTCCATTTTTCAGCATCTTTTCTTTTTACCAGCTGCCTCCCCTGGGACTGATTGGAGCAGCTCAGTATTGTCACCAAAACTGGCTGCTCTAAAACCTCTCCAGCCCATGAGATGCTTTCCATGCAGCCCTGGGTGCTGAGATTGAAAATCAGTGATTTTTCTGACCCCAAACCCCCACTTTTTCCAAGCAATCTGGCTCAGAGCTGCCTATGACCCCCAAAGAGGTTTGGGACTTTGACCTGGAGTCAACATTCAGCAAAAATATCAAAAAAAAGCCGTACCAGAAAGGCTCAGCCTCATTTAAAAATCAACAACAAGCTCTGAGATTTTGATTTAAAACATTTTTGAATAGTCCTATTAGCCAGGAGAGGAAACAGGACTTCATAAATGACAGATTTATGGTTTTTTCCCTTAACTCCAGGTCTGCAGCTGATTAAACACACCAGATGAGGTAGATGCTCTTCCATGATACCTGTTGTGAATATGGTATTTTATAGGGGTGTATGGGAGGTGGATTTCTGCCACTCGCTCACCTGGGACCTGGGATGAATATGAGAGTAATTTCCCATGTACTCTGCACTGGCTGATGATTTGACCAGGTACCAATAACCTGTGAAAAGAGAAAATGGCTTTTTCTATAACCAGAGAGATGCTGAGATCATGGGTCTTGGGATGCAGATCCTGGGACCCTTGACTTGGGTGTCACTTGGATCATTATTTCACTGACTAAATAATATTTTGGAGCTGTAGCCACAGGGGAAATTTGCACTGGAGATTTCTTTGGCTGCCTTTTGGTATTAAATTAGTGAAAACCTGTTGGACATTCTCCGCAAAATGAACTTTTGAGAATGAGAGATGAAACAGCTTGATGGCATTAGAAACATTTTGTATTCAGAAGATCAAGGTTTTGTTCCGCGACTCCTGAAAATGAACATTTGAACAGTAGCAAATGCTTTGCCTCGAATGGCTGAAGTTCAGTCCCAGGTCAATGGCTACATTTTCTCTCCATGAAGTGGTCATTAATTTCAAGCTTACGGTTTATTGCTGGAAAGGGCTAAAAAAAAAAGGGAGTGTGACATCCATTGGGCTGGGGCACGTGCTGGTTCCTCGTATGGTTAAGCAGCTTGCTCCTGACAAGCTGCAAGTCTGAACATCCACTTTCTGAGGTCTGGAAAAGCTATTCCAGGTCAGCCTAAAAGACTTTTTTATGACTACCTCCACGTTTACTGCATTCGGACTCTGATGATGGAAGCACCTGGTTTTACAGGTGAAGGGATAAAAAAAAAAAAATAGTTTAAAGCACTCTTAAATATGCTTAAAATACTTCACTGCTGCTGCACGGGTGGTGTTTAAGCGCCCAGCAAAGACGCTGGTGTTGCTGGAAATCTTGTTTGTGGCTTCCGCAGGGTTTTGAGCTGGCCCAGGCAGAGCTCCTGGGAGTGTGTGAGGTGTAAAAGTCCATCTGACTCTTGTTTTCCTGACCATCATGATTCCTATGTGGCAAAACCAACCATTTTTAACACTGAATGTAATATAGCATAGACATAGGCAGGCAGAATATGGGAATTATGCTGCCTGCCAGCCTTGCTGAGGCGACCTCGAAAATGAAGGTGAAAACATAATTTCCAAGCTATTTTGAGCAAGTTCAAGGTGCATCATATAGAGAGAGAGACAAAGAGGTACTCGATGCATTGTCTCACCCACAATACATTTTTTTCCTAAAAGCTGGGACCTGTGAATAGAGTGGGAGATGAACACCAGCGCTGTGTTACTCAACCCTCTGGGTTTGCTGAACCATATTAATTGGGTAGTGGCAGCCCAAATGCCTGGATATTACACTAAAACAGTTTCTTTTTTCATTCTCCTGTGCTTCTCACAAGCAGCTGTGTGTCCGCAGAGCCCCAAGGAGGCACCACCATCAGCAGGCAGCAAGTTGGACTTCTTCGGGGTGAGATCTCCCTGAAAACAGAGAAGAAAGCCCACAATTTATCTGCGGTGACCTGATGAATGGCCACAAAACCGGCGACTCCTCTCTTCCCGGCGCTGCCGGCAGGGTGATGAGTGGCAATGATGCTGCTTAGCATCAATCACCTGCCCTGTCCCTTCGTGTTGCCAACCGCTTTGTACCGCGCCTGATAGAAAAGGTTTCCGAATTTGGCAGAGCCTTTAGCTGTTATCGGAAAATGGGTCGTAAATTAAAACCCTTTTTTTCCCCCTCTGGAAAAAAATCTGGATAATAACAATCTATCCCAAACCATTGGTCCCCCCGACATCTTCAAGGGAAAAAAGCCAACAAGCAGTGATGTCTCATAACACGGGGTGTGATGCTGTATCAAGCTTTGGCTGTCTATTTTTACAACAGACCCAAACTCCTCCTGATTTCCCTCAATCCCAATCCCCAGTCATCACTCGCACCTCAGGAATCTCATCTGGTGAAGCTAAAAGGGGGAAAAAGCCATAAAAACAGCCCACAACCTGGAATATTTATTCTTTCGGTGACAGAGCTGCAAAGATGCAGTGTCAGAAGATCCTACAAACTGCAAGTTGTTACCTGGATGTATTGATTTAAAGTACCTGTCCATCTTGATTTTTAAAAGTGTGGTTGATTCCTGGCAGGTTTATAGGATTATGGGTTTAATTGGATGCCTGTGTTTTAGTGGATATAAGTGAAATTTATGGCTGTAGTATCTGCTGTGAGAAAAGCATCCCTCTGTCATCCTCCCCTCTGTGGGTGAGCAGAGGGAGAAGCAACCGGTGGGTGGCAGTGAGGGCTCGGGGCAGGAAACTAAAGAGAAAATCCATCTTAAAATGGCTACCAGGGAGTTAAAATGACATTATTAAGGTTGCAGAGCTGGGCAATCCAAAATGAAGAGTTGCAGGAATTGAGACTACCTGTGAGTTAAAGACAAGGCAGTTGTTAATTGCCTGATTGCATATTATTTTCGGAAGGGCTGATCTGCATATGCCAAATTTGCATAATGCAAATACTGTGGCTGGTTTTGTGAGAATTGTGACGGGACCCAAAATGGGTGAAATGTTGGGGTTGGAGCTGTGTCCTTCCAGAGGACCCTCTGAGGATCTTCCCCACTGTGCAGCTGGGTGGTACCAAAACCAATTAGTACCAGGAACTGATTAAAACAGAGAAAGCACAGAACAAAATAGGAGAGAGATGGAAAGAGTTGCTAACAAATCTCATTGTCCTTGCAGGGCATATCCTTGCCTTTAAATTCAGCCTCACTCCATCAACTTTTCTATGCTCTCCTGGCTTGCAACAAATTCTGCAAGGCCTCCTCTGGGATCCCGGGAAAAATCTGCCTTTCTGTCCCCGCTGGGCCGTGTCAGCTCTTTGCAGTAGTTTCTGCCATGCCGCAGCTTTTCTCATCCCAAACTGTTCCAGCTCCAGCGGGACATGTGAGCTGAAATTTTTCAAAAATAGGTGGTCTGAGCCCCCCCCGCCCCCCATTTAGGCCTTTCTCTGCATCACCGTGCCACCAGGCAGTTGGACCCCAGCCTTGAGCTAAAATGAGGATATTTCCATTGCAATCCCCCAAGATGCTTGTTCCTGGGGCCAAAGCAGACCCACCAAGCCGACAGCATCGTTTTCCAATCTCTTAGCGACCAGATAAATCTTCAAAGAGCCGCTGAGCAAGACATATCCCCGCCGTTCACAGCCTGGCCCCCCCTCTGGCACAGCTCTGACATCCCCCGCCTTTCATCCCACATGAAGAACATCTCTGTTCCCAAAACGCTCCGGGGGGTCCTCTTTTCTTTCACACCCCCTCCTCACCTGTTTCATCTCTTCTTATAATGCTTAATTTCTCATTGCCTTCCCCCCTGCCTAGCCTAGGGCTCTGCTCCAGCCCTGCAAGTGATGATCCCCCCAGCACCACTGAGTTCTTCCCCAAAAAGACTTTGTCAACCTCCGAGGAGAGTTTGCAGTGCCGAGCAGGGCTGCTCTCCTTGCAGGCTTCTTGCTTTTTCCCAGGTGCTATTTTTCTTGCTCACTTTTTGATAGAAAGTCTTTTCCTGATGGATAGTGCTAAGTCAATCCTTCCCCAATTCCTGCTGTCTTCAGCAGGGGAGAAGAAAAAAAAGCACCCTTTTCCTTTCGCTCTCCCTCTTCCATCACCTGAGTTTCCCAATCACTCATGTCAGGATTTCTTCCCTCACCAGGATCTTTAACATGTGCAGCCAATAAAGACAAACTCATCTCTCCCGAGCAGATGCAAACTGCATGTTATTTTCATTGCTTCCCCCCCTCCCTGCCCCGCCGGAGAAGTCACCAGAACCCAACAAGAGGATTTCCTCCCTGGGAGCAGCACTGCAAATCCCTGTTCATCCCCCCCTGCATCGTCTGTGTTGGGCACCTCCATCCCCTGCCCTCCCTGCCCTCTGGCATTAGCATGGAGGCTCAATCCTTACTCCAAAAGGTGCAGTTTGGCAGCTGTAAAACCCAAAATGGACCATAAGAGAGTTGTGAGAAAATTGCTGGAGCATCCAGGGAACCATCTGTGTGATGCCTTGGGCACTTTTACCCCTCAAAAGGCTGCAGCACCCAATGCATGTACATAAGGCAGAGAGGGGCTTTACATCGCTTTCTGCTGGACTCGGGGACGAAACAAGGAATAAATGATGGAGAAAACATCTGTGCAAGGGGGGAAACAATATTTAGGGCTAGTAGGATGGCTCTAATTAAGCTCAGTTTTTCTCTGAGATCTCTTATTGCTGGCAAAGGAGTTGTGGCAAGGCAGGTGGCCACTGGACATACGGCTCCTGTGGCTCTTTGCCCCCTTTTGAAGCCATAATCTTTGACAGAGAGCCTCTTTATTCCTGTTTTAAACACTTTTCCCTCTTCCTCTGGGGGTTTGCTTGTCTTTTAAGGAGGGGCTATAAAAAATTTCTCTAAACACCTATCGAAAAGAGTCACAGATCGAATCACTCCCATTCAGCTGCGTTTTATAATTTGTGTGTGGTCTTTTTGTAATAATAATTAGTCATAAAATCCGATGGACAAAAGAGATTATTAAATCTAACACAGGCCAAACCACCAGCTGGCAGAAGCTGGCAAAGCTCTGCAGGGAGCTAACCCTCATTCACACCAGATCTGGTTTGCCATCGTTGTCGGGAAGAAAATACAGCAGAGATGGAGCAGGGACACAGCATGAGAAAGGCTGCAGCTCTCCTCTCGCTGGGTGGACACCTATGAGTTTAAAATGCCCTTAAATTAGGCAGATTCCGCCGAACAGCTGCTTGCATGGAGCTAGCTGACGTTTGAGCTTTGCCATTTGGGCCGATATATTGATACAGTGACAAATATGCAGGAAGAGGTGTTGCTTTGGGCCCTGGGAGAGGTAGATGCAACCCAAAATATGTCTCCATCTGAACTGGATCCAGCTGCTGCAGCTCCACCATTTCCCATTGGCTTGTTCTGGACCAAATCCAGCCCATCCTGGACCAGCGACGTGCTTTGAAGGCTGCGTTGGTGCCGTATTTGGGGCGATTGAAGAGCAATTACAGGGAGAGGCGTGTGAATGTGCTCGCACATGAACACACAGGCTCATTAAACAGAACAAAATTCAGAACTGGAGTGCACCAGCTCCCTAATTATTGCATTTTCCAGCCAGGGAGGGCTGGGACTTAGCAGCCGCTGGGGTCGGTAAAGCTGCAGTTTCTCAGTGCTTTGTGAGCATCATGGTCAATATTTAGGTCGCCTTTGGCTTTTGCATCCAGACTGTATTGGTAAACTGGCCTCCTGCTTCTCTGCTATTGATCTCCTCCAGACACAGCTGAGAAGGGGAGGACGGATCCGGCTACCAACTGGGCTGATTTGTGCTGGGTGAGACCCTGACCTGGAGCTTCTGCCCTTCTGCTGCAGCAAACACTGCGTTGTTTCATGCATCGGATTTTCCATCCTCACCTGCTTTGCTCCAAGGAAATGAGGGGGGATGGATGAGCGGCTGCTGCCCGCTCTCCTCCTGAAAATCAGAGTCCCCTGCAGCCAGGGCAGCATTTGCAGGGTAAAAGGGTCATCAGGGATCTAGAAAGCAGGACAATAAGGAAGGAATCCGTGAATTGGGATGGGATGAGATGGGATGGGGTAGGATGGGCTAGGATGGGACAGAATGGGATGGGATGGGGTGGATAAATTCCCCAAGGGATGCTGGAGGGAATTGAGGAGTTTTCTCACCCCGAGTCCTGCAAACCCCCTTTGAGAGAGCTGACAGGGATGCTGCGCAGAAGTAACATTGTTCTCCGCATGTTTCTCCCACCCTTCAAAATGCTTTTCCAGCAGCACCTCATCACTAAACCCCGCTCACCGGCACCCTGAAGGATATAAACTGTGGGCAAAACCTACCACATGCTCAAATACTACAGAGGCGTAACACCAGCACGTGCAAAATGAAGCGGAGAAACGGCTGCAGTTTATTCTTTCTTAAAGGTCAAGTGACAGTAGGTGACACCCAAAGGGTGATCTACGCATCTTTGAATTTATCAGCTGGCAAGCAGAATGTCCTGGAGATTATAAATATATATTTATGTCTGTGGTATAAACTCAATGTGTAGCAGCAATTAGGATCAAGAGGAGGCTGACAGGATATTTTAAAGCAGGGAGGGGGAACCATATACATGCTCAGGTGCTCATATGTATTTATGTGTGTACATTCGTGCTGATCTCCTCGAGATATAACAAATTGATCCCTGTGGTTTAAGAAATGTGATACCCAAATTGCAGACACAAATTTAAGTCTTTTCAATCTCCCGTACCTGTCCTCAGCTCAGGGAGGTGGAGAGAGTCTCATTGACTCCATAAAGTTACAGGAGCTGATGTGCCGTGCTGGAGCCCGGCTCCGAGGAACCTCATCTGTCTCGATGGCAGCAATGAGCCTGAAGGACCTCAGATTTATCCTCATTTTTTTGGCAGGCACTGAGCCTGTCTGCATCAGACCATGGGCAATCCCATCTCACCACAGTCCTCTGGGTGTCCTGGGGCAGGTTGTTCCAAAGATGAACAGGGGAAGAGTCAACTCCCCCAAAATTTGCCCAGCTGACCAATAACACAGCATTAAAACCTTCCGTCCCTGTCTTAATGCAGCTTAATGACTTGTTTCCCCTCCTAATTGCTGCTTGGCTAACAGCAGATCCTTCCATCAGGTTATACAGCAGGATGCCTGGGTGTTTTCCTGCCAGGCTACAATTAATTCAGAAACCACTGCAGTGCATGAATAGTTTAAGCAGTCTTCCCACATCGCATTACCTTGCACTTCTCTTTGCTGAATAACATCTCCCATCTCATCGCCCAGGGACCGTACCTTCCCAGGCTGGTTCCTTTGGTTTTCTCTCAAACCCTTTTTCACTTGAATAATGTAAATATTTGGATCGGGTCAGAAAAGCCAATTACCCCAAAGCTTCTTGTCCTTCTTATATGAAAGATGTTGAGCAACCATCATTTCCTTGCTTCTTCCAGGTTATTGCAAGAAATGTAAGTACTGGTTGGTGGGTCCCGAATTCAGGTGACCCTACAGGACCCTATAGATTGTGATTCCAAAGGGAATTCAGCTTTGTATGTGAAGCTGGAAGCCTGAAATGGAGAGAGGTGATGTTGCCTGAAGGCGTGGGGAGTCTTGGGCACTGCTATTGCAGCTGGACACCCTCTTTCAGAGCAACTGGAGTCCATGTTCCTTGTCAGAGGTCTAAATCCCCCCAACCCCAAGCCCTCCTGTGCCCAATGCAAAGTTTTCCAGGCTGTTCAAATGAAGGTGTTTCTTTAAAACTGAGTGAGAGTGTTGCTAAAATTATGGTGATGCTGCTGTCCTTGATTTGCTGCTCTGTATGACACTTCAAGCCTTGTTTCAGGATGTCTGTGCTGCTCCGATAACTGCCTGTCAAAATTAAATACAGGTAGCACTGTGATCCTCAGGCATCTCCCAGTCAGTGTATCCATCTTCAGCTCTCCTGGAGAGGAGGCACATGCACCCACATCTGGGGTTTGGGGGATGCAGCTCTCACTCATGGATCAGACCCCTGCTCACAGGGAAAGCTGGTGACCAAAAGATGGGTCTGAAAAATCAAATAAACGCAAGAGCTGGAGTTTCAACAGAGTCCCCAAATCCTGACCGATACAGGGTGAAGGGGTAGCGTCATCAACACTGTGTCAAAGCCACCTCACCCCTGCTGTGGCTTCATTAAGCAAAGCAGAAAGGAACAACTGATTGGAAAATCTCAGCTGCATCCACCTAATGTCCAGCCTGGGCTCTCCCGCCCGCATTTCCACTCTGCTCAGCTCTCTCTATCCCCAATCCCAAAAGCAATGTGAGTTTAGGCCCCTTCGTATATGCTCCTAGGTGTTTTAAGTGATGATTTGCCAGCGGACCAGGAGTGGGACCTGACTCACTCATGCTGTTAAAACAACTCTCTCAAAGCGCCGAGTTGCACACACAAAGGCAATCCGCAGCAGGCATCGTGGGAGCTGTCTGCCAGAGCGTCTGGAAGCTCTTACTAATCAAAGCAACATTGATTACACAGAGTTTTGCAAAGGTTTCTTTGCAGGGATGATGCAGGGAGACTTTCAAAGGGGCAGGCTGTCAGTCAGCGTATGGGGGATGTTATATTGAGGCCAGAGATCCTGCAATATTTTCCTAGATTAGAGATTAACGCGCTTCTAATTAATTTTGATGCTGTGTAATACGATGAAGTTGTGTCTTTTTTGTGATGTCGGGTAGCTCATAATCCAATCTTTAATTATTATCTCTTGCTTTTAAAAAAAAGGAAAAGGCTATTACGTTATATTGCTGGTTGGGCAGCGGCCGTTGGGAAGCCGAGGGCTTTATACATTGATGGAGGCAGTAAATTTAAAGTCTTTCTTTCATTTAATGAGCTGGATTGTCTGAAGTATCTGACTGGCAAGAGGTTTAAAACTATAAAACCTCACTGAGGCTGATCACAGCTTTCCGACCCTGATACCCGGGGAGCAGACACCAGCAGGATGGGCATGGGGAGAGGTGGTGGCTGTGCCCTCGTTGAGCTCTGCCAGTAAAGCACCGCCGATGGAAAGCCAGGGCTGAGAAAGAGGCATGAAAAATAATTCAAGGGCTGGCAAAAAAATGCTTTAAAGTGCTCCATCTGCTTAATTTATTAAAAAGGAGACAGAGAGGTGACTTGATTACCATGTCTAAGTAGCTTCACAGGGAGAAAATACCAGATACTAAAGGGCTCTTTAAGCCCTCAGAGAAGGGCAGAATGGGAACAAATAGTTTGAAGGCAGAGACAGACTGAAGTTAAGTGAGAAACTGCATTTTTTTCTCCAAAACATTGAGGATGCAAAACCAGGGGTCTCTGAGGCTCTTGACATCTTCGGAGCAAGAAGGGATGTCTCTGAGAGAACAGTACCCAACTTCCTGAGAGCTGCAGCTTGTGTGGCTCCCCCTGGGATCTGGGGTGCAAGAGCTCATCTTTGGAAAATAAGCCTGAGGACCCTGAGAGCGTCTCTCAGACACTTTCCAAAATGATGCGACTAGTGTTTTTCCCATTCCGGCAATCTTTGCGGCCGGGGGATATTTGTCTTCATTTACTACTAAAGGCATCAGCAATCCTTTCACTTTGTTTTCTCCCTGCAAACAAACAAACAAAAAAAAGCCTTTGCTCCTCAGGAAACTTTTTAACAGTCATGAGCTGTCCAAGAGCCGCTTCAGATGGTGGCTGAATAGTCTATCGCTCTCTTTCAACGATCAGTCTTCTGGGTATGCATTTGTTTGCTTTTGTTTTGCTCTCAAATAAAGTTGTAGCTTTGTTCTTGCCTTTCCAAATGCCCTTAGTATTCTCAGTGAAAAGCCTGGAAATAATGCTGCCAGCTTCTGCAAGCCTGATGGGAGCGGACACTGATCAGACATGCGATTCTCCAGCATTTTTATTTACCAACAACAGGCTCTTATCTCCAGCTTTGCCCAGCTCTGGAAAAACTCCCCTTCACCCTGCCGTTCCCTCCCCGAGTCAGAGCTGTGATTTGTGTAACCAGCTCCGCCGTAATCTCTTGCCTTCATCAGAGCTTCATCCCAGTTAGCTCCCACCCGACTGAATTTTTGACTTGATAAATTGGATGGGGATTTCTATGGGATCTCAGAGCCTTCCAGGCTGCTCGTTGCTTGGCTGAACTTTGTCAAACATGAGCCGCTGCGCGATTGGCAAGGGAGATTTGGATGCGGCGAGTCAGAGGGAGCTGGAAGGACATAATGCAGCTCTGGTCCCAGGTTTTGTGAAGGGGTGGTGGGATGGGGAGGCATCAGAGCTCCTTAAACAGAAGAAAAAGACTTCTCTGACCTTCTCTTCTTAACTTATATCTCTGCTAGGAGCTTCTTTTGGAAACCTGACACCAGGTTTGATGGACCGTGGGGCTGATCTGATAGTGTTGCTCAGATGCTCTTACATTGCTGAGTTATGGATGTGCTGCTAATGGTACGGCCTCGCCTCCCTGTAAAAGGGCTCCATCTAAATTCTAATCTTTATCTCTTCCATATAGCCTACATGTACTTATGTGCATCTGTTATATCTAAATATTTATTTGTAACATACCAGCAAAGGTCCTTTACCTCTCTATTTACTCTGCTTTGAAGTATTGATCTATAATTACCCATGAGTATCTTGCCTGTAAACATTTCCCTGCATATGTACTTATAAATACCACTTACCTCTAAATATCACTCTGCATTTTCACCTGTAAATATTACTTGCCAGGAAAGGGCCACGGCAAACTTCTTAAATCAGAAAAATGAGGAGACTCGCTCCAGAACATTTTGTGCAAGGCGGAGCAGAGTTGTGAAGCTCTGGTCCAAGCACAACACCGAGAGGTTGGGCTGCCTGGCTAAAATTTTAGACCCATTTTGTGGTTTCCATTTGTCCCCTTAAGAGGCAGAAGCCGCTGCTAATTTTTTCCATGGTTGACCTTAAACTTCACTTCTGTCATTCAGCATGTTGTCAGGCGTAATTAGGAAGTCCAGCAATATTCAAGACCTAATGATAATGGTATTAATATACAGCAGCTTTTATCCTACAAAACAACACGGGCTTTAGAAACCAGATGCGTGTGTGTACATATATTAAAGTTTATGCGGCTGAGATAGGATCCCTGAAATGCAGGTTCCTGAGGGTTGGGCAAAGCATCCTGAATGTGCTATGGAAAGTAATTTCTGGCTGAGAGCACCAGGTAAAGCCTCAAAGGACGCCAGGTGCTGGGCCATCTTTAATAACAACTTGGAAGATGTGCAGAAGAGATAACTCCAATTTTTACCCAAAGAAGTGCATCACCATAAGCATATGTACTACTGAAAAAACCTACTTTTCATCACCAGATGAAAATCTGGTAGCCTTTTCCCAAGAGGTGGCCAGTGCCAAACAGTTTGAGGAAGACATGAGATGCTGGATGAGATGAATGACCTTGAGAAAGGGTCTGATATCAGAGGGTGCTGAGTGGGACCAGCCACAGCTTATTTGTCAGCACCTTGCTTCAGCATTTGAGGTGGTTTGGATATGAAATTTGTATTTTGCCCTGTGGAAAGATACTTAGATCTGGAAACTAAAAATATTTGAGAAGGTGGAATCTTGTCTTCATTCCTGTAGGCATGATGTTTTCAGATCTGCCCAAGTCCACAGGCAGATTTGCCTTAAGAGCAGCTCTGAGGGCAGGAAGAAACCTTCACCAGGTTCATGATGTCCACCCTGAGTGAAGTTGGCCTCTCTTTAAGGCAATTAGAGCAAAAAGCCTGAATGGAGTCAGTCTGGAAGCACAGAGCTGGATTTCAGGCATGCACCAGGCTGACATGGGACTGTCCAGCCATGATTCATGTTCTGGGAGCCCACATGCAATACATTATGGATAAAGCTTTTTCTTTAACCAAACTGAGGTCTTCTGCTTGGAAAAAGCATGGAGTCATATCCCGTACAAACAGCTCTTCTCCAGAAAAATGAGATGCATCCCTCCTGCAATGCTGGTACCTAAAATGGACACTCTTAACTCACCCGTTGGATTGCTCCATGCCTTGATGTTCTGGTTTCTGAACTAAAAAAAAAAAAAAGAAAAAAGGAAAAAATCAAAAGTGTGGGTTTCCATGGAGACAACTGTTCTGTTCTAAAATCTGAGGGCAGGCAAGCTCTGTATTTTGTGTTTTGATGCAGATGCTAGGGTTTGACTTCAGGGGAGATTTTTTTGGTGTGGGGGTTTCAGTCAAAAAGGGGGAAGAAAATCCTTTTCAGTCCTCTACAGAGAGATTTTCCAAATGAAAAAAACCCCAAACACGTAGGGATGATGAAATCATCTGGGGCATAACCAGCACCTCAACATATCTATAATGGAAGATCCAGCCTCCACCTAATATCTCCCTTTGCCAACAGGAAGATGACAAGTGTCCTCTCCCAGTGATGAAGCACTTGAGAAGTAAGAGATGACTTGGCACAGCCAGGAGAACTGAGATGAAGGTAGTGGAGAAGAAAAAGGACCTTGGGCCACAGTATGCTTTTGCTTTCCACACATCTGCTCTTTAGGCAGAAATTTCACAAGCTCAGTAATGATGTGTTGGGTTCTTCACAGTGGCTCATGAGCTCTTGATACATTGGGGCTTAATTGATTAGCTTTTCATGGTCTTGATTGCAGCAGTTTTAAGGAATTGCAGGGAGTGAGGAGCAGAAGGTGACAGGAAACGTTAGCACTTCATTTGGAGAGCCGGGCTAATGATTTGTGTGCGGGCAAAAAATTAGAATTAATTCTCAGGGAAGAAATCCCGCTTTGACGAAAGTGAGATATCAAATCTGTTAATGACATGTCAAACCAGGTGGTGAGGACCTTCTGCCCGAGGTTTAACCCCTTGCAGGATTTAAAGCAGCGTGGTTTTGAGATGCGATGCTGACCCTTGAAGCTCCTTCCCAAACATCTCCCTGGGGCTTTCTAAAGCCCAAGGTTCAGGACGTGTGGGCAGGTTGCCACCGAAAATCAGTGGAGGAGTGAAACACCAGCAGAGCCGTGGACCAGTTCATGAAATTATTTTTTTTTTAAGATGATCTTCTATTGAATAGAAAGATAGTGAAGAGAGAAGGTGGAGGGAGTATTTGGCAGGACAGCTGGATGGAGAAAGCCTTTCTTGGTTCATCAAGAGATGGACAAGGGCAACAAGAGGGCTGCATGTTCCACTTCTGTATGTACTAACCCACTGTGACAACCAGGTATGCACATGTATATTCCCTACCAAACAGAGCCCCAGTGTATGGGGCTGTCGCTCTTTATCCAGCGTATTTGTTGCTTTTTGCTGGAAATCCAGCAAAATGTCCTCAAATCCATCCCTGGGGCAGAGAGAAAGGTCTCCTACAAAAATCAGCTTTGAACTCCCCCTTTTATCTGCTGATCCCTTCCCTCCCCTTCACAGGGAAAAGTCCTAACAGGAAGATCAGGCACCAATCCTGAGCGTGGACTGGAGAAAAGCATCTCTTCTAAACTATGCCTACGGTGGGAATATGAATGCTTTGTTTCAATAACATTTAACAGCGATTGCCTCGGCAACCTCTGGCCTGTTGTGATTAAATATTAATATTCTTCTAGTCTGTGCTCTTTCTCTGTTTCTTTTCTCTGGTTTCTAAATGAAGTTGCCCAGTCTTGGCCTTCTTTCGGAGCACAGGGATTGAGTATGGATGAAGCACAGGAAGAAATGTTGGGTTCGACCACCCCAAATATAGCTCTGAGCTTTGCTCTGAGCCTTGCAGGGGAAAAAAAAAAGAAAAAACGAGCAGGGCTACAAAGTTGCTGAACTCAGGGGAATTTAATAACACTCAGCCACCAGCAAAGCGATTAAACGCCGGGTCCTAATTCTGTAAGTGCCTCGTTGATGGTTTCGCTGGGTGCCTCACAGCACAATATAACTAATCTGCTAACGGGCCAGGCGTGTTATCACACATCTGCCTGGTAGAAACAGGCATGTTGAAATGAATCTCTGTGATTTTTTAATGGCGATCAAGGGGATGAGGGAAGAGGGTGGCAGGTTGGTGCCTGGTTTGCTGTGTGCCGTGGTTATTGGGGTCTGGTTGTCTTTTGGGTACCCGTTGCAGGGATGTGGGGCTGGAAGTAGGATGCTCCCAGGGGGGGAGGAGGAGGAAGGCAGAGGGCGGGATGAGTCTGACTGAAGGGGGGTGTTCTCCTGCTTCTTTTCTACTGGATGGTTTCAGATTTTGGCTCTTGGATCAAAATAAGCCCTATTTCTCCTAAAATTTCATATATAGGATGTACAGAAAAGAGATTCCACTTAACAAAGGCTTCTTGCTCTGGACAATGTAATGTTCCTATTGCTCAGCACCACCTTCTTTTCAGAGAGGTTTTGTGTTCTTGAGAAAACTCCAGATTTGTTGGGTTTGAGGATGCCTCGGGGTTTTGCTTGCTCCTTTTGGTCCCTGGGCTCAGCCAGCATCAGGAACCGGCTCCCAAAACAGAGCCCAGGATGGTCCACAGCCGGCAGCAACATCCCTTGCTCCCGCTGCGCTGGTGCCCGCTTCCCTGCTGTTCCCTCTCTGTGCCTCCACAGCAGATGATTTGCTCGACCTTTAGATGGGAGATCTTCAAAAATCAGCCAGGCTGATCGGGAATTTAATGCTGATTGAGGAGGTAATGTGGCTCTCCCCGATGCGCCCTGGCAGGCTGGGGGCAGTTCGACGCTCCCGACGGTGATAGCTTTCAAATGAACTTCACAGCCGTGGCCCTGTTTAATCCAAGGGGATCATTTATTATACTTTTAAGGAACTAAAGTGTGTGAATACCAGTGTCTCACTGCTGCAGTGCCTGAAAATGTGAGCTACTCGGCAGCTGTGCATTGGCTAAGGTGTTCCATCCCAGAGGACCCCGCTTCCAAGAGATGGGAGAAACATTTCTGGGCTGCTCTGGGTACCATATCCCATAATTCCCTAGCTTCCAGCATCCCAAAATATCTGCTTTACAGAGATTAACCAAATCTAACAGCGAGGAGAGAGCAAGACCTGCGATTCCTTGGGGGAAACCAGGGAGTGCAAGCAAATTTTCTCGTGGAAAGTCATGGCTGAATCTCTAGGAGGCAGCTAATCCTTTTAAAACAGGCTCAGGGCACCTTGCAAAAGAAGTAGTGTGCTAAAAAGGCACAAGGTCGTGGTGCCTTTGGTATAAAAGGCTCTGCTACTCCTGGCCCTGCTTTGCAGGAGGAGGAGTCCCTGTAGATCTGGGATCTTCCCTGGAAAGCACCCGCTCTTACAACTGTTTGGCAACAACCATCTTGTTCTAGCTACAAAAAATAAAAGAGTTGAAAAAAAGAAGGACAACAAAATATATCCAACCCCAAACAAACATGTCAATTAATGTAATCAGCTCTAATGAGGCAAGGGAAGCCAATTTCAACACTTTGTGTTACTGCTTGGGTTGGCTGATCGCAGGCAACCCCAGCTCCTCTGCCCCACACGTGTTGGGGGGCACTTGGGACATCATGGGAGCACATGGCCACACCATCCCCGCTGGGTTTGGGGTCAGTGCCGGGGTCTATTTTCCTTCTACACGTCACCCCATTTATAGGAAGGCGATGGAGGATAAGTCCTTAACTCACGGCGTTCAATCCGAAACAAAAGGCGATGATTTATAATTTGCCGTTATTGTACTGCTTCACGGCACTCTGTCATTGTGAGCCAGCCCTGGCAATGGGGCCTTTGGACCAGGAAAAAGAATTGCTTTTCCTTCCATTTGCCCAATAAATAATAATAATAATAATAATAATTGCCATAATGGCAATAATAAAATCCATCTATCTCCCCCACTCCCCTCCCAAGCACATCGTGGTGAGCCCAACTTTCAGCATCCGTTTATTTATTGGGTAGATTCAGACTGGTTGACTTTAACGCAAGCTGTCACCAAACAAATATCCCTGCAGCACACTGGGTATTAAAACCATCTTTCATGAATTCAAATCTTGCAAGAGGGGCCATCAGAGAAGAGAAGACCAGGACTGGAGACTCAGAGTTACTTTCCCCCCCACTTCCAATGAACTGCTATGGACTTAACATCCTTATTTGGTCCCCAAACCCTGACTGGGGATGTCAGGGTTATGACAAGCCTTGGACCAGAGGGACTGGATGCTGCAGACACCTTTGCAGCAGAAAAATCCATCACAATTAACTGCTCTCCTTTGCACGCCCCCGGACGTAAGGGCTTTTTTTCATTTATTAGTGGTGCTGAGTCAGTTATTATGGGCTGGGCAATAATTACTATGTCTGCGCAGGGTAATGGATGCTGGCTGAGGATGATCAGACACCTGGATGTTGGTGACAGGTCTGCAAAGGTGCCTCGATCCACCCTGGGACTTGCTTCTTCTTTTTGCCCTTCTTTTCCGGGCATCTGGGGGAAAGGGGGGGATATCTGCTGGCAGAATGGCATGAGCTACAGAATAAAACCTGATGGCAGGCCTTGAGGGGGGTCCTAGCTGTGTGTACCCCACCTGGGAGGCAGAAAAGCAGGATGAATGAGGAGGACAAGCTGCTATCCCAGAGGCCAAAATATAGTGAGCATTTCTGATTCACAGCCTGCCCCTGGGCGCATCCTTTTGCCTTTTGGCCTCCTCCAAATCACATCGATGAAGGTCTGTCTCAGGCAAGAAATTGGCCTATATAACAGAACCGGGAGCTGAAGGCAGCTCCATGATGCAAATGCTACATCTCAAAGCACTCAATTCCACGGAAAAATCCCTTCACGTATTTATTTTGGCAGGACCTGCATTAACCACCAGAGGCACTGCCATCCTAAAGAGCATCCCAAGCCCTTCCAGAGACCAGACACCTCAGAGTCAGATTCCCTGTGAATAATGAGCTTGAAAACAAAACAAAACAAATCAGCTCTCTTAAAAAAGGAACACTGGAAGAGTTGGCCCTCCTGACTCCTTCGCCACAGATTTTATTTTATTTTAAAAATTTTTTATTTCTCTCTCTTTTCATTCCCCCTGGAGAAATGATTTGAGGGACGGCTGCTGTCTCTCCCGCTGCTTCGCTGCTCCTGCAAACAGCCAGACAGCTATCACACAGCTCCTTTAATGGCCCAGCAACACATATAACGAATAAACCTAATGGGAAGCAGCGGTGCCAGCTTCCCGGCTGATACCGACTCCCGAATGGAGCCTGGCTGATGTTTCGCTATAGATTGAGCTGCCTGGGGGAGTGACAGCCAGAAGCCACCATCGCAGGCAAGGCTGTTTATTTATGATGGGAGATGAATATATGCACTTCTGTGCCTGGTCCCTGTGTGGTCCCTATGGGGACATTAGAGGTGATGGGTGTTTTGAGGCTGGAGGATGCGGAGCTCTGCCGTGGGGCAAGGAGCAGACAGGAGGTTCGGTGCAGACTGTGAGGGACACGGATGTCAAGTCATTTGGGATCCTGGCGGGACTTTGCTGCAAGCAGGGTTTAATCAGAGCCTGGCAAACCATTTTCCTAAGGGTTGGTGGGACAAGCTGCAGAGACAAGGGCCAGCACGGTGTCGTTTCAAAGAGAGTGGGCAAAACGTAATCATACACTAGAAGGACTAATCCCGGATTATCATCAGGGGTTGGAAGGGATAAACCATATCTAAGCACACAGCTTTCATCCCACAGGGCTTTGCAGAGCAATCGCGCGCGGCCTTGCTGAATTGCAGCCACCTCTGGGGTGCAGAGACTGCAAGTGAGTGCGGGGAGGAGGGGACATGGGTGGAAATCTTGGACTGCCAAGGACATGGGTGGAAATCTTGACTTCAGCTGGAGACCCTCACTAGGGGGAAATGCCTTTCTGTGGGGTCCTGTGCCCATCTATCACCATCTCAGGTCCTTTGCACATTTTGGGTACCCCGAGGGCAGGTGGATCCGCCCCGGTCTCATGGCCATCACCGTGCCTGCTGGCTGGCGGATGTCCCTTTTCTCTCCTAGTTTTTCCTCCTTATCTTTTTGGCTTCTCACTTGAAGTACAAATTGACCTCTCAGAATTTTCTCCTTTAATGCCCTTGTTCTAAAATGTTAATAACTGGTCAGTGACAGGCTGATTAAGCCTTCTTTCCTCCCTTATTTAGATTGGTGTCACTGCACCAGCTCTAACGGAGCCGTAAAGAACATTAACACCCGCTCGGCACTGACAGGGCAAACTATTCCCTGGGAATTGATAAGGGCTTTTTCTGGAAACGAATTTGGCGCTGGCAAAACAAACGGACGCCTTGAGCTCCATTCATCTCCCTTCCTTTAATAACTTTCATTTGTTTGGTGCTATCTCCAGCGCCGATTAATGTAACAAATGCTTTTTGTCCCAGCAGGGGCTTTTGCAGGAGCTTCAAGGGGGACGGCTCAACTTCTCTGCCCTCCCCTTCACCTCTCAGCTTGTGGGTGATGTTTTTCTCCCCACGTAGCACTGAGCAGGGGCTGAGTGGCCCAAACTCTGTGCTAATGCCCCAGAATAACTTGTTTTTCTCATAGCATCATGTCTGGATCTATATCTATATCTATATCTATATCTATATCTATATCTATATCTATATCTATATCTATATCTATATCTATATCTATATCTATATCTATATCATCTATATTTATATCTAGGTCTAGGTCTAGACCTAGACCTAGACCTATACCTATATCTTTATTTTTACCTATACCTATACCTATACCTATACCTATACCTATACCTATCTGTATCTATATCTATATCTATATCTATATCTATATCTATATCTATATCTATATCATCTATATCTATATCTATATCTATCGTTATATCTGTATCATCTATATGTATGTCCATTTCAATATCCACTTTCATATTCATATCCGTAACACCTGTATCAATAGCCATATTTGTATCCATATCCATATAATCTATGTCAATATTGATATCTATGTTCTTATCTTCTATATCCGTATCATCCCTATCCACATCATCTGTATCTGCATCTGTAGCTACAGCCATATCATTCACATCCACATCCATATAATCTATATCTATATCCATACCCATATAATCTATATCCATACAATCTATATATTTACATATATCTATATCCATATCATCCATATCCATAAAATCTATATCTACATCCTTATCACGCATATCCATGTCCATGTGTGTGTCCATATCCACATCATCTATATCTTTATCTGTACCTGTATTGACCTCAGCTGAGAAGGGGCCGGGGGGACACCGTGGGACAGAGGAGGGGGGTGAAGCTGCCGCCCAGGGAAGGGCCCAGCCATGAGCCCAGCGCTCTGGCTGTGAGATTACACTGCTGAGAAATAGCTGGTCACTGCTCACACCCGTGACAGGAATGGCAAGAGCCAAAGTTGCTAAAACCTGGTCTTTTGGGAGGAGATACACCCTGAAACAGAGCAAAATCCTTGCAATTGCTCTTCCCCTGGAAGGCAGATGGCCTCCGCTTGCTCAGGCTGGGCAGCTCTGGGCTGCTGCACAGAGGCACCGAGGGAGGTGCCTCCAGTCTGGTCTTTGTGGGGACCCATAGCTGTTTCTGCACTTCTTGCTCAAATGATAGCTCTCACAATCAGAAAAGGCTTTTTCTTTTTATCCTGTGTAGACTAAGAAGGTTTATTCTGGAAATGATGCTGCCAAAATAAACCCAAAGCTCCTACAGAACTATGTTGGGAACCCTAATTCAGGTCGTATACCCCAGTTTTATCCTGTTAAGGGGATTTAAACACACTCTTACCCACCCTCTGCGTGTGGAAACATTGTGAAGGGAAGAGGCTGGAGGAGAGATGAAGCTGCCAGGGCTTTTGCCTGGGTGCAAGGATGAGTGTACGAAGCATCGCTCTGAAGTTGGAGCGTGCCAAAATCCCCCGTCTCCCCGATCCCTCACAGGGCACAGCCTGAGCCTTCCTGAGGGCGATCTTTGAAACACAAAGCTGGTGATTTTAATTACCAACAGAGAGGAGAAAAGAGAGGGATTTCTTTTACAGCTGGGTAAGTATTGCATGAGGCAAGTCAAGAGTTTTTCCTTTTATAGGCTGTATCCCACTGTTCAGATATAATCTCTTATATAGCGAGAAATACATGTCTCTGTAAGTACTCATATACAACTTCAGGGTGGCTGTGCCCTGACCCTGGGACTGCTAAATCCTTCCCCTGCAAAGCCCTGGGCGAAATCCAGAGGTGATACCTGTGAGGTTTATGCCTGCTAAATGGGTTGCAACACCGTTGCAGTGTTTTAAAACATGCATGCTCCTTGCCAAGCGATGCAAAAAACCTGGAAGAATGAGAAAGTGCAAATGGGAGAGGATAAAGTCGATGCTACAGCAGCTGGAAAAAAGGAGATATATATATGTATACATGTTTTTTCAAGAATGAGAAAGAATAAGCCTTAGGCTTCGGTCAGCTGTCACCAGTCTGCGATAAGGATGGGGGAGTTTAAATCCCATTTAGACACAATCCTCGGGGAAGTGCTGGAGTGGGGAAGGAGGCGGGAGGCAGTGCAGATCTGGAGGGTGAAAATCTCTCCTCCAGAGCAGGGATCAAACCCATCCACGAGTGCCTCTTGTTCTCCAGCGAGAAGAAACTACGTGCTTGATCTCTCTCCACCACTTTTGAACCACTTTTTTTTTGTGGTGAAAGGTCTTTTCTAAGCCTTTGCTGATGCTTTGGCGCTCAGTCGTATAGAGAAACAAATGTGAAATCAAGGCCAGAGCAGAGGGGCAGCTTCAAGCTTGTTTGGATTTTGCTATATGTCATGAGGCATCCAACTCCTTCCCTGTCGCTTTATTAAAATGGTACAAAATAAAATCCATCCTCCCATTTGCTTTCTCCAGAGCTGGCTGCCTTTTGGAGCAGCAAGAAGGTGGGGGCTGCTAGCCCAGGCAGCACTGGCTTCTCTGCCAAGCAAAGCAGCAGGGGAATGGGACAAAATACACTATAAAAAATCCATCATAAAAGATAAAGCCTTGAATCTTCACCTGCAAATGAAGAAAACATCATTTTCTGGTGCAACTGCATAATTAAAGGAGGGTTGCAAGGGTGCAATACACGCTGCCCTCTCCCTATCATCAGCCTCTGCAAAAACATCTGATTTCTCCAGATGGGTAGATTTTGAGCCAAAAAATCCTAGGAGAAGGTGCAAGTGCAGTTTCAAGCCCACAGCTTTGCCTGTCTCTACGAGGAGTCCAATTACTAGAGACAGCGACTCGATATCGACCCCGGCACAGAGCAGTGCAGGGAGCCGGTGCTGCTCCGCTCCCCGGGGCCTGTTATCCCCGGCAATATGTCTGTGCTGGGCAGAGGGGTTCACAGGCAGAGAAAAAAATAAGGCTTTTATTAGAAGATATGGGCAATAGGACCTAAATCTCAAGGAAAACAAAAATCAATGAAAAGATGTGGAGCTCTTGTTTGAGGGCAAATTTTCCCTTCTCGATGCCCCAGCCAACATGCCAAATGGGGCATACGGGTCATACCCTATCAACTAGGTGTAGGATTTTATTCAGGACAAGTTTTGCAAGACATTAAAACATGGGTTTTTTGCCCAATTAAGGCTCCAAATAGTTTTTGTCCAGGTTTAGGAGTAACCTAAGGAGCTGCCTTCTTGCTCCATCCTCGCTGGCCCTACCCACCCTGCTCCCTGTGTTCCGTATCTATTTTGTGTTGGCAGCCAGTGAAACAACTCGACCTAAGGTCTGGTTGTTGCAGACATCAGGCATAACTGCTGTTAAGACCCAGACCTCAAATATCTAGAAATAAAAGAGCAAATATAATTGGCTAAATAACATATATGAGAAAGCTCCACATCTTTCTAGTTCAGATCTAAGTGGAAGAAACCTTTCCTATACATTTCTTTTTTCTCCTGCAGAGATTCTTGCCTTTTCCTTCAACACCTTCTGGTGCTAATAACTCATACCAGGTAGCAGGAGATGGGATCTGGATTTGATTACTGATCTGATTTAGTCTGTCAACCCGGGTGTCTCTCTGCAGAGATTGCAAGTATTTCATGGGCAATTTGCAATGAAAGAGAGAAGCTTAAGGAATGATTTATACCATAACAATAGCAATGACAATAACTGAAGGGCTGGATGTGGGAAGCATCCAGCACACGGGGTGCTGGTTCCACCGGGCTCTGCAAGCTGCTGTTACACGAGCGATAGAGGCAGATGTGATTCAAAAGGAAGGAATCTGAATTTCAGATTCCTCCAGCATCTTCTCCTTGGTGTAAAGGAAGAATATGGAGGTCAGAGCTCTTCCGTTTTTATTCAGGGAAGGATGTGTCTCACCTGAGAAGTCCTTAAGATGCCACAGACAAGCTCTTCTCTGATTAAGTGCTAAGGGAAGCTCCTGAGAGGGTTGTTCGACATCGCCAGGAGAGGCAATGAATCAGCAAGCGTGTCTCATCCCATTGCTCCGTCAGAGCCGAGTGATGGGAGCAGGGATGGCAGGGACAGGCTGCTTTGGTGTCCCCAGCCCCAGAGCAGGTGTCTGGAGTCACCAAGGGGCTGTGTCAGTGCCGGGAGCTGCAGCGGGGACATCGCTGGGAGGGGAATGGGCACCCTATGTGGAAGGGGGTGTCCTCATGACGGTCATCAGCAGGGTCAGAGTGGCCTTACCAAGAGTTTCTGAAGATCCTAGGGAGTCTTGACATCCCCATTTCCAAAATCATTCCCAGGCATCAGCACATCCTCATCACCTCATCTGAACACATTCCAGCCCCAGATATTAATTTGGTACAGCCTCATTACCCACTCCACAGAAGATGAACATCTTTGTGTGTATCACAGCCAAATCCCTCTTTCCTCCCCCTCTTTTTTTGCACTAATTAATACCATCCCCAGGTATCTACACTACACATGGGCCCATGTCCTTTCCACCACTGCCATTCTTAGAAACCTTTTGATCCCTGACAGCAAGAGACGCAGGCTTTGCAGCTACCAGTGCACCCAGATTTATTTCACTACACTCAAAACACTGTGTCCTCTTTTAGAGCAATGGAGCACAAAATTCAGGAAGATTATTGCAGCGAAACCAGCTGTCTGCTGGGCATGTCTTTGCAGTGTCATTTCTCTGTGAGTGAAGTCCAGAAGAGTTCCTTGACCTTGGCCATCGCCTGCTCATCTGCTCCTCAGAGGAAACCTTTTCTCAGAGGGAAACTGGGAAAGCCCCTTTGCTCTAATACCAGCGTGATGGGGCAAGCATCTTCTTTCTTCCGCGGATGCTGTGCCTTGGTTTGCAAACTGCCCTTACCTCAGAAAGGAGCTTAAACATTTCCACTCTCAAGTGAAGGACAGCCATCACCCACCGTGGCATCGAGGAGATTTAAGTCAGCCCCAAACCTTCTTGACCCACTTCACTCACTGTAGTCAAGGAGATTTTTTCTCTTTGGAAGAAAAGAAATGGCACTGGAGGGCCCCTGATTCTCATTTACACTTGAGCTGCTCTGAACATAAAAGGGCTCCGGGAGCTGCGTTTGCAGCCCTCGCCGTGCAGCCTGGAGAGGCTGGAGTGTAAATGAGAATTCAGCCCTTCAGCTAATGAGATGCCTTAAGCATATTTCATAATGGGCACCGAGCTGTCGCATCCCCTCTCCCTTAATGCCTTGGGTGCCAGTGCCCAGGGCAGGGTGAGCCCAAAGGACCTAGCTGAGACCCATAAATAGCACAACGTGGCCCGTTATGTTATTTAACACCACAAGAGTCAGGAAAGAAGAGGGGTGTGCACAAACCCACAACCTAAAAGATGCCCGCATTGTTCTGCCTACCCCACTGCAAGCTCCCATGCCAGCAGGCAGGGATGAGCATCGCCCCGTGCCTTCTCCAGATGCCCCATCACCAGTGGCATCCAGTTTGCATCAGTCCTTTTGCACTGCAAGGCTCTTGCCCAGACTGGGAGGGCATCTTCAACACATTTCTGATGAAATACAGGGAATTATACTGACAGCAAAGTGGCTTTGACCAACTGAAGAGGAGAGAAAACTCTCCCAGACTCTCCCTGCCTGCCAGCATTTTATTAAGCTCCTGGATTTGGGTGTGTGCACGCGCAAACCCACCTCTCCACGTGCCTAGAAATGGAGATTTATGGACACCCACAAGTTTCTCAAGCTAGGCTCATCTTTCCATAGGCACATCCAAATGCAAAGGGATGTGGGTGTGATGTTTGAAGTAATGCACCCAGCTGTGGGTATAGACATTCATCTGGGGCATAAAGACATTTGAGGGATGAGCAGTTTATAAGAATGCATATATAGCGATGAGGATGTGCCCAAAACGAGATCGACCATATCTGTATATATTTATGTCAGTGACAGACAGAAGGAAACATGTGTTGCCTTCGTGTTATATAAAGCCAGCAGAACATCTTCTGAATTTATCTCAATAAACCAAGCGCCACGCACCCATATTTATATTTATAGCATCACAGAGGAGCGTGCATTCCCATCTCAGCCCCATCCTTCCTGGGGCTGGAAGCTTCCTGGAGGCTCCTGAAAATTTTCCTGGGCATCTTGGGAACCCAAGATGAGTTTCTCATGGGGCTGCATTGCTCACCACCAGTTGATAGATGTGTTTATTGATCAGAGAATTAGGAGTTAGAAATAAGGTGTGAATATGGGCAGAATTGTGGCCTTAAGTCAATACACTGGAAAGAGTTTTTTTGATCAGTTTGTGCATCTGCTGGAAATTATGTTTGAGAAGGACCAGAGCAGTGTGAATTCAGGATTATGCTAATGAGATGAATAATTTCAGGTTAAAAAAGAATTAAAGAGCAGAAAACCTTTGAAAAATGCTGAGATGTTTCATCTTGGTATCTCTGAAGTGAAAGGCTTTGTTTCAGAAGTGCCAAAACATTTTGCTGCAATATTTTTGAAAGCTCTTAGGAAGCTTTATTCCCCCTTTTCCCTTTCTTTAAAAGGTGAACCAGAAGTTTAATTAATTGACAAAACCAAACCAAAATGCTCACTTTCACCGATTGCAAGAGGAAATTGCCACTTTGGGTGAAGCCATCATGGGTTTTGCCTCTTTGCTTGCAACGATGTTGATTTTGTCTTGCAACACTCCCAGCCATCACCTCGCTCCGAACCTGCCAGGCACAACTCCTGCTGCTCCAGCCACAGCCTCAGCTGCAAATCCTTCAGCTGGTCCTTGTCTCAATATGAATAATATATTTTTCTCACTACATGGGGAAAAAAAAGCAGTGCAAGATTTATTTTCCAAAAAGACGCATACATTCTTTTGTCTCTGTCTGAATAGCGATCGTTACATTAACAAAAGATATTTAAATGCCCCGTTGTATGTAGCAACCACGATCTTATTTTTCTATTTAATTGTCCCACCTGTATTTAAAGTCAGTGACTGGGCTGTTATTGGGATACAGCATTGAGTGACTGTCACGGGGAATAAATCTGCCCCTGAAGCCAAGAAAGAAGGGGAAAGTAGGGCTGAAGGGATATTTTTACCTCTCTGCTGGCTTATTTGAAGCCAACCTGAATAAAAACACAGCCCTTCACAAATGACTTCCCGGCTAATTCCACTCCAGGAGAATAAATTGGAGCCAGGGACAAGCTCCCTGGCTGGGAGAGGTAATTATTCTGACATGCCACCTTAATTACGCCTTAACCCCCAGCTGGAGGAGGAAAGGGCCCTTACAGCCGCCTCTCTACAATCTGATTTTGCAGAGCTCTCTGGGAGATGCAAACGGTTTTTCCCTGCTCTGGTCCCAGTTCGGGCTTGTTAGATCCTCCTGTCTCTCTCTTGCTCTTGTGAAGGACTTTGCACCTCTATAAAATGGGCAAGGGACCCTGGAGTCCCCAGACTCTATTATTTCCATGCTTTGTGCAACTAATTCCATTGCATCTTTGTGTTTTTCCTAGGTTTTGTCCCTTCCCAGTGCTGAAATACCCCCGAAAAGCAGCTGAGCTCCCCCAGCTCATGGCAGGCAAAAACCTGCCTTGTTTTCCCTAATGCAAGAAAAAAAAAAACCAACCCAAACCCAATAAAAAAAACCAAAACCCAACACTTTTTCTCTGAAGGAAATAAAACCGCTTTCTGTATCTTTATATATCATAAAGGTGCAGGGAAGGGCACAAACACCATTTTTATTTTTTAAGTTTGCAATTCACATTTAACCTGGAGCCATCTGTTTCGCTAGCAGCTTGGCAGTTAGAGGGGGCCCGAGATGTTCATCTACAGACGTGTCTCTCTCTCGAGCTCACTCAATTTTCCAGCCGCTTTAAGGCAGGCGGCTCCCGCTGGTGCCTGATGAGCCCGTGCAGCTCCTGGATGTGAGTGGTCCCCCCCTAGATGCCACCAGCCCCAAAATGCCTTTCCCAGCATGTGGCCTCTGGGAGCGACCAGCCGTGAGCCTCCGGTCATTGCTCACCCATGTTGATACCCACAGAGTCCCCTGATTTTGGATTTACTTGGGTTTATGGTTGTTTAAGGAGATTTGAGCCTGATTTTTGAGACTGATGTCTTTTGAAATCAGGTTGGAATTGGTCACCAGGTCTGACCAGCCCCGAACGGAGAGGTATGTCCCATGAGATGGCATATCTCCTTTCCCACCCAGGAGCGTTGCGATGTCCAGCATCTGGCAGCTGCTAATTGGCAAAATGCCCCATAATGAGACACCCCATCCTCTGTCTCAACTCTATCACCCACTGATGTGGTCAGTCGTACTTCCCCATGCTTCCCCAAGATAGGAAGTCACCACCACAATTTCATCTCCTTCCAATAAAAGGCTACTCTTGACAGGTCCAAATATTTCTCAGCTGTGGAGAGGGGGATTCCTAATTTCCCTAAGGCTTTGGCAACCTCCATGACAGCTTTGTAGCAGCTTTGACTGTGAAGGTGCATGTGGAAAGGAGGAGACCTGGACATGTCCCGAAAAGCAGGACAGGAGGCAGACACATTCCTGCCCCATGCAGACCTGTGAGCTGCCTCCTTACAGCCTTATTTATTCATCACGTGCTGGCGGTGTGTTTGGCACAGCACAAAGCAGAGTGAGATGCAGACCCCGCCATTAATGGGCGTTGCTCATTATTAACTAATAACAAATGGATTAGTCAGCATCTGGGAAGCAGCTGAGCACACAGGGAAGGGGAGGGCTGGGAAGTGACCCCGGTGGTGGCTCTGCCTCTCCCAGCTCTGTCTGCAGGACTGTGCCTGATATTTTATTTATCCAAGGCAGGCAGCACCAAAAGGACATGGAGCTGATGGGAGAGCCCAGGGCGGTTTATTTTCATTTTAATGTCCATTAATGTCCATTAACGGAGCATCATTTTTAGCCCCTCGCTCCTTCTACTCACTGCAAAAATCCATGCCCGTTCCTTCTGCTGCAGCTATAAACCCAGGCTTAGGATCTTTTCCAAGCAGTGAAAGTCTTTAGCGACCCTTAATTAAAGGGCATTTGGGGAGAAAGGGCTGACGAGAGGTGACAGGAGGAGTGGGTTACTCTGCTGCCTGGATGTGACCTTATTATACTGCTCTGGTGGATGCAGGTTGTTACCGTTGTGATTAACTCCAGGGAGGTTTTCTCATGCTCTGGATGCCCTTTAATTGGGGTGACGGGTAAACTGGCAGAAAGCAGAGTGGCGAGGGGGACTTTTGTCTTTGGCTATCAGAGAAAAACAGGCTCCATTTACAGCTTGGGGCTGAGAGCGATTCCCTGACACGTGTCCGACCCGAAATCCCAGCACACATATCCTGGGAGCTTGGACCAGAAGTTTTTGAACATGAAACATCACTTCATGGGGGGTTGGTTATTTTTTCAGGCTGAGAAATGCAACATTAGCGTTGACAAATATTTCACAAGAACAGCTTGATGCTGACAATTTTCTTTCTGCCTATATATATTGTCCATTAGACATAGCTATTTCTCTCCATATTGCATGTATTTTG
The DNA here is from genome assembly GCF_031877795.1 of Strix aluco. Classification (NCBI taxonomy): domain Eukaryota; kingdom Metazoa; phylum Chordata; class Aves; order Strigiformes; family Strigidae; genus Strix; species Strix aluco. The sequence continues at coordinate 7,245,753 of NC_133953.1, read as the reverse complement.
TTCTCAAGATGTTACATTCCATCTAGGTCGTCGCTGCCAAAGGGTTTTGGGGAGTCTCTTTTTCTCCCCCATTTTTTTGTTCCTAATTCCTCAGCTTGCTCTCCTGTAGCAATCTTTGAAAAACCCTTATGGAGACATATATGTGCTCCCCACATACGTCTCCTATAGCACTCAAGAAATGCTCTTTCTCTCTGTAGCTGGAGCAATAGATGTTATTACATATTATGTGTTGTATTATCCCACTTGACAGAGCCATAATGGAAATACAAAGCCAGGGTGAAGGTGGTGGGACACCTGCACATGGGGACATTGAGTGTGGGGTTTGGGGGTGACTCGAGCCACCCCCTCATTAAGAATCAGAGCACTTGGGGAGCAGAAATCTTCAGCTGCATCATTCACCATCTGTGGGTTCAATCTGCATTATGGGTTGGCAGGCAGGCAGTCTTCATTTTAGTAAAGCAAAAGCGAGTTTTGGGTGTTCACCTAAAAGCCGTCCCTTGAAGTGGGGTGACTTTGCATCTCTTCCCTCCTGGGCTCATCCCTCACCCTGGGGGTGCTGGGACATATCCTGCCCGTTCCTACCCCCACAGTGCCTGGCCCATCTAAGCCCCTTTCAGCTATTCAGTGCGTGGTCCTTGACGAAGCCCTAGCGTGTCGTAGGGGTAGATGGAGGACCAAAACCCAACATATCTCACGTTACATGCCCAAGGGAGGCTACGTACAGGGAGGCTACAAACCCCTTGTGTTGTCCACCTGATGGGTGGTGGAGTCTGGGCTCAAGGGCTTGAGGGAAATCTCTGCCTGCTGAACCTGGCTGTGCCCACCATGAGAGGGGCAAAATGCAAGCACCAGGAGGGAGATACAAGAACCAGGAGCTTTCCAGCTCCTTGGAGAAGCACAGCTCTAAGCCCACTTGCTCTTTCAAAGGTCGTACAGAAAAACTGTGCTGGAGCAAAGGCTTGGTCCCATCTCCAGATGCTTCACCCATCACACCAGCCTCCTCCCCTGACTTGAAGAGAGGCTTTGGGGCTGCAGCTGCATCACGTGGCTGAGGCAGAGAGAAGTCCAGGCTCTGGGCGATTCAGAGAAACGGCAGAGAGATAAAAACATCTCTCGCTTTCCTTACAAATCACTGAAATGTGTGCGCATTGAATGCTTTGTTATGGTGGGAGCAATATCAACTACATCCTGGATCTTCTGGATACGTCCAGCAAAAAAAAAAAAAAAAAAAAAAAAAAAAAGAAAAGGTAGTAGAGGTGAAAAACCCTGGGAAAAGAAAGTAAAGAGCAGCTGAGCTTAATATATTAAAAGTACAGAAGTCAACTTTGTCCTTCAGCTCCCTGGCTTGGACTAAGGGATGGTGAAAATTATATATATATGTGCTCAGGGAGGGGTTAAATAACTACTGGATTTACTGAAGCAAAGTTCATCTCCACATCACTCTAATGGCTCCCAAGGAGTCCAATACACATGCCGGATGCGGATCGCTACCAGCTCTCTGGAGCCCTTCCCAAAGGCAAAACATCGACACTTGGAGGGCAGGAGATGCTCAGAAAAATGCCAGATCAATTGCACTGCATCCCTATTTTTTGGTTAATGTTAATAAAAGAAGGGAGGAGAATGGCAATGGATAAAACTGTCACAGGCAAAGCCCAATATGACGGTGCTAAAGAAATTATCGAAGCCTCAGGAATTCGGTTATGGCTGGAATTGGCCAAATAAATCACTGCAAACCAGTTATTCGATGGTTTTAGCCTTCTTTGATTTGGTTTATGAATTGCTCATGATGGCACTGGGATCTTTACAAACAGTTATGCAAAAAAATTCTGTGTTAAGTGCAGGATTTGTCTCATGTAACGAGACATTTAAAAGTTCAGTGTCTGATCTGAAGAGATATTTAGGCTTTCTTTTTTGCACAGGGGGACCTTTTCCTAGTTCTTTAACAAAGGCTTGAACTGATATATTTTTATTGATTTTCTTGTTCTTGAAAAACAGATTTTCGATAAAAACCTCTTTTACTCGTAAGCTATAAGAAAAAAAAAAAAAAAGCAGCCAAAATGCTGCAGGTGAAAATGTTATGAAATATCAAGAAAAACAACTTTCCATCATGTTTCTGATACTTCTTGAAATGTTTCTTTCTTGCTAAGAAGCAGGAAAGGGTAGTTTTGGGATCAAACCTGTCCTATCCCTTTTTTATCCAGTGTTTTGTTTGGAATTTGGTCTAGAGGTCTGTGCTATCCCTCCTGCTCCATCATTGGGGGGTTGAACCCTTCTGTATCGAGCTGAAATGTGCTCTATCATGACATGCAGTTTGCTCCCCAGGAGGATGCTGTGTCATGGAAATGCAGCCCAACAGGAGGATGGTAGGAGCATCCCAAGGCTGGTGGGAGCCACACAACCTTTGCAGCTACAAACCCTGGAGGACAAGCAATTATTGCACATTTTTTGCAATTATTTTGCAAAAAACTTGGAACTGGTTGCTTTCTTTCAGGTGAGATGAAGATGTAACGTTCCCAAAAACTCCTCTGCTCTTTCCTCCCCTGGCTATGCTGGGTGTCTGCAAACCTTGTTGTGCTCCTACCCTTTCACCTTTTCCCAGTGGAAAATTGCTTTTTTTCCCCTGGAAAATTTCAATTTCAATAAAGCCATTTTTTTTTGGCAGGGCAGCGAGTGGAGGGGAAGGTGGCCGATGGCACTGAGGTGCTCAACTGCTCCTTCATGAGCTCTCCCAGGAAGAAAAACCCAGGAATAATCACTGCCGCCAGCTGCATCCCAGCCTCGCCTGAACAGGGACATAGACCCTGCAGGTCTAATTAAGGAGTGTTATTATTTCTCTGTGGTGAGGAGGCTGGGAAGAGAACTGTGCTGGTCTGTCCTTTTCAACGTTAAAGCGTGATACTGCATGTTTTTATTTAGGTTAGCTTAATTTTTTCGTTTTAGCCATGGTGGAGGCTGCTGTGCTGGGATGCTCCTCACTTTGGTGGGCTTTACGGCGTAAATGGAAAGGGGAAAAACATCAGATATCTCTGTGGTACTGGGCTTCCATGGCCAGGTATTACCTCTTCCATCCAGGAAATTCAACCAGGATTTATTTTTCTCAATTACAAACGTACTTTCCAAATTACAAGCATCCTTCGCAGGTCGATGGATAGCCAGAGCCTTCGCTGGAGCTGGCTGAAGACCAACCCACCTGCTGGCAGCAGGTCAGGCAGGGCCAGGGGGGTGAATTTGCTCCCGACTCCCTGCCTCCACCTCTGCTTCAGAAAAATATTTATATACTTTCATTAAGGCTGGCCTTGCTGGCACCCTGAGAGCTGGGCTGAAAAGCTCGTTAGCAGGAGGAAAGGGAGAGCAGTAAGAGCAGGACCAATTTCCCACCCCTCAGGTGAAATTAGGCACACACTAGTAGATGTAAAATAGCATTTAAAGGTCTGAAAATAGAGATATGGCCCTAAACATGGGAAAAAGATCATTTGGACCCCGCAGATTGAAGCCTTGGGGGTCTTTTTTCCCCCAACACAAGCTGAGTTTTCCTGCAGCGGAGGAAGAGCAGAGCGTAACGAAGAAGTTATTAAAACAAATGCCACCGCAGTCCCCGGGGAGGGGACCGCCGGCTCCTCTTTGCCGCGGCATGGGTTTGAATAATCTGGCTGCTTAGCTCGCCGCCGGCTTGAAAAGGAAACCTTTGGCAGGCGGTCACCCTCCAGCGAGCCCGGGATGGGGTCGCTGGGGCTGCACCGCACTTTCTGAATTGAAGCAGTGGACTGTGAAATAGGAATTACTGACAGCTCTTAAGTATATCAAGAGAACAGCCCTATTCCTTAATACAGAGCCACTAATAGACATCTAAAGACCTATAAACCAGACAATTCCTCTATATCATCCTAGTTAAATCAATGTAGTTATATTACCCTCATCATTTTCCCTTTAACGTTTATTACATTTTGCCACTGTAATTTATTTTTTCATATCCATCAGCCGATTAAAGACTTTATTCTGAAGATACACACATCCTTGTGACCTACTTGAAGCTGACCTAAACTGTTAAGTAAAAGCAATTTGGTGGAGGAGGTTAGGGGGGATTCTGCCCTCCTTCTCTCCCTGGGTTTTTTATCCCTTTGCTGGCACTGGGAGCACTGGAGATGGGAATGTTGGGCTATCCTGACAGCATAGATCTGTGTCCTTGTAAAGTCTTTAGCAATTTTTATTCTATTTTTAAATGAGTCCTTGTCCTGCCTGGACACACGAAATACGTGAGAGCACAGGGCTTTGCCTTTCCAAGCAATGCAAGGAGGGCTACGAGGCCCCTGGAACACCTCTTTGCTCCAAAAGTTGCCTCCCAGTTGAGCCATCGCCTCTCCACCATCTGTAGATTTGCAATAGGAGGAAGGAGCAGTTCTGGAGTGCCATCTATTGATGCCATCCCTGCGAGGTGGAGGAAAGCATCTGGAGGTGTGCAGGATGCAACCTGTTCTCTCCCAGCCACTGCGTTCAGCCCAGTCCAGCCTCTTTCTGCTTTGGCCCTGTCTGGATCTGATGCCTTCTGAGCTATTCCCATCTTTGAAAGCTTTTTCTTTTTATTCATTCCTCTGCCTGAATTATTTAAACATCCCCACTTAGATGTTTATATGTCTGGAGCCACTCCTCTTCCTTTATTCCCAAAGAGCAGCATCTTTCACCGTTTGGGCCCATGTGCATCAACACTCTCATTTTATTAGTTTTGTTGGCTTTTTTCCTCTTTATTTCCTCCTTTATTTTTTTGCAGACAGGTTATGGCAGTGGTACATTATTATGGTGCCATTATTATGGTACAAAGTTCTCCTGGTTTGCAGATGATGCCCAACAAGAAGTAGGGCGATCAGATGTGGAGAATTTCAGGTCATCACACTACCTACGTGTGTGTTGCTGAGCAGGAGAAAACGGGGGTAATAAAATCGCTGGGGGCCAAAAATGCCTGAAAATAAGAACGTGCCACAATCTTGCAAGGGAATAAACCCCATGGGAGGCAAGAATGGGGAAACCCAGATCTTTTAGACCTGGGGCCTTTGGATATGGCTTTCCATAGGGAAAAAGTGGAGTTTGGACATAGCAAGATGATTTGCTCTGGGCATTTTAATTTTATTCATTATTTATGATGGACTTTTTATTACTTTTTATTTATTGCTGTAAATAAAGAGCAATTTCGTCAACCTCTTCCCTCCACTTTACCCTTCAAAAAACACAGCTGAGAGCACCAGACACCATGCAAACTTGGACCTCGCAGGATAAAGAGCATTATTAAGCAAGGGAAGGTGGATTATGTCCAAATATCTACATCAGAACAAAAAGACCGCACAAGCTACTGGCACACAATCACCCAAAGGCAATTTAAGTCCCCCATCTTCTTCCCGTGTGTCTCAGGACACCTTTGCCTCGATAAAGCCATCCCCAGCTGCCCCCAGCATTGCAGCCTCCCATAGCTGAATATTTTCCAGCACGGGCAATTTTATTGTCCTAAATCTTTTCTTCTGCCCCAGGGAGTTTCTCCATCAGCTCATGGTCATTACGGCAATGAGACCCTGAACTCCGATCCTTGGCATTTAACAGGGAGAAAATGGCTACTCGGAGGGTGCTTTGCTCCAGGAAATTATTTTTTTTTCTTAATTATTTCCATTTTGTTTAGCTCAGTGACGCCGGCACACTCTTTGTGCCTCATCGACAGGCCGTCGAGGGAAATGACTCTTTGCTTATTCAAGCTCTACAAAAATGATGCCCTGGATGCCAGCAGATCCAGCCCTCAACTTTATTTCTGAATATATAATTATATCCACACTCCCATGGTCATTGGAGACTCCAGTGAGGATGCAGGGACCTTTGTGGAGGTTATACATGGGGATGTTGCTCTGCTTTGCACCAAAATACTAATTTTTGACCCCGAATTGGGCCAAATAACCAATCTTTTGTAGCAAAGTAAGCCAAGTTTTCCCTACAGACTGTAATCGGGAGTTAGTTACCTTGGGAACTAGATTTATCTCTTCCCTCGTACATACTTAATACAGCCCATCACAGGGAGGGCACTTTTAATAACCAATTGATGGAGAATTGCAAGGGATAAATTATGCATCCCAGGCCCGGCAGTGAGTTATGGACTTCTCCCTCCTGCTCCGGCGCATAAGGACCCAGCACCGAGATGCTCCTGTGCCCTTTAACAGTGTAACATCCATTAGGACTGGCATTTTTGCTGGCAAAGAGGGCTTTTTTGGCTTTCCCAGTGCAAATCCCTGCCTCCTTTGAAAGTAGCCAGGCTAGTCTTGGCTCCAAAGTGCAAATAGACACAAGAAAATGCAATGAGGATGAGGAGGGTGAGGAAAGTGATATTGATATTTAACACCTATAAAATATACATAGCGCTCTTGCAATGAATATAGGGAAGGGTCCTCCCCCTGATGCTATAATCGCAGTGAAAAGCTTTCAATCTGTCTTGGAAATGACATTTTTTACAATGTATCTGCTTTAAAATATTAATCTCACATGTTATTAATAACATGGGGGAAGAAATATATATTTTAAGTGAAGGTTTTTATCATCTGACTATCACTTTAATTCGTGGTTTGTCCTTTTCAAGAAGACATCCATTCTCTGGACATCGTTAGAAGATGAAGACTTAAATTGCATTCACTGTTAAATTTTTCATCTGAGCCTGATTCTCTTTTTAATATCCTATTTTTATAAAATAATAATACATCCAGCTTGGAGGTCTGTTAAAAACAAGTATAATATAGATTTTAGATAAAATCTCACCTACTCTCGTCTTAATTTGCAGCTTGTTTCAAGGTATTCGTGTGCTGCAAAGTTATTGGGATGTTTGGCACCTCGCAAGGATTTACAGCCTCCCAGGGATGCTCAGTATTGCCAGGAGGAGGGTGCTAGACTTTGCACGAGATGGGACCAAATTGCCCTGGATTTGGGGGTTTCCATGGGGTTTTAAGTAGTTCAAGAGTTATTCTCCACTCCCAAGCCTTCTTTTGCCGAGCTGTTTATCCAGCTAGTGAACTGGGCTTGCTCCCTGCCCTGGGAACTGCTTCTTGTGGTGGCCAGATATCAGTTTTAATCCCCAACCGGTTACAATTTTTGAGTATACTAGAGGGTAGAGGAATACCTCGACTTGATATTAATTTTTCAGGGAGATGCTTCTTTCCAGAATCCCTTGGACAAACCCGGTGCAGGGCTGTGCAGCCAGGATGGCATTAACCTCTGATTTCCTGGGATGCTCAGTGCCAATGAGACACATCTCTGGAAATTCAGCTGAAGGATCAGGCGAGGGAAATGTTAAACCAAAGAAATAAAAAAATAATAGAATGGCGCTTTCCCCTTGACTTATCTGCCTTGGCAGAAGCCTGGTCCTGCTGTTTGGGAAGCATCTTCTGTCTCCTGAGGGATGCTGCCAGCCTGGGCTGGCATCAATTTTCCTCTCCCCTCTTCCCAATTTGCTCCCAAAGGTGCCACCCTCTCTCCCGTGCTCTATTAATCGCCGTTACGGATAACACACACCCCGCTGAACCTGCTCCCACGGATCCATCTGCAAGCGAAGGGTGGGCCCCAGCCACGCAAATGAAACAATAATTTTTAATTAAACTCACAGCAACGGGGTTTTTATCGCCGGCATCAGGCAGGCAGAGCCTGGCGCTCGCGGGCTCCCTCCTGCCTGCAAACATCGGCTTTGCCAAGGAAAAGCTTTATTGGATACAGGGCACTTGTCTGCCCAGGGATGCTGGTGGGAAAATGCTTTTCCTATACACCTACATACCTTCATCTATATGTCCCTGCTGCCCTCTGGGCAATGCTCAAGCAGAGGTTAAAATATCTGCATGCAAAAGAAATTATAGCAGGAGCTGGCATCACCCCAGCATCAGGAGTCTTCAGCTTTTAATTAAGTAAGTTTAGAGCAAAATTGGCAGGGGCTTATCTATAGTGTGCACTTCCCCGCTGCTAACACATTGCAGCCCCCCGTCCCGCCCCACCGTTGCAAACTGGAGGGGAAAAGGAGCTGGAGATGGTGGCGGGGACACAGCTCGGAGGGACATCTGACAGCGCTCCTCGCCCAGATGGGTTTGCAGCCTCTTATTTATTGATAAAAGCTCAAAAGCAGGGAGGCTTGGGCTTTATTTCCCCCTCCTTAAAAAAAAAAAATAATAAAAGAAATCGCATTCAAGGCTGTTTCTTTTTTCTTTTTTTTTTTTTTTTCCAGCTGCCCCAATTATCCCATTTGTTCAAAGCAAAATCTTGCAATTCGAGGCATTTTATTTATTCTGCCCAAGCCGTGTTTACAATGCCGCATCGGAGCAGTGGGGTTGAGTTAAGCGGTGCTGGTGGTTGGGGCGGGGGGAAGAGCATCTTGTTGGGAAAAAATTAAAAGGAGAAAATTAAAAAGAGCAATTTTAAAAACGCAGACATCAAAGGCATCATTTATATTTCAAATCGTGGGGAAATAACTTTATAATGAGGAATTATAACGGGGGAAACTGAAGACTCTGGTGTTATTACATCTCCAGCTTCAAAACCCTCCCATTGTTCTAGATGAGAGAGGAAAAAAAAAAACCCAGAACAAGTCAGTAAATTAGAGGGAAGAGGGAAAAGTAGAATAAGCTATTCATCATTCAAGAAACAGCTCCATGGTGGAAAGGGACCCCCTCAAAAATAGGGGCATTGTGCTCCAAGCCTCCTGCTCCCCTCTGCTTGCTGACCTGGGGGTTATATGATTTTATTTATTTTATTTTAAGCATGTCCAACCCACAGCACAAGGGGTTGCTGGTCCCCTCGGGATGCTCCCAAGCATGGCCCACAGCCCCCAAACCCAAACCATCTCTTTTTGGGTAAGAAGGAAGGGTTTTATCCCAAGGATGTTGTCCTGCTCATCACAATTCGGGTATTAAAAAACACCTTTTGTTATTCTGAGGATTAATTAGTTAATGTCTGTAAAGCATGATATAGCTTGGCAACTAGTATTAATATTGTCCCGTTCAAAAGAGCGAGCTTTGCTTATGATTAATTGTTATTATTACAACCACTTTGGCAGCAGCGGGGGGGGGGGGAGGCGGAAATCCAAGGGGTTTATTTGGAAATTAAATGCCCAGTTTCCCCTCTGGATCATTTGGGAAAAAGGGGATCATGGTATTTGCAACGCCTGAGGAAGCAGCTACGGGAAGATAAGAGCTTGTTGGGAAGAAGGAGCTGTGGAGACGCCGTGCCCAGGGAGGCTTCGCAGAGACGCGGCTTGGCAGGAGGAGCAGGTAACTCTGCCGACAGCACGTGCTGAGATGAGCGTCCCCCGGGGAGCCGGGAGCATCCCCCAAATACCGGCTGACCATCGGTCATCGTAGCCCATCGTGCATATGGTCCTGCTGAGCTCTGCTAATCGCTTTTGTCCCATGGATCAACACCACGATGACCATTGTGGCAGCTGCAGAGGGCCCAATCCAGCGCCAGGACATGGCAGAGAATGGACAGAGCTCATTTCTCCCTCCATCTATTGCCAGGGCTTAAGAGATTTGGGAACTCAGCCTCAATTCAGTCTAATTCCTCTTGTTCTTTTTAATTGGGCTTGTGCATCTAAACCCCTTCGGCAAATCTCAGCTTTAATCTCCCCATGTCCCGGTTCATCATCTGTTCAATTATTAACATCTCTAATTACTATTAAACACATCTCTCCTCCCAACTTGCCAGCCGTCTGCTCAGCTTCAAAGATGGGAGAAGGTGATTTCAAAGATCCCAGGGCCTTTTTATAGAGCACCTAGCACTGGATGCATCCCCGGGGATTTCAGTATCCTTTGGGAGCTGCCAGACCCCGGAACGTGGCTCAGGGCGGCTTCATCCCACCCAAAGGCAGGTGCCAACATGGAATGGTAAGTGGTTTAAAGAGATGAAAGGGATGGTAAAGCCAAAGTAGGAGGGATACAGCTCTGTGCATCACCTCCTGGGTGCTCATCTACATTCAAAGCCACCCTGAGCTTCCCATGGGACCTTTCCTTCCCGTGCCTCAGTTTCCCCACACCAAAAAGAGGACCTCATGATGCTCAACCTGTAAAAATCACCTCTCACAAAAAGCTCCATAATGTTACCAAATTGAAGCAAAACTTCCCTATGAATCTTCCTCTTCATTTCAGGTTTCGGCCAGTAATGATGACAGATCAACACCGCTCTGCCTGTGTGCGTTTGAGCGCTTTTATTTCTCTATCAGAACCACAAACTCAGGTGGAAAACTTGCCCTCCTCCTCTCTGCTGCACCAGCCTCTTCCAAATAGTTGGTCACGAAGAAGCAGGGGGATGCGTTTTCCCTCGGTTTGCGTCCATGCGTATATCCCGCAGCCGAGGAATGTGTTTGTTATGCAGAATTGCTTGTGCCGCTCTCCTGGGAACAACATTTGGTTGGTAGATAAATCCTTACCTAGGCTGCTCTGTGTCAGCTCCTTACAGAAGTCGAGCATTAGTATTCTGCCCTACCGCCGGATGATTTATGTCACTAAGCAACACAGCATGAACTGCAATTTTTACAATCAAATATACAATTTACGCTACATTTTCGGGTGCATATTTTAGCAGACGAGCTTGAAATCACTTGCCGGCAGTGCTCGAGTCATGGAGGAGTTTGGAAAGCCCCAGTCGGTGTTGCAGCCTCTGTGGGGGTGAGTTAAAACTCGCTTCTGGACTTGGTGAATATTTGAAATCAGCGTGCACCAAGCTGCAAAGAGGCAAACTCCTTTCCCTGGGTTTTTCACCCTAAATCCTCTATCTGCTTCTCATTTCCCTGCCTCAGTTTCCCCCTCGTATCCCAGGGATGCGCTGGGAGAGGAGCCACTCAACACGGTCACGCTGTCGGCACTTCCTCGGGCTCAGGATTTCCCCTCGCAGCTGATGGCAGGCGTACGACGGATCAACACTTACTGGGAACTGCAGCTATGAATTTTTCATACAAGCAAGGAAATTTGAGACCCGGTTTGGTTGTTTTATTAAACATACAAGCAGGCATCCTTCAGGGAAGACATTGTGGGCAATTATGGAGCTGTGATTGGCATGGTGGATAACAGAGCTGTACAGATGTTAATACCTAATTTGCTGCAGAGCTTTGCCCCAGGGAGATCTAACTAGGAAAAGAGGCAATTTGTTTCGGTTCAAAACCTCAGGAGAAGTCCACCCCAGTGGAAAGGGGAGAAGAGTTTGGATAACTCAATTAAGCATCATGTGTTTTAACTCAAAGGTGTGGGGAGGTCTCCAGACCGGGCACTGAAATGGAGAGGGGATGGGTGAAGCCACCTGTATCCCAGTTTTCCTCTGAAAGGGATGCGCAGTGACTTGGCCTTCAAATACAGGCTGCTATTTCATCTGAATCTGTAATAATTTTTCTAATTTCCAATTACAAAAATTTCATTTTAATTTAAGGGAAGGATTACAGAGGCAGAAGATGAGAAAGCAATCTTGGCCACTAATTAAAATTAAATACTTCCCCTCTGAAAAACCTTTGCCTTTATGTAAAAAGCAAATGGTTACACTGTTCAGTGCAAATATTCCCAAATGACAGCATTGCTCTGCGGGGCGAGGGGCTGCCATGGCTGCCAACATGAGGCAGGATCTTGTTCACAGCATCCAGAAAACCAAAAAAATCCACTCCCCAAGAGAAAACAGAAGGCCAAAACCTGCCCAGAGCCACAGCTCTTAAGGGAAGGAGGAAAATCTGGATTTGGTGCTATAGGTATTTTTCGGAGTGACTTGGAGATGCAGAGGTTGGTGTATGAACGCTAAGAGCATTGCTGCAGGATTTGGGCTCTTTTCCCAAATCCCTGCATTCCTGGAAAGGTGATGACAGTCAAGGAGGCAGGAGCAACGGTGGATACTCTGCCTGATATCATCTCATGAAAGCAAGAGGTGGTAAGAGAGAAAAAAAGGAGAAGGAGCCACCCCAAAGCCCGCAGCGATGTCAGGGCTATCTGGACGTAAAGCTAAAGCCACTCTTCTCCAGCTGGGAACATATAATGGTCCATATATCCATCTCACTGTCCATTGTGAGGTAAAAATGGACTCCTGGCTGACTCTATATGAATGTATGACTATTCTCAGCAGCACTTTCAGGGACTACATGATGTGCATAATAGCAATTCATTGCCACTTTCCCCCTTTACTCCGGTGAAAAGTTCAGACCAGCATTTCTTACGGCTCATTTCCAGCTCTCCAGTTCTCGCTTTAATCAACTTCTGGTGGGAAAAGCCCCGAGCTGAAGCACTGATGGTTCTTGGGGTCTAAGTAATGTGAAAATTGGTGGGCTTTGCCTTAAATCCCTTGATCCTAGAGTCATACAGGAGTCCCAGCTTTTATTAAAAATCAGTGTTGGTGGCTTCAGCAGGAATAAGCTTGGAAACAGGAACTGCAAAGGGGTCGGAAAGGAGAAGGTGAATAAAAACCATCCACCAAAGTAGCTAGACATATGTAAGGACTTCTTAAAACAGCTTTGTGATTCAAGAAGCCAGCCTATGAATCACTCCTGACATCTCCCAGACAGCTTGAACTGCTGTTTATGCCACAAAAAAAAGAAATGTATGGGGAAGAGCAGGTTGGCACACAGGGCTGTCTGTTGGAATAACTCAAGCATGCACCATTTGTGGTGGGATTTTAGTTTTACTGGGGGTTTTCCCCCTTTTGGCAGAATTTAAGACTTGCACACCTCCTGGGCTGCTCCAGGAGTGGCCGTCCTGTACGCTGATTTTTGCTCCTCTAGACTTGCAAGAGCCATCGGCTCCCCTTCTCCATCTCCATTTTTGCCAGGGATGAAGCATGGCAAGCTGTCAACTCCATTGACAGCTGTCAATCTTGTCCATCACCAAAGAGATGCTTCTGCAGAATTAACTCTACCAGTATTTATTGAATTCCCGGCTGAAGCCCAGCTCGCTTGAGAGCACAAATGCAGATTGCCATCACTCCATTGCCCGGGAGTCTCGGGCAATTTGTTTCCCATTATGGCCCTGCTGAAGTCTGAAGGCATCAGTGTGGACTATTTTCACTGCTGGGTGCTGACATGGCATATTGAGGAGTAATGAGACTATTTTGGGTTGTAGTTCCGGTAAACGCTGCTAATGCTGTTCCCCGTTGGCTCGTCCTCGGTGCTGCCATGCTGGAAGTCCCACGCTGGATGGCTGATAGAAATCCTTTTTTTTTTTTTTTTTTAAATCCTGCATGCATTTTCCTTATTCCTATATATATTCAGATTTACCTGAACCTCTTGGCCCAGGACATCGAACCCAAAGCTGCTTGTGAGGGATCCTATGGGATCTGGATGCTGAATAAGCAAAGCGCTGCCATCCTCTTCCCTGACTCAGCATCTTCACCATGTGCTCTTTGCCATACATCAACTCCCAGGTGTCTCCAAATCCTCATCTGAGTCAGGCTGGGGAGAAACTCCCTTTACATCCTCCCACGTACACAGATAGGATGTGTCCTCTAAAAGCTACAAATAATTTGGGGCTCCACCTCCTCTTTCCATTGTGGCAGAAAGGGGACACGACTGTGCCCCCAGTGATTTGCAGCTCTGCTTTTCAAGCTTTATTGCTGAAAAAATTTTTTTTTTTCTTTTTTTCTCCCTATTTTCTCCCCCCTCTCTAAATCAGAGTCCCTGGTAAGAGATTTATCAGTGCGCAGACCCAGACTTTTATTTATTTACTTTGCTATCGTTACCAAGCTGTCAGTCTCCTTTGTCTGCAAACCCAGTTACGCTGCTGTGCAGGTGACACAGCCGTCAATCCAGAGACTAGAAAATGCCCTTCGGTGAGGAAAAGCAGAGAAACAAAATAAACACCACGTTACTCAGCAGATTTGGGTCCCAAATCCTCATCACCCTGCTGGCAATATCTAAAGAATAAATACAAATAAAGAAGGAACTTATTTTATTCTTGGAGGCATGGAGATCTTTGGGAGAAAACTGGCATTGGTGGCTGAAGTGCTGGAAACTCAATTATTTAGTGAGGAATGATCTCAACCCTTGTCCTGAGGGACTCTGCTGTACCTCATGGAGGAGATGAACATATATACATGGTATTTTAGGAACCAGTGGTTAAATTCAGGTGCAAAAAGCCTGTATCCAGCCCCAGTGGAAAGGCATCATATCCCGATGGAGGCTTCTAATGAAGGATACCATCCCCTCTTCATCCTCTGCCCACAGCCAGATGTGTGTGCGACCTGCTGGAGCTGTGACCAGCTGGGTGTGAGCCTCAGCTCGTTGAGTACCTCCCAGTGATACTGGCTGTGTGTTTTGTTTTGTTTTGTTTTGTTTTGTTTTTTCTCTCCAGGGTGGGAAAACAATGTTGAAAGCATGATATTTCACAGAAATGTTTTGTGAGCTTCATATGCTACCTGTGCACAGCCACCTGCTTCCAGATGACCAGGACATGTTCCCATTTGGAATGGGAAACTGGCTGATTTTGTGATTCCTTTCTCAACACACAGGGTGGGGATGGGGTTGGATCCTACCCTCCGCTCCAGAGCCCAAAAGCAAAGCGTTCAAATACTGAAAAAGGAATTAAATGTCTCCTGTGCCCTGAGAAGCTGGAAAAAAGGAGATTTGGGGCTTTGCATCAAGAGAGCCACATTCTCAGCAAGTCTGTCTGTTATTTCTATGATCCAGAGTGGAGTCTTTAATAACTTGAGAGGACAAAAAGCAGGGCTTGTTGTTGGAGGCGTGCAGAGAAAGGCTGATGCTGTATCAATTAAGATAAGAGCGCGGTCTGCAGACAGCTCACAAAACCAAGGAAATGCGTTAACCTCTCATTTCCTTGCTTTTGAGGCATACGATATGTACTGCAGTGCCTAACCAGATGTGACACACACCAGATTATGGCTGCTAATGAATTACCCGATTTTATTCATTTATTTATTTATTTTCTCCTTCCTGGACATTAGCAAATCCTAAAAGGATGTGGAATAAAATCTCTGCTGGAGGTTTCTCTCTGGTCAAATCTTTCATGACGGTTAACCTTTTGGAGACAGATAGTGTGGCTTTGTCACAACTGTCCTCTCTGCTCCAGAAACTCACTTCACCCCCGTTTTAGAGCAGCATTCTATGGTGGAGCTCTGGAAAGCAATTGCTTATGGGCTTGGTGGTAGATACTTACCCTGTTCATACCTGCAGCTCCTCAGGGCTTCCGTGGTGTGATGCATCCTTCTCCTCCTTACAGGGAAAAGCAAAGGTGTTTATTGAATTCTGTTTTAACAAAATAAATAAATCTTGTTTAAAATGCAAGGATGGTTTTCTCCCAGTAACCCATTTTGGGCTGATAGCACCGCCATGAGTTCAGCTAGTTCAAGCGCGAAGTAGAACACTTCAAAATCAAATCAAGAATAAACCCCTGTCCCAATTTAAGCCCAAGACCTTCCCAATGCTGCTCTGGTCTCTGATGCAGTAAGGAAAAAGGATAGTCCATCTGTTAACCACTTATCTGTCCAGGAGTCCTCAGCTATGAGCAATGCGAGGAATTTCAATTATTCATGCAGTTATTACACAGGACAAAATATCTCACCCGTGCAGCATGCTCACGCTTTGCAGCCTGGATTTTAATTGGGAAAATACAGGTTTAGGGGCTGTCATGCACGTTTGCACGCACACCGGGTGATGCACAGGAGTGCATCAGTGTGACGGCACGATCCGGGAGGGGGCTGCAGGGTTTGAGCCTATTCTGGCCTAACATTGTTATAAATTTCCCCAAGAGTTAAAACCCTGACCCAAAGTGAGCTGAGAAAGTTTAATGCATAATTGAAATAAAATTTCTATTTCCTCTTTGGATTATCTTACAAAATTTTAATTTCACAGAAAAGTCATTACTTCATTTGTTTTGCTAATCCTTCAGATCTGCTCTGTACGGAGGATGATGTGGAACATTATTAGAGTCCCTAATAAGATATCATTTTCTCCTCAAGGCCAGTCAGTAAGGTCTGAGCAAACAACATGGAGCTGCTTGTTCAGCTCTGATTTGGATGCACTGATCTGGAAGCGGAGGCGTCCTGAACTCAACACTGTGTATTTCTTCCTCTCTTGCTACTCATCCCAGCAGGTTTCTGGCGCTGCCTTCCTAAGACGTGACAGCTAAGGAGGAAGAAGCGTTTGGGCAGTAACCGAGCCATGAACCCCCAAAATACACCCATGAAAATCAGTTATTTCAGGCAACGAGCCAGGTGCCCAAGAAGAGACACAATGGGAAAGATGAAGTTTAACTGGAAGAGGAGAGGAGGAAAAGGGCTGATGCTAAACCAAGACTACAACGGATATGGTTTGACAGAATCTTTCAGAAATGCTCCTGAAAGCTGCCTTCACCTTAGAAGTGAATAAAGACCTCTTCCCAGTCTTGGCTGCGTCTTGCATCTCCTTCCATCTCCCAATCTCTTCTTGGCCTTGACTTTGTCTTGCTTCTCACTCCATCTCCCAAACAACCACGTGGGAATACAAAACTTTGTCCTTATTCCAGGGTCTGATAGGAAAGTGCTCCCCACTGGTGCCATGGGCATCTCCATTGCAGTGCGAAGGGCAGAGGGGACCTCTCCATCCACCCGGCACCCCCATGCTCCTCCATTTGTCCTCCCAGAAAACCCAGCTTTGAACGTAAGACGGGTGCCAGGAGCAATGGGAAAGACTTTGGCAAATCCGTGGGGTAAAGGAAAGCTCAGACAGAGCCCGCAGGGATGCTGGACCATTTCTGCCCTTGGACACCGAGAGTAGGGTCTGCTGGGGGTTGTGTGGGACCACGGCTCCCACTAGTGGTTTGTCCTAAAAGCAATCATTTTCCAGGTGGCCTGACTCTGCATCCCTGAATTTTGGGGATCACAGGCCTGTTTTCCTGTGCCCCGGAGTGCAGGGATGCTGTACACAGCTGCATCCCTGCAATAACACAGGAATCCTGTTCCACCACCTGAAAAGTTTGCAGATTGCTGCCAAAAAAGGCACTTTTGTGCCATGTTTACAACCAAATCTGCGAGGGTGAGATACGACCCTTGCCTTGCCAAGATGTCCCTTACCTGCCTGGGAAAGAGGGAGCTGACTAATAAATAATGGGTTAAATGACATCCTGGAAATTACGGGTTTGCAGATACTCTGGCACTATAAAGTGCAATGTTTGCTGAGTTCCTGTCTCAGATGGCTCAGTTTTCAAAGGTGTTAATAAAATGCACAGTGAGGGAGACCTGGCGAGCTTCGACTCCCCCTTAAAGGTTAAACTGGCAGCTGGTTATAAGAGGAATAAGCAGAAAACTCACAGCATTTCATTGATCAGCTTCAAAATAGTTGCTCCTACTTTGTACAGTACATCTCAGATCGTTTAGCCTACAAAATCCACCCAAATCCATCACTTCTTAGGTAATTACTGGTCCATTATGCTGAGTTTACAGTGATCTATTTGCAATCATGAAATGAATTATCCCTTAGGAGAGGGGAAAAAAAAGTTTGGGGGAGTGGGGAGGGAAGTGAATAAAGACCAGAAAATAAAATCAATTCATGACTCCATTAACACACAACCACAAGCCTCCTCGACACAGTCCATCTTGGGTACATCATACCTAGATGGTACGGCTCATGGGCGGCCAACAGAGAGACAAAAGAACAATTACAGAAGAGAATTAAAATCACCTTTTTAAGTGAAAGTTCTTGAGACAACTTCCTGCAAAGATTTAATAAGGCACGTATTGACTGCCAATGCAATAATTGATTATTAAATCACTATAAATAAGTGTACGTACAAAGCTGCAGTCCAATTTCCCCGATGTAATAAATATTTTTCTTGGTGTTTATTTAATACACGCCTGCCCACGTGAATTTAAATGATGTATCTTCAGAAGCCTTGATGCAAAACATAGCCTCAGCAACACAGCCATCCATCAGACACTAAGTTGCTGTTAATAACTTTCCCTTGGGGGAAATTGCAGGCAAATAGTTATGAATTTAGTGATAGGACACCTCAATCTTCTTTTTTTTAAGGAGCAGAGGTGATAAGGAGTGCAAAGGAGAAGGCACAAAGCAGGGCAAGAATGGAGGGGACATGGGGGAACTTTCTTGATGTATTTGGGGTTGAAATGCACGTTTTCTGTTTTCCTTTGATTTTCCAGGCCAATCAGTCACAAACTCACTGTGGTTGCCCTTCCCTTGCCTCTCTCTGGAGGGAGGATCTGGGGAACAGGAGCAGAGAGGGGAAGGGCAGCCCGTGGCAGAGCCCAACCAGCCGCAGGAGATGAGCAAAGAGCCTCCAAATGGCCCAAGCAAACTGGTTCACTCAAGCCCCAAAAGTGCAGAGATTGCAAGCAAAAGAGAGTAGCCAGGAGGGAAAAAAGGCTCAAAGGACGATGGGGATAATAAAAAATGTAAATAATACAAAAAAAATCCCTTTCTCCTTTAAAGTCCTCCCCAAGAGTTTTAATGAACAGAGGCTTGGAAATGTTGTTTTCATGCAGCAGCGTAAAAGATGCATCTTGGTTTTACAAGTGGGTTTTGCCACAAAGCTGAAGGGGGGTATTTGCATGGCAGGGTGGGGCAGATCGAGAACAACTCCTGAGATCTTTCCTGTCTCACATTCATGTGCTTCTGCATAGGGTTTAATGTCATTATCTTCCTCCTTTAGCTGAGATAAAAATTTAACGAGGACAAAATAAGCCCTGAATGAGGATATTTTCAAGGCTGTTTGAAGGTCTCTAATGAGAACAGGAAACGATGCATAATTAAACATATAATGAATACATGGTGAGCTTCTAGGACAGGGGAGGGAGAAGGCTTGCCACCGGCCAAGCCCCAAGCCATACTCTGCCCGTGCCACCCACCTGGCTGCTTTCCACTTGCCCGTGTTCACTTATCCTAAAAAATGAGCAATTTTTTAAAAGATTAAAAAAAAAATAATGAAAATCTGCATTTTCAAAGAGGGAAACTGAGGCACAGAGGACTGAAGTGATGCTTCCAGCATCACTGATGTCTGACAGCCCCTTGGAAACTAGGCCAAGGAGTGTTGTGCTTCGAAATACCCTCTCTGGTCGCAGCGAAGCAAAACCCAAGAAGATCATCCCCCAGCATCATGAGGATGCAGCCTGGGGGCGTTAGGGATATTTCACCTTCTTTTCTTTCTCTTTATGAATGTCTCCCACTGGCAAGCAGCAAATGTTATTTGTGAAAGATCACCAGCATCCCGCAATTACAGAGCGATAGCTCCGAAGCGGAGATGTTGCTTTATTGGGATTTCTTTTTTTCTTTTAAAGGTATTTCTCAGGATTATCTCACCTCCATCCCAGCTGCTGAGGCTCAGCACCCACACATGGAGTAAATCACAGCTCTGGTGTCACTTTCTGAAAGGATAATAGTTTTTGCCCTCGGGATATTTATTCCTTTTCGCTCTCATTTGACAGACAAATCGCATCATCCCAGGATTTCCCCCGCAAACTTTTGAGCAGCTAACATGCCCCCAGGGATTTATTTCACTATCAAACAATTTTATTTGGGGGGGTGCGTGTGCAGAATTTTGGGTCCACCTGCTGTTTTTTTGTTGCGGGCTGAGATTCATCACAGGGATTTACATTACCTAGATTGGCTTATTTTAGTTACACGTTCAACAAAGATGGGGCTGTGATGGGGATGGAGCCGTGATGGGAGAGCACATGTCTCCTCGCTGCAGTTTTCCAGGCTGTAAAATGAAGCTGGAGATGATTTTCCACCTAGAATGGTCCATTGAAAGTCAGTGGCATCAGTGACCTCCTAAGAGAGGACCCCACTGTGTCTGCAGCAGCAAAGAGCTTGTTTTCCCCCTGAAAACTCAGAAATTAAGCGATTTGGGATTGTTTTATGAAAAGGCCTGTGCAAAATGAAGGAATTTTGGAATATTATGTAAAATCATGGCACACCAGTCGGCATACGTTGGCTTGGCTGTGCTGGCTGCCCTGGCTCCTGGCAGCCCCTCTGTGGCTGGACATCTCTGTTTTCACCTAAATACAAGGGATGCTTTGGAGACAACACCCTTTGCTGTGCTATAGAGAGCAGGATGCTTTCAGGTGATAGAAAAACAAAATACTTTAATGACTCCGAGATGTTTTACAGACCTTAATAACTTCAGGCTCACAGCAACTCTTCAAGAAATAGGAACTATAATTGTCTTCATTTTAAGGTAGAAGAAGAATGGATACACATGCATTAAGTGACTGGCTAAGTAAAGTCTTATCAGGAGCTGTGGTAGGCTCTCCATTACTTGATGTCTTAATATCAAGACTGGATCTCTTCCTATCAATCATACTCTGGTCTGCCAGGAAGAAGTGGCTGGGGGAAAAAAAAGGCTCTTCTCCTTTCTCCCTCCTTCCCTTTCTCCAGAAACGTGGTTTTTCCACTGAAAATTGAGAAAAGTTCACTTTTCTTCAAGGAGCCTCAGCCAGACATTATGAGATTGGTCCCAATTTCTTGAGGACATGCCTAAGGAAGGAGAGATGGGCCAGAATTTCAGGCATCAGGCTCCAAACCCTCCAACAGACCAAAGGCTTTGTGAGAACAATCTTGCAGGCATTTTTGGCTTGATGGAAAACAAATAGTTCTGCTCAGACCTTCATGCATTGGTTTCCTCCAAACATTTTGGGAAAGAGGCAGATCTGTCCTTATTTCCTCAATGTGTCTTCTCCCTGCTGTCCTGAGAATCACCGAGCACCTATCCTCCCTATCTGAACCCAAAAGATAAGGAGAAAAGGGTTTTGTGGATTTAGTGGTTTAAATGTAGGTGTTTCTGTAGGGTTTCAGGGAGATGTTGAAGTGCTGGAGGAGAACATAGCTTGGAAGCTCATCTGCGATGCAAATACTTCTATATTCATGCGCTGCTAGAAATACCTGCTCCATCCACATGACATACAGACCAATTTGCATCTTCTGACACTCACAGGTATTGAGCAAGTTTATCCACTGTCTGTGGCAGGGAAAAAAGGGAATACACTAAAAGTCCCAGTGGGAGAACAAGCTGCCCTCTCAGCCCATATCCATCATGAAAACAAACCATCTCCCCCTTTTATTTCCCCTGGAAAAAGAAGTTCCTTCCATGCATGGGCATCTCAGATCACAGAATTAGAGGAAGCAGTACCAGCAAAATGAAGCATGAGGCAAACAAGTTGTTCCTTTCCCGAACTGTTTAGCATGGAGTAGGGAGGCTGGGAGAAATTATAGCCGGGCACATAAATCACAGCATTAATTACGTATTCAGCCAACGTTGCCAAGGTTTTCTGTTTGCAAATTGCCTGCAAACAGATTGAAAAAGTCCCCGCCATATTCGTCGTTTGAAAATATTTGCAAATTTCTTCACGGTCTGAGGATCAATTCGAGTCAAAAATGTGATTATGGAATCTACAATTCACAGTCGCTCAACTCCCGCTGACCCAGCCGTGGCCTTTTGATGTTTCTGCACCATAAATATGCAACGAAGAAGTCAGAAAGGCACAGTTTTAAGGCCGGAAGGAAACAAAATCCTCTAGTTTGACTTCCAAAAGGTTTCCCTCTGGTGAGTGCTGCTCCGAGTCTAATAAACTACCCAAAAAAAGCAACTTTTAGGAAAACTCAGTGCCTTGATTCAGCACCTTGAAGTAGTGAAGACTTCACCGCCTTCTTCAGTTAGCTGAGCCAAGGCTTAATTACCCTTGCTGTTTAATTTGTATCTGAACATTTCTAATTTACATTCAGCTCTTGTCATGCTTTTGCTAAAGATCCCTTGGCTCTCTGAAGCTTCTCCCAGTGCGGCTGCCGATAGACCAACAATTATCGCAGCTGCCTTGTCCACCGTTTCAAGTGCAGCACTTGAATTTTGCAAAGCCAGGACCCTTCATTTGCAATTTGGGCTGTGGTCGGTTATAAACCAAGCCAAGCTTGGATTCAAAGCAACGGGACATGTCTGCTAAAACCTACCCAGCCCAACTCAAACTGGGAATTTTGCAATCAGGGAGAGGTTTTGAAATGCCCGCGACGGGGAAGATTTGAAGAAAAAGTTTGGGTTTGAGGAGAATTCACGCTAGCGAAGCTCGACTGGCTCTGTTCAAGGTGAGTGAGCACAAAAGGGTCAAGCTGAAGCTGTCTTTTGAATTAGAATAAATTATCCTCTTTCAAATGCCTCCTTAATGGCTCTCCTCTGCCGTGATCCAGACCGAATACCTCGGTCTGACCACATGCAGCTAGGAGGTGAGTTGAGACTTCTCCTAATGATCAGCTTATTACATCTATGAATTATGCACACAGCCAGTTTATGCAAAACAAGCCTGTTATTATTATTAAAATCCTGACAACAGCTAAGCAGCTGGTGTCTCGCTGTCTATCATGCCTTGACTCCTGTTTAACATGCTGACCAATATTGCCTCCTTGCTACTTTTTGCTCTTCCATCTGTATGCGTATATCCACTTACTGTTTTGTCTCAGGCACCTTTTGTTATGAACTTGTCTTGCTGACAATGGTCGTGTCCCACAGCTGGGGCTACAAATGGGGGATATGCATCAAAACCTCTTGCAAGACTTTGGATTAAAGATCTTTGCCAAGCTTGCAGTGCGAAAGCGCTGAGCACTGCACAAACTTGTGTATCTGGGCATTGCACCGATGAGTTTGCAGTCCGAATTTTTCTAGGTTTCTGCTGGCTTTTCTCATCCAGCTTTTGCATCTTGCCTGGGAGACACTAACCACACTCAAAGCTGCTGTTGTCCTCACGCCGTGCTCTTCCAGCTCTTAGCATGAGGCCCAAACCTTGCAGGAACTTCTACATGATGGTTCTTCCCAAATATTATTAAATATGAATATTGAATATTCAAGGGAATTTGTTTCCTGGTGTTTGCTTGGCTCCTCTTAGTGTACACTCGGTGTTTAAATGAGAGTGGAAAGTGTGCAAGAGGAAAAGAAGGGGGAGGGAGGCAAACACAGCTCGTCCTTTGAGGAACTTGTTTGTTTGAAGCTTGGAGCTTCTTGCTCTCAACTTCTCACAGGGTTGCATACGCAGAGCCCATCGAGGAACCTATGGATGGACCACACATAGGGGGCCTCTGACACTTTGGTAACCATGTGTTTCATTTATCTGTCACCTTTGTTTACCCTCATTTGTATACTTAACTAATTTGACTTGACACAATAAGGGCATGACCATGAGAAGCAAAAGACATCGCTTAAATATTTCATATAATGCTTAAAAAAAAAAAAAGCATGAGAGAATAAACTACTGGATCCTTCATCCTGTTCATTTTTATTAGGAAGAAAGGAGTTTGGGGGAAAATAGCCATCATTATATCAGATTATGCATGAATGCATAATAAAACTCCTAAAGATATGTGAAATATCAGTGCATTCACTAATGGGAATTGATTCAGAATTTTATTCATTTTTAACAAGATTTAATGACGTTTCCTTGTATGTTTCTCCCTGTGGTTCATTATTCCATTAAGTGCCATTTAATCTGGGTGATGTGTGTAGAAGATAACAGCTTGCGATGGGTTTTGTTTAACAAACTCCTCACTGGCTCTCCCGCGGGCTGAGAAGAAGTGACAGGTCCCATCCTGGCATGGTGGCCACCGAGGCTGCCTTCACTGGAGTCGCATGAAAGATAGATGGGATCAGCTGGGAGTCAACTGGTTTTGGCAGATGCGCTCCTCGCTGATGGATTTGGAGTGGGATTAACAATTTAAAACACAGCCCCTGCATTTAGCATCTTCAGCTCTCATTAGCAGCATGCATGCATGGAACATCTGCTAAAAATTTAGCTTTTAAAAACACAGCAATCTGGATTGAAACATTTCCTGTTGTATTTTGGGTTGTTCCCCTGTTTTGCTCCTTGGGTACTTTCCAACCCATGCTGTGGGTTCCTATGACTCCCGGTCATCCCCCAGTGCTTGCCCTTGATCAAGAGGTATCTGCAGCCACCACCATCACTGGCTGCTGGGTTAGGTCTGGCCTCACGTCATTCCATTCACCGACTAATCAAGTTTAATCTTTGAAGGAGTTTGGCTTGTTCTGAACCAAATTGCTTTGCCGGTTGGGATCTTTCCTTTGTCTCCTAGTCTAAATTTGGCTGTTGTTCAATGATAGCCTTTAACTTCAGCCATTATTTCCTCCCCTCATGTTTTCTCTGACATATTTATAGAGAGCAGTCAGGTCCCCTCTCGGTCTTTGCTTAGCTAGGCTGAAGGAGCCCTGCTCTGCTCCTTCCCTCTCCTGAGATTGCTCTCCCTTTTCAAGGACACGAAGTTGCTCTTTCTAGCAGCTGTTCCAGGGGCCAGTTCAATCTTTTTCAATAGTGGTTATTAAAAGTGTGCAGTGGGGTTCAGAGGCAATCTCACCTGGGTCTAGCATGTTAACAGGAATACCTCCTTATCTTGGCTAGAATTATCGCTCACTCAGGGCACACCTGGAAGAAAATACTTCAAGTATTTGAGGACAGCAAGTGGATTTTCTTCTTTTTCTGGCCATACCATACCATGGCCACTCAAAACCTGAGCTGTACACAAGGGGTGCTGGCCCACCAGACAGATCCATACGGCACCTGGCACTTAGGATGAGCAGATACCAGGGTCCAAGCTGTCTCCTCAGTTCAGCTTCTCCAAGCCATGTTTAATTTTCCCACTTCACCTCCCTATATAACCCCCTCAACCAGAGACCTTGCACAAACCTGCCCCGAAAGCTGCTACCGGGGCTGATGGCTCCCAGCAGCACCAGAATAAAAGTAGAAGGGATGGCCACCCGTCGTGCATCTGATACAAATTCAGCAGAATGCAAGCCATTTAAATGCAAAAGTTAATTGGAAATGCTGAATGACTGTAGCCATGGGGGTGCTAGAAAACCTGCCATCAAATTGCTTTAGGTGAGTCGACCCCAGCCACGCAGTCCTATGGCAGAGCCAGCAGTTGAGTGCGGTCCAGAGGACCGCATTAGGCTGTGTGCCACCATCATCCACTCACTGAAATTTAAAAGCAATGTTTAAGGGCACTTTTTCCCCGTGGAGATTCCTGGCTCTGTGTTACACTACAGCCGGTGACACATATCTGCAACCTCAGCTCACCCCTCCCCAAAACGGCCTGACCCATCCTCACGCTGTCAGGTGCTTGCTTTGCATTGCAGTGAGCTGCTGGAAGAAGCGAAAAATCAGTATAATGCAGAATAAAGGCCTTCAAAAGAAAAGAAGCGAGCCATGATTCACTTTATTTTAGAGCCTTTGCCCACACCCCTCCTGTCTAACCTGCTGGCACACGCGAGCCAGAGAGCAGCGCTGGATCCCGTCCAGTAATTACAGTGATCAAGAGAATTGAAATGTTTTGCAAAGCTTGCTTGGCTTTTATAGGTGAGCTGCAGAACAAGACAACTTGGAAGTCTCCTTGCCTTTAACAAAGATGCCATTTCATTATTCAAATGAGCAGGTACCATATAGCAGTGATTACACAGCTGGTATCTGCCTTTCTTTGCGACTTGAACTCTTTAGGGGATTTTGCTGTCTGATACCAAGGGCAATGGGAATAACAGGGCAGGTGATTGCTCCTCAGGTGGGCTGTGCTTGGTGGATGCGATGTCCACATCCCAAATGCTTTCACATCCCATGCTATAGGTATTCAGACTGCACTAAGAACTGGGATCTCCCTCCAGAGCTCTCAAAAATGCCTCACAGAAGATTGGTAGCACTAAGCAAATGGGGAAACTGAGACAGGGAGAGACTAATCATATTTGGAGCTGACCCGACCAAGAGATTGGATAAGGGACAGGCAGATACATCAGCCTGTGATGGCAAGGTCTGTCTGCAAGGACCGGAGGGATGGTACCACTGTTGAGGGATTTGTGCCTGTGTGCCTGCCTTCACCTCTATTGAGCAGCATCACTCCAGCAACAAGAAATAAAGAGAAAAAAAAAAAAAAAAAGAAAAAGAAATGTTATTTAGAGGAAAAAGCATTAAAAAAGAATCACTTCTTCTCCTTAAGTAACGACAGCAGAGTCTGAATCCTGCTCATCATTTCAAACTGCTGACTCATTTACCACTTGAAATGAATTGAGGGCTGTTAAAGGTTTTATAGAAGATTTCATTAAATATGTATTGAGCCGGCTTAAGATGGAAATTGTTATAAAAGCTGGCATCAGCTCAAAGAGCCAAATGTTTCAGTTTATTACTGAGATATTTTACTCCTGCCTCTGGCCTGAGCCCCATTTCGGCCGCCAAAATGCCAAAATAAAGCGACGTGGGAAGCAGAGCTGCTGTGGCTTCTGCCGTGCACCCAGCATGGCCCTTTGCCCTGCAGGGATTTTGTGGGTCTGAAACGAAGGGCTGATGCCCACCGTATCGATCAGGATGGGGAGCAGAGATGGAGGAGAGTCCCTCTGTGTTGCTTCATCAGGAATGGCGAGAGCCAAACTGTATGTGATCTTTGAGGTGACATAAAGAATATGATAGACATCCTTTATACCATTTTTTTAGACAAACCCTATACTCAGCGTTACATATTACACCAACTGAGCATCTCCCTGAGGTCTGGGATCACCCCTAAACTTATCAATGGGTTGGGGCACATGGCGGTGCCCAGCTCTCAATTTTAGTTTCTGCTTTGCAGACTTTTGGCTGAAACAACAGAGACCTAAGCTGCAGATGTTTTCACCCTTTGCTGGACCCTGACCCATGCTCGCTGCTCCCAGCTCTTTGGCTAAAGGCAGCCAAACAGCCGTGTGTAAATGAACTGGTTTGTCAAGATCAAGGCAACACTAATGTTCCCCCAGGCTGAGCACAGATGTGTTTTCACTATAACATGATCTCGACAATTAAAACAACTGTACCTGCATTTATCATATTGATGGGATGAAACATGCTTGGTTGCACCGAGGCATTTTGCAAGTGCATTATTCATGGGGTCTAATACATCACAAAACTATTTTCAGCTTGCTTTATAAATGTATATGGGAAGAGAGTGGCTATTGGAAGACAAGGAGAAATGCCTGTCGAGGCGTCCCTAACAAAACAGGCAGCCTGCATGCCAGCCACACAGTGTCTGTCCATCTGCCAGTGATGGAGAGGCCGTGACATTTAACAGGTCCAGAATGTTTTAGTTCATTTCAAAGTGAGAAAATCAGCAAGATTGAAATCTTCTGGGCCCACAGTCCCCCATTAGCGCAAAACCTTAAACTTGAGCTGTATGTAAACCACTGTGCATCACTTGGCCTCAAAGGTTACGGGACACTTGACTTAGAAAGAGCTATAAGCAAAGTGGTTGTTTAATGATGAGGGTGAAGGTACCTCTGACAGATCCCCAGAGTCTCTTTAGTGCCTGAGCCTTGAAATGCCACGCTTGGAAATACATCAAGAAGGCGACATACTGATTTCCTTCTTGCATCTGCTTGCTCATCTCTTAAAAACCCCAGGGAGAATGGGGGAAAAAAAATAGCACATGGAGAGGTGAGAAAGAAGCTGGGAGAGGATTCCCTGCTGCAAAAAACCAAGCAATGTCACGTCAAGGCAGCAGGCAGGTGTGACAGCCTCCTCTTTAAGGAGAAGACGGTGTGGTAAGTAAGTGCCAGCCGGAGCCCAGGGCGATGCACGTAACCCATATGTTTCACGCTGGATGTCTGTGGAGGGCTGGTGTCTCCCCAGGCTGGCCTAACACCTCTCTTCCACATCCCACCTCCTGCCTGAGACCCAATTACCGAAGTTCCAGCTCTCTAACTCCCAACTTGCGTCCCTATTTTTGGTGGGTGACAAGATGCCCAGGCTCTTAGCAAACTGGTTGAGCTCACCGACAAAATTGCAAAGCCAGTGTTGGCTCATTGGCAGCTCTAAATGAACCCATTGTCCCTAAAAATGAACCAAACCAGGCAGAATTATGCCAGAAAGGGCGACAGGGTACAAGCTCCCCCCATATATTTGTTTTCTCCCTGCCAGCTCTGCAGCTGGGTTCATTCCTGACAGCACCCAACAATTAAGGAATCTTGTGGCTGCTTTGCTTGGATCGAGACAGTTGTTTTTAAAAAGAGGAACAAAATAAGTTGCTTCACTTTTGCTGAACCTGATTGCTTTACAGTGGAAAGAGGCAAGCTGAGCTGTTTGAGTTTCCATTTATTGGACTCTTTTGATTTTTCTTGGACATCTACCTGGAACATTAACTGTACTTTCTCGTCTCCCTATAGTCCAGTTAATGCAACAAAACACAAGAAACCTTCAGCTCCTATTATAGGAGAAAAAAATATTCAGCTTGTGATAGGAAAAGAAAATGCACCTTTTCCCAGAAAGGTACAAGAATTTACAAGAAACTTGTTCAAAGATCCCACAAAATATAGCAGCAGCTCCCTGAATGAGGAGAGCAGGTTTTGGGTGTGGTTGCTGGCTTTTTTTGAAGTGAAATGCTCAAATGTCAGCCACTTTGGATAAAGAAAAGGATAGTTTTGGCTGCTCCTTTTGCTTTCCTCATTCATAAAGTAGGAACAAGAACAGGAGATGAGATCTGTTGTTGTCTGTTTGCTGTCCCCTCCTCAGTGACCACAGCATTTGCCAGGTGACACCCCTAGGTCCTCTCCATGTGTGCTCCTCTCTGACCTTCAAGGATGGACCTGGGGGCCGATGGGGACTCCCACATCCTTCAAGATTCATCCCACCTCTGCGGGTGCCCAGTGCCCCCCCCCGGGAACATTCCTGCTGGCATCTGTGATGACAGATGCTGTGGCCACCGAAGGGTTTTCAAGGTTGCTGAAGTGTTGGCAATCCATGCCAGGCTTTGGTAAGGTCTATAATGGCTTCAGCAGCAGAGGGACAAGGTCTTCGGCAGCTGCCAAACATGCAGCAGCATCATGGGGCCGCCTCAGGAGGAAGGTATGGGGACCATTAAGAAATGTAATGCAGGAGAAGGGCAGAGCTAGCCAAAGGAAATACAATCCTTGCATGATAGGAAGGATGAATACCCAATGAGTCACTCATCTTATATGTCTGAGGCTGCATAGAGACCCTTAGATTTTTCCTTAGAAATCTGTTAAAACCTGAGTGCCGGGGTGAGCGTGTGGGGTGTAATAACAGATGTCTTCACCATGAAAGCCATTAAGCCTTTCTCATACTGTTTCGGGAGGGAGTGGAAAGCGCCGTGGCAGCAGTCAGCTCCTGGGATCTAACAAAATGTGGCACTAAAAAGCACTTGCCTTAATATCTTCCCATTTCATCTGATTAATGCCTGGACCGCAGCAGGCTGCTCTGCCCCCGGCTTCAGCGATGGCTCATTACAGATGCTGGAGCCTGATGCGGCCGGGGCCGTATCCGACCCCTCCTGCCCTCTGGCAATGCTCACGCCAGGAACATACTGCCATGGGGGAAACCTGGCAAAGGACCCAGAGAGGCCATAACATTTCTGATCCGACTCAATTTTTCTTTTCAGCTTCGTCCTTCTTTGCATTTCATACTCAAGCCCAGCAGCTCTCATTGGAAATGGGCAGAAAAAGGGAAAATTTGGGCAGAAAGCATTTTTTTTTTTTAGCTCTATTTTGCACAGGCCCAGATGACATGAAGGGCTCAGGCGTAAAAGCAAGTTCTAGCAGATTGTGATACCCCCCTGTCAGCTGATCTGGCTAAGCTGGCAGGTCTGCTTTTAGCTCAGCCTTAATTTCTAGGAAGCCAGGCTCATTATTTTCTATATTGTTCTTGTGCCTCTTTAAAGCTGTCCTCTCTCATTGATGAAGGAGAATAAACCAAGTTATTCTTCCTTTTTTTTTTTTCTTAGATCCTGGTCTTTATTTATAGCCACAACCCGGAGCAGGAATGAGCAATCTCCTGCTTGGGGCTGTCCCTGCTCACTTCCCTTAACCTCATCCCACATGGGTCAGCATACAAAGCTTTTCTCATGGCAGCAGTTCTTCTCTGGAGCCCTTCCAGTCTCCCAAGAGACAATTTCTTTTCATTTCATGGCAAATAAGCTTTGGTTTTGCAAAAACGAACAAACCCGTCCAACTAGAGGCAAACGGGAGGGCGAATCCTTCTTGGTTGCTCCAGAGCTTGGGGGGTTTCTCTGCGTCCTGCTGGGTACTCAGAAACACCCAGGGAAATTCAAGGTTTTTCTAATTCATATGGGTTTCCTTTCTGAATGGCAAAGAGATGCTTGGTCAGGCTCCTTATTTCTTTCTGGGAAGAGCCCAGTGCTGGGTGACGTTAAGACTAAGCAGAGGATTGCAAGACTGGGTTAATTTTTTTTTTTTCCTGAGGTTTTAAGAATGAGATAAGTCTTTCCAGGCCATTTTTTTCCTGCAACTGTTAGACCTAAAAATGGATTGTCTTCTTAACCAAAGCTGAGAGGATGAGGTTTTGGCCTAGTCACGTACCTGGGGGAGACAGGGCTTTGCAGAACAGCCCAAATCTCCCAAGACTGGCAGAGCCGTATCTTGAGACTCATCTGTTACTCATCCAGTGGTTCGGGACTCCTTCATAATGAAGATTAAATGCCTACGAAGTTTTAGTGATGTCTTATAATTTCCTCCAGGGCACATTAGGAAGAGACTACCAGCACAGCTCGGCTTTGATGAGGAAACGGTTACCTGGGGAGACTGTTGACTCTCCATCTAAGAACAGTTTAGACAAGCAGCTGTCAGGAATAGTTTAGGTGGATTTGATGGCTTGGGGACAAGAGCTCAGCATACAAGACATCCCCAGCTCCCTGACAGTTTGTACAGCTCAACCAGGGGCATCCCAAGAAATGGGGTCTCGGGTACACCTATGCAAATAAAAGCAGCAGAGCAGTTATTCCTTTAAAAATACATGATGGACATTCAGGTTGAATATTATGTTGGGGTACAGGCCCAGAAGATCTTGCACAAGGTCTTGACTTTTTGGGGTGTTAGGAAGGATATGGCATGATGATGCCCCCTGAGTGGCTGCATTTAGAGAAGTCCTGCCTGTGGCTGCCACTACCAGCCCAGGGATAGAAGGTTGCCAGATAAAAAGCAGCAAGTAAATTAGGTGTATGGGAATTAATCTGAGAAAATCCAGTTTGTGGCTTATTAGCCAATTGGTATGCAAAAGCGAGAGGCTGTTTTCTAAAGCACATTTAGCCCTGCAAGTAAATTTTTGATTTATTTCCTTGAAGGTGCCAGAACGCGCCACCGAGGAAACTCCACAAAAATTCCCCAATAACTTGCCAGAATGGCTCAACCTTGGCCAGGAGCCCCCCAAGGGCAAGGGAGAAGCTCCATCCCTCTGGCCCAGCACTCCTGGCAGGCTGTTAAAATGACACAGATGCCAATTAATGCCAATTGCCTCATTTACTTCATCGTCGGACTCTGATTTGGATTGATCCACGGGCTCAATTTTGTTGTTGGGGATAGTATTTCTCATTTTAAGACATAAATCTCTCCCTTAGTTATCAATGCAAAGATTTGTACAGCTAATAGGCACTGGCAGTATCTGTAATTCCACATGCTGAGGCCAGGCGGCTATCTGAGGGCTAGCAAATGGCCCCCTCTATGAGAAAAAAACCCTTGTTTAATTAGAAAACGCAAGACCAACAGCATTTCTCTAGTTTATTGCAAGGATGAATTGAAGTCTTGGCCCTACTAAGCTGATAACAAAACCCGCTTCAGCAGGGCCAGGGCTTGCATGGAAATGTCTGCAGAAATAGCCCATGATGGTTTAGGATGTTGTTTTTTTTGCAGGAGGGGAAGCCAAGACCTCTGGGGATGAGCAAATCAACCTGTGGGAGAATAAATAGTCTCAGACTTGCTAAATTCTCCCTGGTGCATATGAAAGCAGGCTTGAATATTGTGGTGGGAATTGCCCTCCACGCCTCGATGCTGTTACATGAGAGGGTTTTCAGGTTCAGGTCTTCAAGGCACCTCTTCTTCCACATCTCAAACCCTTTTCCCCCCCAGTATCTAGCCCCTCCAAGGAACAAACGCAGCTCCAATGATCTTCCCCAACACTGCTCCCCAAATCTGGTTCCATCACGTCAGCGGCATGGGGAGGCAGCAGCCAGCTTGTCAACTCCTTCTGCTTTCAAGAGCACTTGGAAACCTCTGCGGCTTGGGGAAGAAAGCTCATTTGGCAGGTGCAGGCAGACAGCAAAACAACTGCTGTCCATCTGCTCCTTTGCTCAGGCTTGTATTTCTAATTGTGTCCTCAGGACACAGGCGCTGCTCGTAGCCCCGCGAGCCACGGATAATTTAAATAAATATCGTCTCTGTGGTTGCCCTCTCTGGTCCATCAGGGATCTTGCAGGGTTTTCCCCCTCAATCCTGCTCATGGCGGTGCACAGGATGTCTGTCTGTCTGCTGGCTTCCCACCAAATTTTGGAACCAGTTTGGGCAATTTCAGAGAAAATCTGGTGATGGTCTTGACGGTCCTTCACATAGCATGGCAGATCCCCTGCCTGTGGTGCTGCCATGGGGATGCCACCAACACCAC
This sequence comes from Strix aluco, assembly GCF_031877795.1. NCBI lineage: Eukaryota > Metazoa > Chordata > Aves > Strigiformes > Strigidae > Strix > Strix aluco. The sequence goes on along the minus strand of NC_133953.1, from coordinate 7,213,386 downwards.
AGAAGCACTCACATAAATACCTCTAGAGAGCAGAAAATGATGACATTTTGGTGCTCTTTGGAGCCACAACTCCAAATGTCTGCTCCAAAGTGCTGCGTTTTGTATCAGCAAACTGAATGGAACAAAATCCACTGGGAAAACATCCCAGGTTTGTTTTTCTCAATGCTGCAAAGTGGTGGCTGGTGGCAAAAATGTCCCAGCAATACCTGAACGGGACAGGAAACGTCTTCCTAATCCCCTTCCTAACAAACTGAAGATGACATGAAGGATGGTCGGTGTGTGCAGATCCCCTGCATTGCCTATGGAGGTAATGAAAACCATTTCAAATAGGTAACATCTTCCTTTTTTACACTGAAAGAGGCAAAAATACACATCCATTAGAAGAGATCAAGCCCAGTGTGGAAGGGAGATTAAATACACCAAATTTACCAAATCCTGTTGTCACAGATGCAAATTTCACAGGTACGGGAATAAATCCCCAGCAGTGATGTGACTGGCAGATTGTATTCATCCGATAACACTCTTCAAAACACCCAAAGCTGAGATTTCTCCCCCTGGCCCATGGAACAGAGTAGGATTTCAGTAGGCTGGGTCCCCACTGAGGGTGATACCCAAATCCTGGCCATCAGAGAGCATTGTGCCCAAAAATGCGTACAGGGGGACAAGGACACAGAAAAGTCATTTTCTTTCCTGCTGTGTAGGCTGTTGCTTTGATTTGAGTTTCGAAACCCCACCGTAAGGCAACTGGGAGAAAAAAAGAAAGCGAACATTTCCGATAAGTCGGGTTCAAAGGAGAAGCATGAAATTTGAATGAATGTGGAGCCAAACTAGCCCAGTTTCAGCTCAAAAATAGAAAATGAATGCAATATAGATTTCATTTAGATTTAAGGAGTTGTTTAGTGTGCATATTAGAAAACACTGCAGTTATTAATTCTTTTCCTTTTGGGATTTTTTCCTGTTTGTTTGGGTATTTTTTGAAGCATACACTTTCAAAGTCAATTTAATCCTGGGGGAAGGTGTTGGCTTGACAGGTTTTAAGCTCAAATTTCTTCATTTACATGCAGAGATAGCACTAGACTGGGAAGGGTAAACTTTCCATCTGGTCTAAGAGGCATGGGTTGGGAATATGAGGAAAGAAAAGTACATCTGTAGGTCTGCAAATTCTATTAGGGATGTAAGCCATGGATGCACAAGCATCACCAAGTTCACAATATTTGGAGTTTTCCTAAAATAAAACAGCATCTGGATCCAGGTGAATGGGAATAAATCTCCTGTATGATTTTTTATTTCCATTTTCTGTAAGTTTTCTGGCTCACATACGCAAAACCCAGCCTGAAACGTGATTGAATTACAATATAGGGAGCGAAAAGGTTCCTCTCATGCCTGTCACAATGGGATTTTACATCACTGAGGCTGGGCAACACTCCTTTATGCTTATGATGGGGCAACGTGCTGGCTCTGGGAGTTGGATAGAGACCAGCACATCTCATTTCACCTCATGTAGGTCACTGAACCGGCAGCAGATGGGCATGTTGTGGAGATGGACTCTAATTCCATCATCACTTAAATCCAGACACACCCGTACTATGTGTGAGGGGATGCTGGGGCTCTAGCAGTGAGTTGGGCAAGAGGCATGCAGAATAAACTCCTTCCAATAATATTTAAAGTTTTCCAGAGCTTCGAGTGAGATTCACTTAGGGCTGATCCAAGGCATTTCAGCAAACTGGAAAGAAAAGAGTGACTAAACTGTGATTTTTCAGCTTCTTTATAGAATTAATTATAGAATTAAAAATGTATTTCAGAAGATGCCAAGATGAAATATCCCTAAATAATTGCTTTTAGTCTCCTTCTCTCTACCCCTCAAAAGTAAAAGCAAGCTGAATGCTGTTGCTGAAGTTTAGAGATTTATCTGAGCTCATATCTTCTCCCCTATCTTTTGCTTTTTGGGGTCCCTGGAGGTCCTCCCCACCTTCTCTACACTTTGAGGAGATCAAAGAGACGTTCAATGGCAGCAACACTGAGCAGGGACCTGGCCTCCTGCTATAGCCATATTGAACAAACTGCAGAAAAGAATTTCAGAGACAGACTCTGCAAAGCAGAAACCCCCGTTAGAGGCCTTTTTTGACCACGCAGTGGCCTTCTGCTGGCCTCTTGTGCGAGCAGAGGCCATTAAGCTCAGAGTTGCCTTTGGGTTTTAAAAGAGGAAAGAAAGGCCAAAGTCATATTCCTGGCTTCCCCCACTCTCCCCTCCTTCCCGCTGATCTCCTTAGCCTCTGCAGATTGCGCAGTAAGGAGCGCTTTGGATATAAATACAAATCCCCCCCGGGTGCGCATCTACAACAGTTTCAGTGCAGTGAAGCTCCCAAAGTTCAGAGTTTAATGTAAAAGTCTGAAGCGACCACAATTTATTCTAAATTGCTTCGCTTGATCCAGCGACCTCGGAGAATTATCGCTGGAGGAGACCTGGATCAGTAGCCGGGAGCGGCGAGGAAGCAGGAGAGAGCACTGATGGGAGACAGCTCTTTCACCGATGGAGGTGGCTGCTTGGAAGGACAAGGTTGAAGCAACACTTGGGATTTAAAAGAGCCTTGAGAGGCATCTCGCTTTGGAGACTGGAAGCCCGTGTGAGCAATCAACATCGAGCATCCCACAGGAGCCTGGCAGGGAATCAGCAGTGATTCGGCTCCTGCAGCTCCCCTCGCCCCATCGTGGGTGGCTTTGCTGGGCAGATGGGTGCCAGGGGGTATGGGGGAATTTGGATTTATCTTCCTGGCTCCCTGCCGAGGGTGCTTTGCAGTTCAACTCTTGCCTCGCTGCTGCAGGGCGCCGGAGCAGCAAAGCAGCTGCCTCCAGCACTGGGAATAGCTGTAAGTGTCCGACGAATTCACAGCTCAGTTGAAGCCCCCAAGGAAGTTTTGTGAGCATTGCCTGGGCTAAAATAAGAATAAAAATCAAGTCGACTGGAAGTCATTGGAGGCAGAGCAGGCTGGCTTCTGACTGATACACACTGGCACGCTTGCACCCACCACAATGACCCTGCACCGAGTTATGCTGCTGATAACCCATGCCACAACGCTGCGAGCAGGGTCAGGTTTTTTTCTCATGCCTTTCATTTTACTCTTGGTTTTTGCTAATTGAGTTCTGCAGGGGGTAAAGGTTGCTTTGACCTCAGCTGTGTCTCCAAGGAGAAATCCTGCCTCTGCCAGGGGTGGCCTCTGTGATCTGTGTCCGCTTCCTTTGCCTGCACTCAGGGCAGCCCTTTTGCATCTGCTAAATAATCCAAATGGATTCAAGAACCTCAAACCCTTCCAGCAGCAATATTCAGGTTTCCTCTGTGTGCTGGGGAATGCTGGAAATTGCAGCTTCTTTGAGGCTGAAGCAATTCACAGAAAAGCACTGATTTCACCGAGTTCCCAAAACCCTTCTGGGTCGATACAAGAAAATGAGATAGTCAAATGAAAGCTGTGAATGTGTTTGTGCAGAACTTACAAGTCTTGGCTTTGTGACAAGGGATTGAAAACGGGAGTCACGTGTTTTTGAGAGACCTGACTCTCATTCTTGGTCATTTCTCATAACAAACCCTTCCTTTCTCTGCCTTCTCTAATTATATTGACGGGACGACAGTCCTCACTGCCAAGAACTGCACGTGGATGGGGACGGAGCACCACATCCCTCTGGTCCCCATGATGCGCTGGGATCTGCTCAGGGACACGTGAGTCTCCACGAGGTGAAATCAGACCCTCCAAGGAGCCAGATAACTGAAATTCTGATTATTTCAGATGCGATTTGAGGGAGATGAACCCTCCTCTTTATCTAAAGTCACCGATGTGGGTGACATTCCCAGATGGCACCTGCGAGCTTTCCTCCTGCTAATTGTGCTGTACTCACATGAAGTCATTATTCAGTCCATTTTAGGGAGGAAAAGAATGCAAATGAGGTAATTACCAGCTCCTCTTACCTTTCCAAACTCTCTGCAACCTGTCTGCAGTAATACCCTGGTGCAGGAGAGCACTGCAATGATGGACAGGGATTGAGTGGGTAAAAATGATCCAGCTCATGAAAAATGGGGAAGGAAGGCTGGGGGGGTAGTTACTGCCCAATTTCATTGAGTCCTTCCTCCCACCAGCATCTCTGCTAACAGATGTCCAAGAGCAGGTTGTCTAAGCCTAATGTACCCATTTAACTTAGTTCGAGAGCCAAAGAGGAGCAGTACCATATTGGGGGCATTGATTTCCCTATCTAAAAGTCATGTTGTCCTTCTGTTACCTGGATGAACACCGTCCTCAAGGCATCCAAAAACTAGACAGCCATAAGCTGCAGTGGCCAAGGGCTGACCTCTCTTTGGAGGAGATGCATCAACTTATCTCAAGGAGACCTTCCAGACACGGGCTGACCCTGAAGCATGGCCAAGCAAATCTCACTCTTTAGGAAAATCCTCCCCTCATAACTTACCAACCTCTGGCACCTTGAGAAAGGAACAAGAGCCCTGTAAATCCCTCCCCAAATCATCAGAAATCCTGCTCTGAATTTCTTACTTTTCCCCCTGCCTCTTGGCACTGATCAGGATCTTGGATCTTTACGAGGAGGCAGAAGCTGGTGCCATTACCCCGAGCTGTATCTTGCTCGACGGGAAGCCCATCATGACTCCAGTGCTATTCCTCATGGTATCCAATGCTCCCTATCAGCGTGGAAATCGCTGCCTGGCCCGTGTTTAGCACAGAAGGATGCACGAATAAACTGACTTTTTCTCTGCTGGAGCTGAGCTTTTTTCCTGCAGTAAGACTTCCTCAAGCACACGTCCTGGGGTACTTAAGGTAGTGCCGACAGAGGGGAGGATATTAGACTGAGTCACCTGTGGGCCTCTATCTAATTAGACTTAAATGAAGCTGTTTGATAAGGAAATGTATTTCCCCAGCTTTAGGAATAAGGACTATGGAGAATAACAACAGATGCAGAATAACACCCCGTCTCAGACCAGCAAAGATTAGTGTTATGGCTAAATTATATCCTGGCCCAGTAATAGGGTTATTTCTGTTCCCAGCACAGTGTTTAGATGAGGAAATCAACAGCGGGAAGTGTATCTTAATTTGCTAATAACAGGAAAGCGAGTAGCAGCTCAACCAATCTCAGTGACATTGGCGGGGTTTGGCAGGATTTGGGCAGATGAGAAAGCACAGCCGTTGGGTAGCAGATGGCATTTCCACGTCTACCATCAAAATGCAAAGTTAGTTAATGAATTTCTGACACGGAGCAGCACGGCATGAACGGCTTGGGCTGAAAGAGAGCAGAAAAAACGTGAATAAAGGGAACCCGGAGGAACCAAGGGCTGCTCATCTCTGTGCCGAAGCATCCAAACGTGGGGCTGGGATACAGTGAGGAAGAAGGTACCGTCAAGGGCAAACCTGACGGCTGCTTGTTCCAAAAACAATTCGCTTTATTACCCATTCACTCAGACAGCGGTTCCCTTATCTGGGGCAAGTGGCTGTCTCAGATGGGTGATAACGGGAGCTTTTTAGAACTGTGCAAAGAATAATTCTCCATTTGCCAGATGACCTGGAATATCAAGGGAGAGGGGAAAAAAAAAGATTATTGATCTAAAATAGCCCTCTTTTGGTCTATTTTATAACAGTTGGAGAGAGAAAAAAAAATAAAATTCAAGTGTTCTCGGTTCAATGAATGGCAAGGGGGTACTATTTATTATCCTGATTCATTCCTTTCTAAATGAGTGCAGGTGTTTTTCAAATGAGACACCTTGCCCAAATGAACAGAACAAAAAGGGTTTAAAAACATAAAGGAAGCTCTGGCTTTTTTCAGCTGATGAATATTTGTTTTAGGTAACTCTGAGCACTTTCTTTTAGAGGGCAGAGAAAACTTTGATGGACTTTTTTTTGAACGTTGGAGTCCAGTATTTAAAGAGTTAATTTCCACCTTTCCTTTCAAACTTCAGTTCATTTAATTTAATAGAGAAGAAGGAAGAGAGTGACATGCTATTCAGTTTACATAACAGTCTGAAGACATTACAATGATTGTATTATGTGCATCGGAGTATCCTTATCATACAAACTCCCACACACAGACAGGAACAGAACAAATTCTTCACTCAGTCCTTAGCACTGCTTGTCATAATGAGGATGGTTAATTAACATGGCCTTTTTCACTTTAAAGGAAAAACCCAGAAGATCCCATCTCTCATAAATTTGTTTTTAAAGAAATGACATGAAACCCAAAATACACTAATCAATGAAGCCAACAAAGAAAATTTGAGAGCCTTCTTTTTCCTCCCCGCTCTGAAGGCCAGAGGAAAACAAGTGTGAAAAAAAAAAAATCTATGTTAAATAGAGTATCTCTGCACTAAACAAAAAAGGAAATATGAAGTGTGGTTCTCAAGTCCAACAGCCTTAGCCATAATCATATTGTTTCCACAAGCAAGAAGTCTTGAGGGACACCTTCAGAAAGTGTGATCCCAGCTTTAATGAAGGGCTGGAGAAAAGGAGCTGAGAGTGGCCGGATCAATAAAACACAGGCTTATCCAGAAACCTTCAAAATGTATGCTAAAAAAGAGCAAACAAGCAGGTAAAAAAGGCTCTGGAGAATGATGCACAAGCGGTAGCTTACAGACAATCTCACTCCAACCAAGAAGCCTTCAGTGGGGATGGGGAGGGAAAGAAAGAGGAATTTATTAGCAGCACTGAATTGTCCCTGACTCTGGGATCTTTCCTAGCCATCATCACTTCACAGCATCACCCTCTTAACTCCTTATTTCCAAGGAATAAAGCTGATATTCAAAGCTGCTGACTCCAGTGTTGGGTTGGAAGAGCAGCAATATTCACCGCCTCTCCAGGGAAGCTTTACACGAATCACTTCATTAGACATGGGCTCAGCACAGATATCACATTTCTAAGACACAGCAGTTTATCTTTCTTTTATGTTTAATCTCTGTTTCAACTCCCACGGCTTGAAAACATTTCCTACAGGACACTTTATTCTGTAAAGAAAGTTCCTCAATGTCAAAACTGGAGGAGGTTCAGGCTGTCATAAGTTTCTCCATCCGAGCATTGTGTCAGATGAGACGCCTGGAAAACGTCTGGAGAGCAAACAAGGAGCAAGGACGCCTCAAGTATCTCCATCCATTTTCCACTCATCTCCATGCAAGGAATTGTGGGGGATGGCAGCCACTGTGAGCCCACACATGTGATTTCAAGCAGCACTTGGAGCCGTTGCTCCCATCCCAGGTGGTGGAATGCTCTATTTAACTCATTTCTAAATATACCTTGCCCAGCCATCGTCTGGCAGTGTATCTGCTGTATGACCATGGGCAAGTTATATAAAATTCTCACCTCAGTTTCTCTCCCACAGATTGAGCAGAGCCAGTGCAACAACTGTTGTCCTCCAGCTCTTAGCTCTACTCATAAAAGCAAATAGAAAACATTGAGAATGAGACCTGGGCAGTAGTTATTTTGTTGTTTTTTTTTTTTTTTTTTTTTTTTCTTCCAGACAGTAGTAGATTTACTAGGAAATGCCCTCTTGGGTAGACCCAAAAAACCACTCATTCTGAATGCAAGCCACCACTGAAGCCTTATAGACAGAAACAATGCAAGGAAGACATCAACTGCTTCAAAATGTTTTATTTTAACACCATTAAAATGTAGCTTCTGGCTTTTTGGTTTGCAGTGCTATTATTTCACTTCAGAATAGATTAAAATGGAATGGAAGAAGGGGCAGAGGAAGAATTTTTAAAAAGATTCACCACTTCCACTCCAAATCAACTGGGAACTCAGGAAGAGACAATATCTTCTTGTTCTGGCCTGAGTTGAACCATTTTTTCCATTTTTTTTTTTCCCCAGAAAATGAACCCCAGACTCTGTGACTCTCTTACCCTTGGTAAGAGTGGTAAAAGGCTGTTGAACCTTATCAGGTCCTTTTACCAAGAACAGCTGAAATGTGGCTGGTGGTAGTTCACACTTCCGTTATGTGTGATGTGTCTTAAACGCACACACTGTACACATGCAGAAGGCTATAAATGGAATAAACTACTTGGATCCTTTCTTATATTGTCATAAATTAATTACCTTCATCATCCCCATAACAACCACAACCATCTAATCAGATGCCCAGGAAACTAATCCTTCTGTTCTGGGAAATATAGACACTTCAGTGTATGCAAAACCTTGACCAAAACATCTCATGTGAAAAAGTGCTGACATTCACATGTTCTCTAAGCATATGTGCGCTGACACTTCAAATGGGTAGCAATCGTCAAAGCAGAGCACAAGAACCTCACTGGATTTACATGGTACATTTTGCCTTCCTTTTTTTTTAATGATTAAAGGAGATGAAGGTATCTATAAAAAGCAAACCTGCAAATACAATTGTGTTATCCAGAAATGAGGAGTTTATGACATTGACTTGCCTTAATCATAGAACCACAGAATGGTTTGGGTTGGAAGGGACCTTGAAGACCACCTAGTTCCACCCCCCTGCCCCGGGCAGGGACACCTTCCACTAGCCCAGGTTGCCCAAAGTCCCGTCCAACCTGGCCTTGAACCCTTCCAGGAAGGGGACAGCCACAGCTTCTGTGGACAACCTGTGCCAGGGCCTCACCACCCTCACAGGGAAGAATTTCTTCCTTAGATCTCATCTAAATCTCCCCTCTGTCAGTTTAAAACTGTTACCTCTCATCCTAACCCCACACCCCCTGATCAAGAGTCCCTCCCCACCTTTCCTGTAGCCCCTTTAAGTCCTGGGAGGCCGCTCTAAGTCTTAATGCAGACAGGTCAAGCACAGGAGTTTGATCCCATCTCAAACCCCATTTTTCTCTCTTTCCTTTACATCCAGGAGGTACACAGAATCACAGAATCACAGAATCAACTATGTTGGAAAGGACCTTGAAGATCATCTAGTCCAACCATTAACCTAGTACCGCCAGTTCCCATCTACACCATATCTCTCAGCGCTATATCGACCCTACTCTTAAACACCTCCAGGGATGGGGATTCCACCACCTCCCTGGGCAATCCATTCCACTGCCTAATAACCCGTTCTGTAAAGAAATACTTCCTGACATCTAGTCTAAACCTTCCCTGGCGCAACTTGAGGCCATGCCCTCTTGTCCTATCACTTGTTACTTGGTTAAAGAGACTCATCCCCAGCTCCCTGCAACCTCCTTTCAGGTAGTTGTAGAGGGCGATGAGGTCTCCCCTCAGCCTCCTCTTCTCCAGACTAAACAACCCCAGTTCCCTCAGCCGCTCCCCATCAGACCTGTGCTCAAGACCCTTCATCAGCTTCGTTGCCCTTCTCTGGACACGCTCGAGTCATTCAATGGCCTTTTTGGAGTGAGGGGCCCAAAACTGAACACAGTAATCAAGGTGCGGCCTCACCAGTGCCGAGTACAGGGGTAAGATCCCTTCCCTGTCCCTGCTGGCCACGCTATTTCTGATGCAAGCCAGGATGCCATTGGCCTTCTTGGCCACCTGGGCACACTGCTGGCTCATGTTCAGCCGGCTGTCAATCAACACCCCCAGGTCCCTCTCTGACTGGCAGCTCTCCAGCCACTCCTCCCCAAGCCTGTAGCACTGCTGGGGGTTGTTGTGACCCAAGTGCAGCACCCGGCATTTGGCCTTAGTGAACTTCATACAGTTGGCCTTGGCCCATCGCTCCAGCCTGTCCAGGTCTCTCTGCAGAGCCTCCCTACCCTCAAGCAGATCAACACTCCCACCCAACTTGGTGTCGTCTGCAAACTTACTGAGGGTGCACTCGATCCCCTCGTCTAGGTCATCAATAAAGATGTTGAACAGGAGTGGCCCCAAAACCGAGCCCTGGGGGACACCACTCGTGACCGGCCTCCAACCGGATTTAACTCCGTTCACCACAACTCTCTGGGCCCGGCCATCCAGCCAGTTTTTTACCCAGCAAAGTGTGCGATCATCTAAGCCTCGAGCAGCCAGTTTCGCCAGAAGAATGTTGTGGGAAACGGTGTCAAAGGCCTTGCTAAAGTCAAGGTAAACTACATCCACAGCCTTTCCCTCATCCAATAAGTAGGTTACTTTGTCGTAGAAGGAGATCAGGTTTGTCAAGCAGGACCTGCCTTTCATAAACCCATGCTGACTGGGCCTGATCACCTGGTTGTCCCGCATGTGTTGTAAGATGGTACTCTGGATGAGCTGCTCCATCAGCTTCCCGGGTATCGAAGTCAAGCTGACAGGCCTGTAATTTCCCGGATCATCCTTCCGACCCTTCTTATAGATGGGCGTCACATTGGCCAGTTTCCAATCTGTCGGGACTTCCCTGGTCAGCCAGGACTGCTGGTAAATGATGGAAAGCGGCTTGGCGAGCACCCCAGCCAGCTCCTTCAGCACCCTCGGGTGTATCCCATCTGGCCCCATAGACTTGTGTGTGTCTATGTGGTGTAGCAGGTCACTGACTCTCTCCTGGATTGCGGGGGGGTCGTTTTCCCAGTCTCTATCATCTGGCTGAGGGGGCTGGATTCCCTCAACACAACTAGTCTTGTTATTAAAGACTGAGGCAAAGAAGGCATTAAGGACCTCAGCCTTCCCCTCATCACTTGTTACCAAGTTTCCTTCAGCATCTAGCAGGGGATGGAGACCCTCCCTGGTCTTTCTTTTGCTATTGACATACTTATAGAAACATTTCTTGTTATCTTTGATTGCTGAAGCTAGATTAATTTCCAGCTGGGCTTTGGACCTCCTGATTTCGGCCCTGCATAGCCTCACAGCATCTTTGTAATCACTGTGAGTGGCTAGCCCCTTCCTCCAAAGGCTGTAAACTCTCCTTTTCTCCTTGAGTTGCAGCCAAAGCTCCCTGTTCAGCCAGGGTGGTCTTCTCTGCCGCCTGCTCCTCTTAGAGCACCTGGGGACTGCCTGCTCCTGAGCCATTAACACTTCCTTCTTAAGGAGCGCCCAGCCTTCCTGGACCCCTACACCCTTCAGGACCGTCTCCCAAGGGATCCTTGGGAAATATGGTTCCAATCCTTGGGAAATATGGTTCCAATGTGAAAATAGCTCATGTGACAGCTTGGACCCAATTTTAAGAAGGTGCTGGCTTCATCAAACTCCAGTTTAGTATTTCAGCATCTCTGCTCATTGACCTCCACCCCAACACTCAACAGGAGATGTTGAGTGTCTGCAGAAGAGAAGTTTCTTAGGGTCCATCTCTATAACAGATGTAGGCAGAGACACATGAGCTCGAGTGTGTGCTGACAGCAGTGGTGGTTGGCTTTGCAGCCTGTGCCAATCTCTGCCTTTAGCAGCATCCAAGAAGGTGAGCTGAAAGTTGGTCTGGCTATGTGGGACACAAGCTGCAGCCTCAGCCTTTGACCACAGGGAAAACAGGGCACAAAAACCAACAGTTAGTTTATTTAGCACCAAGGGAGAAGGAGGCGAGAAGAAGAGGATGTAGCAGTGTTCGCCAAGGAGTCAGGACAGAGGAAAAGGCTTTTAATTTTAATGCGTCCTAGGAGAGGAATTCAGCATATAGGGGTCAGCAAGCTTCAAAAGACAAGGCGGGAGGCAGGTTAGTGGCTGCATTCAAGAGTGCACTGGAATTCAGATTTTGCTGGTATTTCTGAAAGTCTAACTGAGCAGGGCCCATTTATTATCCCTCCGTCATCTCCTCACATTGATGTAGCAATGAGCCAAGTACTGAAGCCATACGTTACACGAACCTGGATCTCATATGTTCTCCTGTGTTCTCTAACCCCCCAGGACACCTTTACGTGAAAAAGTACTTCCAAGGTTCTTCAGAAGAGATCTGCAAAATTAGTCTTAATTTAGTCTTGGTAATTGCCTTTGGAATCAGTCAGCAAAGAGGGGTTGACAATGCAGGAGAAAAGATCCTTTATTTTTCATTATTTATTTTCTGTGACAGAGAACAGTCTTCTTTCTGCAGGGAAGCTGCTTAGCAGAACTCATTGCAATAAATAAACAAACCAAAAAGTTTCTGGGGAACATCCTGATTTGATTAATTTTGCCACAAGGAACTTCTAAGTAGAAAAAAAAAAATCAGATCTGCAACCACCAAAATAATTTTTATTTTTAGCTTGTCATTCATTGTATTTGTCACAGAGCTCTTCCTACCTTGGCAGCAAGGGATAGGCTTGCACAGATCAGCTGCGCTACTGATGGCCTTTGCAGCCATTACTGGACCCCGGAAAATCTCTCCTCCACCCACACTCAGCAAAGCACTTGTGTATCTTCATACTCCCAGACCCCTGCTGCAATTCCAACATGTTAAAAATGTGGATGTACTCAAGGAGTCTACCCCAGCAAAGCCTGATGGGAACTGATGATTGTCATTAACTGGAGGGAAGGATGAATATTTCTCCCTCCAGTTCCAAAAGGATGTTCCTCAGAGGATGATAACTCTCTATTTTTTAATTTACAGCTTTTCCCTGTTGGGATGCTCATACCTTGGTGTACGCTGTCATTGCTTTAAGCCTGCGATTCCTGAGCAAGCTTCTCCACATGCGGGATCTTCTGGGCTGGATTAAATGGCTCCTTGGACCAGCTCTGCCCCAAGCACGGCTTCTTCTTGTGCTGTCCCCAGGCAGTATCCATCTTCCTGCGCTGCTCACTGCTTTCAAATCTTTACAACACCGTCCCGATCTGCTAACCCTCTCCAGATGCTCTCTGGTGAGTTTGTGCTGACAGCTGGGTTCGTTGGGTGGTGATTGAAGAGCCCTTTGAGCTGGTACTTGCAACTATAATGGATGCATCTTCATGTACCACAATAGGTTGGGAAACAAAAAAAGATGAGTCCTACAAGGGAGGAAGGGAGATCTGTGTCTCTCTTGAGCTGCTAACACCAACGTGGATGGCAGGTCTCAAATCAGACAGTGTCAGGGTTAGGGTTGCCCTAAAATACATAGGAAGGGCCATGTGAAAGTACTAAGAAATATTTAAGATATGTCTAGTCTGGCATTTTTATTTTTCCAGAAAGCAGGCATTACAGAAGTCTTTTAGACTACCATGGATTCCTCGAGCTAGATAGAGCTGACTGGAATGCAGTAGAGCTTCAGCCAACATGGCTTCAGGGAATAAAATAACATCCCTCTGACACCACACCATGCCAGACCCTTGCACTTCACTGCATTACTGCTAGAGAATCATTTAAACTGCATCAGTTTACATTTAAATCACGGTTAGCTTTAAATTGCATTTAAAGTGGCAGGTTGAAACGGCAGCCTTTATTTGAGCCAGCTGAAGCTGCTGCTTAAGAGCACCGTGGTGCCGGCGGAGGTGGCAGAGCCACCACCACACAGCGGTGCCATCCCTGGGGACTTCACAACAAGCGGTGCCAGTGCCGCTGCCGGGCTGTCCTCACCGCACAAACCCAAATGCAGATGAATTGAGGTGACCTACTACAGAGGCAGACCCAGGGGCTTTGCATCACAAAGTTAAAGCTGTGTAAAGGCACCGGTATTTCACCAAAGTAGGGTTTTTTCACTTATTCTCTCTTCCCCCAACAGCTCCCACACACACAATCAGCTGCCACACAGAGAAAAAAAATAAAGTGATGGAGATGACAGCAGAGTAACAGAAAAACTAAAACATTTTCACAGCCTTGTCTGCTGGTTTTAAGTGCATTTCACCACAGCTCAAAATTACATTATTTAGTATCAATTATCCTTCGATTGAAGCTCAGAGAGGTGGCAAGGCTAGCGTTTTTATCTCATTAGCATGTCTTGCCTGCTAACCATTTGCTATATTCCCTTCCTTTGATCCTGCCTTTGATTATATTGTGTGACAAAAGCCCATGTAATCTACTATTATTTCCATTAATAGCAAATCTGCCCTCCTCTTTGACAAGCCAATTTATTATCATTGCAGTGTCTTTGTGCATCTCAGCCAGGTTGACACCCTCTTCCCCTCCCCGGCGGTGCAGAATTGGCAGGTGTTGATTCAGCCCGGGTGGCATGAGGACCCTGGGAGTGTCATCAAACAGGGCTCAAAATATTGACACTTTAATGGCAAGCAGAAGAGAATGAGATGGTGCGGAGAGGTGATGCAGTTCAAGTCGTTTTGCTCTTTGCTCCAGAAAAATGCAATGAAGATGCCAACAGAGGTCTTTAAGGAGATCTCTAGATGACCTACAAACATGACCAACTTGTTTTTGAACTCTGGGCAAGCTGTATCTGCCCCTCATCACCCATTTCTGCTGTGCTACTTGGTGTCCTGACACACGTCTGGATGACAGTAAGAAAAACCTATGATCTCCATCCATCTTCCCAAAGTCACTTTGAGAAATGCGTCTTACACACCTTGAAATATCATTCTCATTGACTTTTCCTTAATGCAGTTTTGCAGCCAGAAGCAGGTGCGGAAGCCAGAGTGGGTCTTTACAAACCCAACTTTGACAAACTAAATCAGGTGGGTATTACGAAGCCAGCCTGAATTTCTTTTGCCATTATTTGGCTAGCCCTGGGGTGATGCTGAAGTTCTCCTTCAATCTAGGCTTTAAGAGTGATGCTCCTATGGTAAAGACTCAATGACTTTAAATTGGATGCCCCCACACACAGCCACAGCCTCTCACTTTCCCAGGAAGATTAACCAACCCTGACTGCTCTTCTCCATCTACTTCAAGTGTAAACACCCATTTCTCACCTCAAAGGAGATGCACTTAAAATAAACCACCAGTGTCATGAAAATACCAACTCCAGCACTACAGAAAGATAATCACGGCTCTTAACTTGAACACAGTGCACAGGGCTTATTATTTTTCCATGCCCTTCTGGTCTAAAAAGGTAGTGGGAAATGAGCCCTGCTTGAAGAATAAAGAGGGTTTTGGTGGGAATCAGTTATCTACAGCAGCATGGAGGAGAATAAAGCCATTAAGAAGGGGGAGCCTTATCAACGTGTGGGTTCAATCTCAGCGAAATCTCTTGTTGGAGACACAAAAGATTCAGGTCCAGGTAACAATGCTGCCTCTCATTCTCCCCTTTCATTAAAATTTTTACCTCTGCCTTGAAATTTAAAGCAAGTGAGTGGCCCAAAGTGCTGAGCTCGCCTTTGAGGCACATTGGGCTCTGTTGCACTACCATTGTAGTTGAGTTTCTTCTAAATTAACCCAGAGGTCTCAGTCGCCGTAGAAAGGATTTGCAGCTGTGGTTTCCAAGCTGACCGCATTTTAAGAACATCATTTGAGGTTTTTTGATCCTAATCTGGAGAGGTATCATGTCCTTGGTCTCAGTGTGGAGGTCAGGATGCACATAAAGGCATTTCCAAGGCCAGACAAGAGAAGCATCCCATGCGAAGAGCATCCACTTTTGCTTCCGAGCAAATGCAAACAGCTCCATCATCGCATATAATGGAAATATGATCCTCTCAAAAAAAATATTGCCACATATGTATTTTATTTCCCCTCCTCTCCAGCTTTTAAAACCTTCAGAATATGGATTTTGTCCCTTACATCTGTCTGATTTTTTGCTTTAAAAGTTTTTTTCTTAAAAAAAGATTGAATCTTGCTAATTTTTTCTTTCACCCAGCAGTAGTGAATCCCACAGACTGATTGGGTTCAGCAAAGTCTGGATCTGATTTATTTTATGAGATAAACTAAGTGCAAACATGCTGCCTGTTTGCAGTATTTTCTCGTGTGTCAGGGCAAGAGGGTTATGAATTACTTTTGAACTGCAAAGTCCGGCTGTAAGGAACAAACATAGGAAAGGGAACTTAATGCAGGTCAAACCCCTCGCGTCCTGCTCGCAATATGGATAGCACTAATTTCCTCTGAGACTCCCACTGAGAAAGGGATGCGCCTGCTACAAGAGATGCTCCAGGCACATGGGGCCTTCATCTGCTGCTTTGCAAATCGACATGGAGGGGTCTTTATACTGTCTGAACATAGAGGTTTAATAAATATTAAAGAATTTAAAGCACAAGAGTTTTTCTAGAGCTAATTGCAGAAGATATTTTTGTAGGGAAAAAAAAGTTTGTCATTCACCTAAGTTATCGTTTAGGTAAAAGGAAAAAAAAAAAAAAGGAAAAAAAAGCCAAAAAGGAGGGTTTTTTTGACTGAGAAGTGTCCACATGTGGGTTTTCAGGCCTGTGTGTGTAGACAAGCCCTTTGGAGAATGGTTGGGCTGCAGCCCTGGAGCTCGGCAGCAGTGGCTGGAGGTGTTCCTCCCTGAAACCCGCTGCTGGTAGGGAGAAGGTCAGACTACATTATCCCCTATACCCCCTGGGTTTCAAAATCTCTGCATGTTAACTGCTTATTTCTCTCTTGCTTTTATTAATTCATAAATAAATGAATGGAGTGGGTTGATTCTTTTTTTTTTTTTTTTTAATCTTTGAAGTATTTTTGAAGAAAAATAATTGGCAAAGATCCTGTCCTTTTTCCCACCAGCTCTATGGATTCATTTAAGTTTTATAAGTGCTATTTCTATTAGAATAAAGGCTTTATTAAAAATGACTGTAACAACACTCTTCTGTATAGTATACTCATAACCCCTAAATACCACTCTTTATATTAAGAGCATTACCCTTTAAAACACAGAGATGCATTCCCAGGGGGTCTCAGATAGCCAGAAATCACCCAGAAAAGAAAACACTAAATAACAAACCTTTGGGAATACCATTGCATGTCCCTGCACTCTGAAAACAACCCTGCATTTTCTTCTCTAATGGATGCAGATGGGAGAAGATAAGTGTTTGAGATGGAAGCAAGAGTTACATCCGCAGCCTCAGTTGAGCTTCAAGCCAACCATGAAGTTTTTGGACACTTTCTGAGAACCTGAGGGGTTTTTTGGAGCAGGAGAGGGAGGAAATATGGCAGAAATGATGATGTTTAGTTGAGAAGATAGAGCTGGATAACAGAGACCAGCTGATGGTTGCTTTGGTCCTGGGTCATTGAAATTTGTTCTTAGCACAGTGGTAAACTAAGTAGACTCCCATGGATGGTTTCTCCCTGGTTTTGTGCCAAAAGACGAGCTTCCATCTCCCTAGCAGTCACATTGATAGAGGAGAGCCCTTACATGCCACGTGGTTACCTCCACCTCCTTGTTCTTGCAGAATGGTTTGGCTGGAGATTCAGCCTTATCAAAGCCTGTTAATTGCTTTGCTCCCTTTCCACGCAACGTCTCAGCTTGGTCAAAAGCCTGGCTGTAAAAATCTGTACGTGGGGGAAAACCAGCACACAGGGAAAACCTCGATTTGCATTCGCGGAGGAAGCACTTGATAATTATTCCATTATCTATGCATTATTTTTATCACCAAGTTATAACTCCTAGGTCTATTATCTTGGCATGCTACGAGCATGTAGAGTAGGTGTCTTCACAAACAGGGAGGGAGGCTTAAGTACTCTTTCAGAGTGAATTAAAATGGAAACCCAGGTGAACCGATCAAGTTTTATTATCTTTAGAAGTAGGCTTTCAGGGGTTTTGTAGAAAATTAGCTACTCCAGTGCTATATAGAACCTCATTCCCCCCTGAAAAAAAATTGCAAAGCTTTCCAAGTTATCCTGAATAATAGATCGTAACTTGCTCAACTGACCAATTTCACCTTTTCCTACATGAAAATAGGACAAGTTTAGTCCCTTTTCCAAATCTGAAGCTTATTCATGCTGCAAGGGCACTGCATGATGGGATCTATTGGATCATGGCCGTGATTTTCCCATATGGGCTCTAGCAGCAAGCCTAGTTTTGCTTTCTTTTCGAGCACTTACCATTCTTTAACTGTTGTCTCTAGCTGTTGCTATTCCAGAATAATATTTCCATCTGCACAAAGGGTCTTTGCAAGAGCAGAAAGTGATGAGCAGAGTCCTATGAATAGCAGAGTGACTGCAGCAAGAAAGCAAAGGGAAAACGCACACAGAACAAAGAGCAGGCAAAAATTGAAGACCACTCGTCCCCATTTTGGACAACCCAAGAGCTTAGCCAAAATATCCCCTTAAATAGCAGGAATAGGGTTTTCTTACCTCAGAGGGGTTTCTTTGTTGTCATTCCTAGGCTACTCTTGCAGGCAAGAAAAAGTTATGGCCAGCCCTCTGTGCTTCCAACCCAAATCACCCCCAGCCTCACCCAGGAAATGTATCATCTCCAGAGCCAACCATGGGGCAAAACATCGGTGCCATGGAAATACTCATTCCTGTACCCCCGAGTCACCAGGGGGGAGTTATCAGAATGAATTGCTGGCAAACAAACGGGGGGGGGGGGCGGGAAATTAATCAGAGCATCCCATTTTAGCATGGCTGGGAGCAGTGGGGCTGCAGCAACTCCGCAGAGTTGATTAACTACTTATTAAACAAGAGCGGTGGCGGCAGCGCTTAAGAAAAAAGAAATCAAATTAAGGCGAGCAAAGCTTCAAGCAAAAAAAAAATGAAAAAAGAAAAAGGAAAAAAATAAAAGGGATATGCAAGTTAATGGAAGCTTCAATCGCAAGGCGGCACAAGCCATGGGAGGCTGTTACAGTGACAGCTCACACTTATTGCTGGGAAAATTCTTTTCTGGAAAGTGTGTGTGGGGACAGTGGTTTGGGGTGCACAGGGATGGTGGGACACATCTGGGGCTTGTTTTGACCTCCTGCCCAAAGTTCTGCTCTGGACACACGGTTTTCCTTGCCCGCCTCGTTGCAATGTCCCCAGAGAAGGAGAAAATGCAACTGCAAAGACAGTGCTGGGGTTTTAGGACCTTTGAATCCTGACTAGTGTTGTTTTCCCCCTTTATAGAAGAGATTAGAAAGCAGCTAAAGTCTCGCCCTCGCTCTGGTGGAGTTCAATGGGCTGAGTTATACGGGCGGGCAGGAGGCTCTATGGATCCCTTATGACACTAAAAACTATTGAAAAGCTTTTTTGCCATGACCCATTTAGATCCTCACGCAGTTTCATTTCCTCTCCCATCTGTCACACCTTTAAAAGCGGAGCTTTTGCATCTCATCTCGTTCAAATGTTTCCAAGGCAGCCCCAAGTAACTCTCTCCTCCACTTCTCAAAAATCTTTCCAGGCTTCCACCCTCTCTTCCCCAACACTAAAAATAGCTGCAGTCAGTTGTAACGTGGGCTGACCTTGAGCATCCCTAACAGGAGCTCAGCCTCATCCGCCTACGTGGAGAAGCCGAAATCCCGCCCAAACCAGGTACTTCAGCTCCAAGCATCCATGTGCATCCCGAGCTGTTTGCATCGCCAAGTACCCTACACTGCAGCTCTCCTCTACAGCTAATTGGCATGACCTTGGGTGTAACTCCTTTTTACTAGCCGTTGACGGGTGTCTGCTATGAAGATGAATTAGTTATTTAGGTAGCAATCAGCTCCCCTGGTTTAGTCAAAATGCATCCATCCCTCTTCAAGCCTATTAAGGGCTGGGATAAACTTTCCAGCTAATGCATGCTGCAAATCCACTACCACTCTGGAGATGTCAAGCACCTAAATAATTTTTGTTATTCGCTAATGAAAAAATTCCTTAGGAGGGGGAAAAAAAGAGAAGAAGACGGCGCCAACAGCAATTCTGAGCTCCAATTAAGTGGGTTTCGTTGTCTGCCTGTATTTGTCTCCAGCTCTGACTTGCTCTGTTAAGGTCAGCAGCTGGCTGGGCAGGAGCTGTGCGTCGCGCCAAGAGTTCAGCATCACGCGCTCTCCGAGGACTGGCAAGACCCAGAGGATGCTGAGATACCAAGCCTTGGTCTGGGGAGGAGAGAGCTCCACGTGTACCCACCCAGCTCCCCTCCCGATGCTTTTGGGACCACAAAGACAAATAAAAGAGTTCAGATTTCACCCCCAAAAGAAAATTTCATGCTGAAAACTCCCCAAAACCTGGAGATAAGGAAGTCCATGTACTGACAGCATGTGATTTCACACCCAGGGATGCCACGATGCTCAGTCTATGTGTATAATGATTGTGTTGGGTCTCTGCTGCGCAGGTCCCAGTTCAAGCAGACAGCTCTGCTGCTCTCAGCCAAAATCCCTCTTCCATCAGGATAAATCTCCTGGGAGTCTTCCCATATAATGAGAAGTCTCCCCTGAGATGCACAGTTGGGAAATGAAAGTGCCCCAAGGCTTTGTGTGCTAAACTGATGATCGAGCAGCCACAGAGGGTGCAACCAAAACCCTCCCATTTCTGCTCAGACTACTTTTTCACACTTTCACAACTTGTCACAGGGGCAAAAAAACAGCATAGCAGTGCTGGAGCCCTCCCCTGGCATTAGGATGTGTGGCTGATACGGTCTTGAGATGGGCTCCTGATTGCAGGGGAGTGATGACAGGGAGGGTTGGATGCCAAACAGCCCTGTAATCCACACTGATGTGCACTGTGTGCCTGAACAGACACCTTACCTGAACGTTTTTACCTGAATTTCTCTGGTTTTGCAGCTGGGACCAAAACACACCCTAGGGGAGTTAACCAACTCATTTTAAGGTGCCCAAATTCGACCTTTCTTTCTTTTCCTTATCAGGATCCCCCTCCTTGAGCACTGTGCACAAATAGCATCTAGAAATGACACCAGGGAGAGGAGATGTGCAGGCTGTAGGATGCATTATTTAATTAGCTTTGGCCTTTAAATGGGCTGAAACCAAGGTGGCATTTATCTGCAAAGTCAGCCTGGCAGAACAAAAGAAACATAAACTGATAAAATAAGTCATCTATTTCCTACCAAGAGCAAAAGACTTGGAAAAATATCAGCCCCCCAAAGCCAATTGCAACCCGCTATCGCGCCCAAGCCTGCTACCATGGAGGGAATTTGCTTCCCTTCCTGCCCAGCTGCAGATGCAACTGCTCTAATAAGCTGTAACTTTCCTTTCCATTTGGAAGTAATGAGATATAATCTGTTTAATTCTAGTCTTTGAGCTCTTTTGGCGGCCTTTTTCTATTCCCTTTTTCTGATTTTTTCTTTCTTTTTTTTTTTTTTTTTTCTCTTTAAAGGAAAACTCCATCATGAAGCAAAAGATTTTCTAATCACCGGCTCTAATTACAAAGCAGAGTAAATTGCCATAAACTTTTTTCTTTTTTTTTTTTTTCAAAATTGCCTTAAATATAATGAAGAATAATTAAAAATCAAACAAGCAGCTGCAGACTGGAGTGGTTGGTGGAGGTTAGGCTGGGGAGAGATGGGAGGAAGGCGCTAAAGCTTGGAAAGAGCTTTTGTGTAAGACCAGATAGGTAGAAATATCAGCTGGGGGAGCTGAGATGGAGATGCCCACCATCACCATCAAGGGCAAGCGGGCTGCTCCTGGGGATTAATTGATCCCTAAGTGGGTATTTGTTGAAGTGAATCAATTTGTCAGGCCGAAAGAGTCCCCAAACCAGTTAGAATTTGCCCCAGTCCCTGCAGAAAACAAGCTGCTGCCAAAAGCAGGAAGACTTTGGTGGAAACCATCCTGATTTCTGTCATCTCAGCAAACACTTTGTAACTGGGAGGATGCTGGGGAGCCCTGGACATCCAAAGCTAGGGGCTGTGGACAGCTGGGAGGGGCTGTGTCTGCACAAGAGCCCTCCTTGCAAAACCCAACCCCTACATGGGAATGGTGAGATCCTGCTGGAAAATATCCCGCCACATGTGACACATACCCCTTGCATGCAGCCAAACCAGTCCAGGAGGATGGAGAGGCTTCATTAACAGCAATCAATGGTTTCCATAGCTACAAATGTGAGCACAGTCTCCATCACATGCTGTCTTGGGGAAAAAAAGGGGGAAAAAGTGTTACTTGTGTACAGGCATGTCCAAGGTTACCTCAGAGAGGCACGCTGAGATTTTAGCTGGGAGAGGAGACAGGTATGTGAGGAAGCAGGGATGAATGCAGAACCCGCAGGTAAGTTTTTTTGGTGTATGCCTGATCTATTTATGCCAGACCTGTTGCATGTCCTCATCAGGACTGGAGCATCGTGGCTGTCTGCTCTCAGCTGCCGAGAAATCCCCCAGCAAGTTGGGAGTAAGGTACTATAAGGATGATGGTGCTATTTAGGCTGCAGCAGATCTTAACCCTTGGTACACGACCTCTACGGACTGACTTTTAGGAGCAACTCAACCTGGAAAAATAAGTCCTGACTTGACTTATCTCTACCTAGAAAAGGAGGAAACATGAAGGACCTGCTCCTGCAAATTCTTACCCAGAGAACTAGATGCTCTACATTGCTCTGAATGCCAGCGAATTGCTAAAATACAGCAAAATAAAGTTCAGGCTGGGGTTGTATGGGGTTTATTACATGCAGTGATAGTTTCATAGGGTTCATAAATCACCGTATTTCGTAGGTGTCAAGGTCTTCTTCAAAGCAGGTACACACCGGTACTTGTGTCCTTTCAGGAGGCCACGCTACCCAATTAACTTCCCTCTCCTCTCTCTGTGCTCCTGCAATTCATTTGCTTAGTAAAATCTGAAAGGGAGCTGGAATAAAATCCATATCTGGGCATCCCACATATAACTCTTCCCACAAACAGGGAGGGAATTTCTTTCAATCAGAGCCACGAAAAGATGCTGAATTAATTTAAGAGCATAACACCAAGAGGCTGTGCCTACACTGGGATGAGATGCTCCATGGGAAATGTCGCCACTGCGACCAGCACAAAGGTTAAATGGCTTTAAAAAACAAAGATCAGACGCACGAGCTGGCAAGGGACCAGACAGCTTTCATACCCAGCTTTGCTCCAACACCCCCCCCCCCCCCCCCCCCCCATTATTTTTGGTCAGAGTCTTCTGCGTAGGTTTTGACAAATCGGTGTGGAGTGACAAAAAAAAATAAGAAAAATCCCACAAAAAATGTTGGTCTGGCATTTAGCCAAGCAGCTCTCATCTTCATGCTTCATCAGAGAGCTGGCTGAAACCCTAAATAATTTCCTACAGGTGTCTTGAGACTCTCGCTGCTCCCTCCGGATAAATCTGTTGAAAATATTTAGTGTGGGTGGTTGAATGAATATATCCTGAAAATCAACAGCAGGTTACACATCTCCCTCCAGATCCCCCTGAACCACATGTCCTGTGCCTCGAGGAAATAAAAAAAAATCAGATTGAGCAAAGCGCCTGCTTCAATTTCACTGAAAACCGGAGGTTTTCAGCAGGTGCTGATCTGTGGTGACTGGGAGCTGTGTTTCCTTCAAAATCTACATTTCCAGAGTTGTTCCCGTGCAGCCTCAGTTCTAAACCCAGTTTTCTCCAGGTTTGGTTAAAAGGTCCTACTCTTCTCAGGGAAAACGCTGACTGAATAGACCGGCAGAAGAGCAGATTTAATGTGAGCTCAACCCTTATTAGACATCTGAGAATCCACACTCACGCACATACCTGTGATGTGACTGACACCACAAGACCCCCAGCCATGGAACACCAGGGGCTGTGGTGGATAATTCAGATTTCTGGGGTCTGGTGATGATTTTGGGGGCAGCTACACAGTCTTCCTGGGTAAACCCTAACGCTCCCTGCCGTGCTGGCAGCCAACAACATGCTGGAGCCTGATTTGGGACAAATTGCTGAAATTATCTATGTGCCTGGCATGTGCTTAAAAATGTCAATGTTGAGTTGGAAAAAGATTTATGGACCTTTTTCCCCCCCATCTGGTTATATCTCCCCAGCTGCCTTGCCCTATCCTATCCTCCCCTCCCCTCCCCTGTCCTGCAAACCTCCCTTTGCAGTGAATTACACCCTTTCCCCCCCAAAAAACCCCACTGTCCTCACCTTGATAGATAGCTAGGGGAGTAAAACATTTAATTTTTCCCTTCCCATGTCCTAAGGAAATCTGAGGGGCAGGGAAAGGTGAGCATGGAGCTGTTTGAGCTGTATCTTTTCTCCAGGGGGAAGACTCATGGGGAATGTGTCATTGGGTTGCACCCGACAAGGTCCCCCCGAGCATCCCTGGGGGTACCACTCCCCCGGGAGCCTCCCAGGCACATCGAAGAGATGCTCACTGGCCTCTGATTAATACAGATGCCATGGGCTGCGTGGCAACATAATATTGCTGTCGATACGGCCCACGGTATTAATGAAAGTAATTTGGAAAATAAGGTTTTTAAGTGGTGCGATCCACATCAAGATTTTTCAATACCTAATCACCCATGGAGCTGCTCGGCGCGATGCTGAAAGGAATTCTGTGGCAGTTTAAACAAATAGCATTTGGAGAGCATGATTTCCTTTCATTAATCAATTGACAACTTCAACCTCCTTGGTTAGAGGTTTTGGACTTGGTTTTTATCCCCCTTCCCCATCTTTTCTTCCAAAGTCATCAAATTCTGCTTTTCACTTGCAAGTCCCACTGCAAAAAGGACTGAAGCTTTCCAACCATCAAGTTTTTGCTCAAAATTACTAATGTGTATTCATCTTGATAATATGCTCTGAATACAAGCCCCTTGGTCAGGGCTCAAACCCCATTTTTCTAGGACTCAAGTGACAACACTATTACATGTCATGAAAGCAGGCTGAGACCAGTCCCTAGCCCTGCCTACAGAAGAGATCCCTCCTTGCTGTGTCTGCTCTAAAATATTAAGGCTCAGGTGCCTCCGCAATGATTGTGACATTCATTTAATCGGTGTGTCTATAATTAGATTGATTTTACAGGGAAGAGCAGCAAATTGCATTTGGGGAAGTTATCACATTATTTTATTACACTCCTGATTTTTTTTTTTTTTTTTTTGTGTGCAGGTGAAAAAATAGAAATGAAGATGCACTCAGCAAACTTGGTGCAAACTATTTTTTTAATTGTAGATTAATTATTCAGAGTGACAGACATACCTGGGACTGAGCTGAAGAGCAAGTAAACAACCTCCCCCTTCCAATCCCTGTTCAATCTGCATTGCAAACTATTATTTAAAATTATCCGTAAACAAGACCGTCTGTGGTGCTGAAATTTCCAGCCTATCAAACTGTGTTTTCACTCCAAATAGGGATGAGAAAGAGTGAAATTGGAGATTCACGAAACTCCAAAAAGCTTCAATTTAGAAACAGGCAGCTACATGACACCGGGTGTTAAAAATGCGTATTAATATCAAATGGCATAACTCAATCCCGCAGTTAATGGAACATCTGAAGGTTGGTAAAATTCCTTTTTTTTAATGTTATCAGAGCAGAGTAAGAAATTTGAAGCCATCTTTCACTAGCAAAGTACTCAAATAGCCCCATCTCCTCATAAATTTGTGCCAAACTCCTCTTAAAGATGCGCAATTCTCCCTTTCAAGTGCTTCAGCCAACTTGACACCATCACCAGCCCAAGCACTGGGTTCCACCTCTATGGTCAGGATAGCGCCCTTAGCTCTAGAGGAAAAAAAATCCCATAAAGAGCTGAGAAAAGAAGTTGAAATCAGTTGGGGCAGCCCATGCAGGTGCAGAGCAGAGCTGGCATCAGCCATTGTATTTCTTGACCCTCCTCGGTGCTCTTGGAGCTGAGACTTTGGATAAACACTCTGCATTTTAAAAACCCTTTTAAAAGTCGAGGCGTTTGGGATCTCGTCAGGGAAAGCGAAACGTGCTGCAAAACTCCCTCTGAAAACTATTAGGGAGATTTTTTTGTCTCCCAAAGCTCTTCTCGCAGTTCACTCCTGCCATCCCACATCACCGTGGCTGCTCTCCTCCTGCAAATCCCCTCGCTGAGGGTCCTCGATGTAGGGCTAATCTGAGCAGACAGCATGCATAATTCAACCAGATTTGGGGAGGGAAGCGATGGGAAGGGGCAGGATCAATCCCGTCCTCTCCATCCCTCCGCGTGGCTGATGCAATCCCATCTCTTGTCTTGCCCCTAATTTGATCACACCCTTCGCTTCGCATTAGGGATGCACACGTAATGCCCGGGAGATTAATAATTTGGCCTCTATTGTGTACGTGTGACTCTCCACAGCTGGGTGTAGAAGGAATTTAAGCATTTTAATGTGTTTTGGGGTTTTTTTCTGATTAACATGATGGTGGGCAGGGATTTAGACAGACTTTAGAGGGATCCTGTATTCCCCTGCACCCCCAAATCTCTCTGGGGGGTGGCCTTCTCCAGGGACATGGGTAGTATAAAAATTATCTGTATTTTTTGCATGACATGAAGCAAGTCATGTTGCACACTGGTGCATCAGGGGCAGAAGCATTTCTTCCTTGTTGGGGGTGTTCCTCAAATGAAAAACAATAACAGAGACAGAAAATATTATTCCAGGGGATGGGGAAGCCCACAGGGATATTAAGACAGTTGGGTTTTTTTCCCCTTTTTCGATTTTCAGTTTTACAGAAAAGTCTATAAAATGGTGACATTTTTAACCATTTTTGCTCATTGCTTTGAACTTCCCAGTCTCGTCTTCAGAGGCACCAAGGCCCAGAAGGGCCAGAAGATGTAGTTTAATGAGACAAGTTTTAAAGGTCACTCTGTGTAATAAATCTGTGCTTTTTAATATTTAAACTTTTAAGGCATTTAAACCTTTAGGCTCCTGGGATTTGCTCCACCAGATCCAACTAGATCCATCAAGCTCAAAAAGCCTCTCGCCTCTGGGAATATTTGATTTCTTATGCTTGAGATGAAGAGGGTCTCTTTATCCAAGTCCATTCATCTGTCATAACTCAGGTAGCTTTAAATCCTTTAAATCACTCTGGGATGCTGGATAAGGTATGGAGGAAACCTTACTTAAGGTCAAGCTTGTGGAGCTCCATCCCCCTCTCATCGCAAGGCAGCTGAGCAAGGGGACTCAGTCAGTAAGAGAAATGTGATACCTCCCAAAACAGCACCAAAAACCTCTCCCCTAACCTTGGCCAAGCTCCCCCAGCTCAGATTTAGAGGAAGAGGGATGTCGAGGTGGATCGAGGAGAGAACAGAACATGAAACTCACGTCTTTGCTGCAAAACTGATGAGTTTAGAAAATCAGCCAGTTTTAGAACCCTGGGTGGCAGCTCAGAAATACAGGTTGAGATTTACCTTCAGGTCGAGGTACTTCTGAGTTAGGTTTGCTTAAATATCTCTAATTTATACCCCAGCAACATTTTGGGTGTCCCTAGCTGAGCTCCCCCCACCGGGGAGGCTAGACTCTGCTCTAATACAATGTCAAAGCCGATGCTGTTAGCACCCAATTGCTTTTCCATCGCCAAGCATTAAGGATGCTCTGGCTTGGAGGAGGGTAATGCACTAATACACTCTGAATTGCTCAGCTGACTGGCAGTTTTCCTTATTGATATTGCAATAAAAATTAGATATTATTAAATTGAATCATTGCCTCGTAATCAGACGCAGGCCAGAGGCACAGGGGATGGTCAGAATTTTAGATGGGTTTGCAAATCATGCTTTCAGGAACTATGTTTTTTAAAGCCTATTCAGAAAAAAAGCAATTTTTCTTTCTCAAAATCAAGATGCAGAAGATTTCCAGGGGTTTCTCAGCACCCAGAAACCCGAGAGGTATTTAGACTCTCACCTGGAATAGCCGCGTGGGAGGGGGGAAGACAGATCCCAAGCCTTAAGGAAAAGAGTCACCAAAAACCTACCAAAAAATGATTTTTTTAAAGAAAAAAACCAAAGAAACACAGTGCCTTCCAGAGAGATAGACACAGGTCCTGGGGTTGTTAATGGGGGTCTGGAGCAGCAGTGTTTGCAGGAGAGAGACAAGAAGAAAGACCCCAAGGGTCAAGAGGGTGGTAGGAAAGACCTTTGCTTTCTATCTTCTAAAAAGCTTCTGTATATAAAAAGAAATTGGCCCTGCTCTTGATTATTCCATCTCAGGCACATTATACAAAGGCTCTTGATGCATTACGGCAGCTTTATATTAATGCTCTTGTGATGGATGCGTTTTGCTGCGTGCAGGATCTGGTCCCCAAACTAACATGAATTCCATTAGGAGGCCAGCTGGGAAATGAGGTCTTTCAAGATTTAAATCCTTAAATAACATTTTTTTTAATTCGATGCCAGCATTAAGCCATCTATTTGACTTCAATTCAGCGGTGAGCACCAGGCCTGTCTGCCTGGCTAATCTTTTAAGTTATCTGTGTTTGAGGTAGGACCTTATCACTGCTTGTTCATCTTCTTCCGCTCCCGGCTCCGAAGTCAGAATTATTTCCCCGCTTTTGTAATTAAGGCAGCGTCATCGGTCGCCTAGAAACTACGTGCTAAAATATGCTCGTGCTTACACCGAGGCAACCTTGAAATACCTCCAGCTGCTGCCGATGCCACAAACGGCACCGAAATCTGCTTTTGAGGCTTGTCCCATCCCTGTCTTCATGCAGGCTCCAGGAGATTGGATTGATCCAGGGATGCTAGATGGCTTTGGGGTAAAAATGCACATAAATGGGGGATTAAAGCCCACTGCTTGAAGGTAATTGCAGGGAAAAAAAATCAATTTTCTGTCTTACCCAAGTATTGAGGCAAAAAGGGAGAAAACTGAATGATGAGAAGTGGCAGCTCTTCCTTTTGGTGGACGAAAGCCTTTTTGAAGAGCAATTCCCTGGGTGGGTAAAGCATCTTCTTACAGTCGAGTGGACGCTCGGCCTGATCTCATGTTGGCTGGAGTTATTCACTGACCTGGCTAGCAGGTGGCAAACAGTTTATAAGGGGGAGGAAAAAAAATGGGTGAGCAGCCAGGAATGTTGCACTCCTGGTTTCCAAAGGTAAGGTTTGAGACCCTGTGTATCCAAAGGTAATTTAAACACAAATAATTAAAAAGCAGATGAAAGGGAAGAGGCCAAGCAAAACAAAACCTTTTGATCGGGGTGAAACAAGGTGTTCTTGTCTTCTCACAAGAACAATATGTTTCCACTGCAGGTCAGACGCTTTTCATTTATTTATTTCATCTCCCAGGTTTGTGTTGCTGCCAGCAGACAGGAATGCACGGTCCAGGTGTGCCTCTGATGGGTGGGCAGTGAAAAAGAAATGTTTCCAATCTCTAAAAAATTAAAGAAAAAAAGTACATGTATATTTTGAGGATTATCATCATCAGCCCATAGAATTTATTTGGATTTTTATTTTCAAATCAAGAGGGAGGCTCCTAA
This sequence comes from Strix aluco, assembly GCF_031877795.1. NCBI lineage: Eukaryota > Metazoa > Chordata > Aves > Strigiformes > Strigidae > Strix > Strix aluco. The sequence goes on along the minus strand of NC_133953.1, from coordinate 7,184,530 downwards.
ATAGCGAAGGACAACACTATTACCTTGGGTCTTTTATTTAGTCCCATTTTTGAGGTGGTGGCCAAGTGGTGGCTCCTCAGCTGAGATGGGGATTCCCAGGCAGGGAGATCCATCCACCCCCTTGCTGGGAATGGGGAATGGAAATGCGTTCCCGTGGAACGAGGGATTTTGGCAGTGAGGTCTGCAGCTCTCCCAAACGGGTGCTGATGCCTGACGAACTCATGATAACTCATGAACTCACGAGCCAACCACTGCTGTTCCCTATGGTTTGTTCCAAGCCTGCCTGGCACCAAAGGAGAAGGATGGGGCAATCACACCACATGTCCCTAAAATAAAAGGGCATTGCACGGAGAGGAGAGCTGGTCTTGCCGAGTCATGACCCCCAGATGAGCTGTTTTTGATGTCTGGAGCTGCAGCAATCCCAGGGGCACCTGGTTTTCCTATTGATCTATTGCATGACCCTCTTCAAGCACAAATCCTTCTTGCTCATATTACAGTTGTGGGCGATGTGGGCTATTTTCTTCTCCACTTTTTTTTTTTTTTTTTTTTTCAAGAAGAGTAAACTCTGGTCCTTTCCCATTTCTTACAAATTTCTGAGCCTCTCAGATTCACAGGCAGTGCCCTGGGTTTGCTCCCAGTGGAAGTTTTCTGAGCCTGTTGTGTTTGGCACTGGAAGTGCAGCTGCTCCCTGGGAAGCAAGCACATAAAATGATTTATCCCATGATCAATCTGGGTTTGAGCCTAAAGTCTAGGAATAAAAAGTTAGGCCAGTTTAAGCCGGGGAGCTAACCCCAGCAGCAAGAGGGGAGAAAGCACACACACACTAAAAAGGGGATTTTTCAAAAGAAACCACTGAAATAAGCTGGAACCACGATGCCTTTCAAGACTAGGCACTTAGTTAAATTAAGATCGGCAAGAATAAGCCGCCTAACTTTCAAAAAATGCATTAGCCCAATCTCTATTCATGAACGCATTATGTTGAATTAATGTTGTTACAGAATTAGCCTCCTAAGAGGCTTGGAGATGTCACCTCCCGTAAGTTGCTATTATTTGTAGTCCTCTTTGTATGGTGAATACACTCACAAGGACTGGTCCAGATCATCTCATCATCAGGTAACCTACAGAAATTAGGAAACCACACGGGTTGGGTTTTCTTGTCCTCTTTTTTCTTGTCTTTCAGGCCTAACTTTTCTAATCATTGAAAGGCAGGAAAGAAATCTTCTGCTCCAGCATCATTTTTGTCTTTCATTAGCGTTTCACTCCCATTTCAGATTTGGAGGCATCCAAAACCCATTTCCCAATTTAATCCACTTTCCTCTCCATCACCTTGAGTCCTTTCCCCCCATTTTGGTAAACAAGGGATCCTCCTGATTGTATTCCACCTTGAGGATGCTCACCAAAGCAGATGGGTCTCAAAGGAGACACCGGCGTGGAGCTGGTGGACACCTCCAGGGTAACCTCAGGCTGATAACAGCATTTGCAACTAAACATGTGGGTGGTAATGGTCTAGACTAGACAGGACTAGACTAGACTAGAGAATTTCAGTTGGAAAGGACCTACAATGATCATCTAGTCTAACTGCCTAGGACAAGGGCAGGAGGACGTCATGCAGATGGGGTCAGTGGGACAATTCTCCCCCCCCCGGGCCTTCTCATATTTTATTGCCCTAATGGACCTGATCCTGTGGCCCCAGGGAGGTGTTTTTACGGACAAGTCACTTTGGGAAGGATTTGGTTCTGCTCTTAAGGCTCACCCCACGGGTACAATTGCAGCTCTTCAGCCTCCCCCCTGTCATGCCTTATTGCCTAACTCATTTAAAGGAAATTAAAAACCAAAAAAAAAAAGAAACCCAGGAGTTAATTGAGTCTTATAATTTTCCAAGCGCAAACGATTTTGACACTTGGTTCTCCATCTCTTTCTTGTCTGCAGACGCGCTTGTCCTATGCTTGCTTGCTGTGATGGGGACACATAACTCAACCTCTGGATGCTGGCAAAGAAAACTGGGGGGAACCCAAGCTTGATGCAGATACACCCACAAAGACTTAAAAAGATGGAGGTGACCTGCTCCCCTCCAGCAGCATTTCTTGCTAAAAATGCCTCCACACGGTGCTTTTGGAGGTTGAGGTTGCTCGCGCGGAAAGGGAAGAGAAAGAAAAAGGGTAATTTCTTTCAAACTCAATGTTGCAGGTGATTAGTGCACAATATACCCCGGGCAGCTTTAGTATTTAACATGGAGGTGATAGTGAGAATTTATGAGAGCTCATGGACAATAACAGCTTTCCAGAGAGGCTTTGATTAAACATTATGGATACACATTATGCAAATTTATTGCATGGTTAATATGACTCCAAAAGAACACAGTAGCACTTTAAAAAACATTTAAAAGAAAAAAAAAAAAAAAAAAGAGCCAAAGACCACAGTGTTTCTTGGCACTACAGAAAGGTCTCATTTCAGGATGGTTCAAGCTGAAGATGAAGTCACGGAGCCACTGATGTGCGTTAGGTAGACAGGGAAATACAAGGAAGATGCATGAGTTTAAACAGCATCCCTTAAAGGCAGACAAATTCCAGCCTGGATATTTCACATTTAAATCGATGCTGGCATTAAATCAGTTGCAAACACCTCTTTTCCAACAGTCACTTGCTTTTTTTTTTTTTTTAATCTGGCCTCTTATCTGGCATAACTGTAAGAGTACAAGATGGAAATTTGATGCATTTGCCAAATTCTGCATTCCTCCCAGAAATGTTGGGAGGGGGAGTCGTGATGTTTGTTTTCCTTTGTTCGACACTTTTGGGTGTCATTTGTCAACGTCTTCTACAAAATAGCATGATTTATGCCAGCAGGCTGATTGTGTGGCCTTCATTAACTTAGACAGATTTGCTTGTTTTTTAAAACTATGATTATTATAAAGCACATACTTATTTTCCTCTAGAAATCAAGGTTAGTGAGAAGACAGATCCCATCAACGCTCTTTCTCCATCAAACAGTGAAAGCACAAAAATAGCGTGGATCAGAGATGGGGATCAACAACCAACTCTTCTTTGGCTGATGCAGCTCCAAGTGGGTATTTGTGGTGTAAAAAATTGATGTTTTGGTCAATGACCAGGAACTAGGAGCTTATGTAGGCAAAGGACCTTAAGTTTCAGGAAGTTTCAGAGCATCACCTCTCTTCACCCCTTGCTTGGAGCAGTGAGGGGCTTAGAGAAACCTTCTCTCGCATAAATCAAAGCTTCTCACAGCAAGCAGAGATCTTTCTCCTCCCTCTGAGCTCCACCAAGCCTTCCTTTTTAAGCTATATATGCTTTAAAAGACAAAACACAGATAATAATTGCTGCTTGTACATCATTCAATGATGCTTCCTTTTATTTCTCTGGAGGATTCTTACGGCGGCTGCTGCTGCAGTTGTTGCTGGTGAGAGGGCAAATAGGCAATGCATTATATTTTTAATAAAAATAGAAACAGAGGATGCGTAACAAGGTTCATTTAGAGCAAGAGGGAGGATGGTGAGCAAGCACAGACCCAGTGGGCAGAATCATTACACACAGGCAGGTGGTCATCCTGGAGGGGGATGATGGTGTTTGGAAGGGGAGATATCACCTCCTAGAAGATGCTGATGGGGATTTGGGTGGGGTAGATGAGGCAGCAAGCTTCATCCCCTGTATTTGGAAGCTGTTTGGCAATGCTGGGGGCGATAAAGGAGAGGTAGCGCTGCCGCAAGTGCACTGCACTGATTTTCTGGGGCAAGAGCGGACGGCTCATGTCTGACCCCTGTTTGCAGCAGAAACCACTTCCAGTTCCTAATCTGGGGTGTCCCCTGATTTCTGCATCTCCCCACCTACTAGAGATGATCTATGGGTTCACTTTAGGATAACTTTAAAGTTTTTGCTCTGTGACTCGGTTTCCCCACTTTCAAGCAGGGTCTAATAAGCCATCTCACAGCCATCAATAGCAGCACCCCAGCAATTAGACTGTGCTTAAAGCCCATGGGCTTAAATAAAGCTCAAAAAAACATTTTCGAAGTGGTCCAACCTGGTTACAAGCTGTAATTATAGGAGCTATAGGTGCAGGGGGATGAGGTGTCCCTTGGGTACCTTGGCATCCCCTTTCCATCCCGGGATAACACATCCAAAACCTGTAGATGGGTGATGAAGGACCCCATGAGCCCCCACAGTCGGGGATGGTCGGCTGGGTATCCTGTATGAGCTTCTTTGCAAGGGGTATTTAATGAGATGAACTCACTCAAAGCTTGATGAACTGCATTTAACGCATCTTTAATTGTCTGGGGTTGTGTTTTCTTCCTGGGAGAAAGCAAATTGGAGCCATAAGAATGAGCTAATTGGAGCAGGACAACATTTCTGTGCTGCCAGAGATGGTTTTCACCAGCACTCAGCCCCAGACAGAGAGACCATGGCTGGGTGTGTTGTTTCACAGAGAGAAAGGTGAGAATTATTTGTTCCCTCCCACTGCTTGTTTTGAGCATTCAAAGAGTTTTTCTCCCCATCTTTTTCTTTTTAAGAGCAATTAAAAATGGAGAGCAGAAGGGTGGGGTGCTGGGAACTGCTCATTTTTCAATTTTGCCTCATTTCACTGAAAAAAAATGATTAATTTTAGTAACGGTTGCACTTTCATACTAGCTCTAATGCTGAAGTGCGAACATAAACACCCATCCTCTTGCCTGCTACCAGCTGCCTGCAGGATCAGGCCCTGGAGCCCACACCACCCTGCTGAGAGGGTCCATCTCCTCCCCTCCAGCCACCCTGCCCGAGGGACGGGGTGACACAGCGCCCCGCCGACCCTCTGTCCCCACGCACGTGCTGTGCTGTGAAGAAATGCTTTTAGCTCTACACCAAAAAAACTTTGTCCCTGGGGTTATACGCGTCACCTGGGTCTGTCCTGCCAGGTCTTGGGGCTGCTCTCGTGTGGGATGGCTCCTGTACGACGCCGATATGTTTTTCTTGCAATACCTTTCTGTAGCAGTTTTTATCCAATAATCTCAAAAGCACTTTACAAGTAATAATTAATTAAGCTTCATAGACTCTTTGTTCAATTCCAGATTATTAATAAATTATACTTTATTATTTATAAATACATGCCACATAATTTTTCTCTTTTGCTATTACCCTGAACAGTCACTTAGCCGATATTAGCACAGTTTAATTCCAATTTGGCAAGTGTGCTCTTTAACCCTTTCCAGGCTGTTCATTTTTGGGGGATGTGTTGAAGAAAGGATGTGTAGGAAGAAGAGGGAGTACAAACAGGCAGTGTGAGGGTCTGGTTGTCCTGTCTAGCTCCTTGCTGATGTATTATATATAATTGCAATGCACGTTTTTACCAAAATAGGTATTATTTATGCTTTTATCCACACCCAGCCAGAATCAGGCATATTATTTTTCTCCTTGCATTCATCCCCTTGCTAACCCCTATATAATACCTAGTCCAGGATCTTGTGCCCACTTCATTTTACCTCCTCTAAGACTCACCAAAGCTGCTTATCCAAACCAAGAGACCAGAGCCCATTTCTGCTCTATGCCCAAATCCTCTTGACCACAGCAGCTGCCAATTTAGGCTTGAAGCAACCCAAAAGCCCCAAATTTGCTCCCTGAACGTGACGCGGCTCCTCAGCAGGGTTTCATTTACCAGCCAACCTCGTGGGATGAGAGGCAGACAGAGGGAAAGCAAAAATGAGTTAAGCCATTGAGATAGTTTCTCCAAAGCACCATGTCCCTTTGCACGAGAAAAGCCAGGGAGAGATGTACTTAACAGCATTGAAAGGGGAAAAGAGAGAGCGAGGCTCATCCCAGCTCCTGCAGTAAATAGAGGGGGGAAGGACACTATTAAAGGGCTATAATCTCTGGTGATAGATGCTTGGAAGAAGGGGAGAGGAGGGAAAAGAAGCCTGGAGAAGCTTATCCATTGAGCTGACCTCCTACAAGCCCGTTGCACCCTTCCTATTACCAGTTTTTTACATGGGATGGAGGGCTTAAGCTGCTGCTGGCTAAGCTCAGCTGCCCTGGCAGACCACAACATCTCCACCAACAGCATTAAACTGGCCCATTCCTACTTATTTCTTCAGTTTTGGCTGGTGGTGCTCCCCAGTCTCCTGCTAAGGTCCAGGATGCAGATGAAAAGGACAGCAACCTGCTCCTTGTTTATCAGTGAAACCTTAAAAAAATCTCTCTGGACACATTAATTTGGGCTGTAGGGTGGCAGAATGAGGCCCAGGGCTGCTCTGCACCTTCTAGGTAGATCTAGGTAGGGTTATAACCCAGTTTTACTTAAAAAATCACCCCAGTGCAGCAGTGCCGAAGGCACAGAGCATCCTTTGTCACCTCTTGGCTTCCGGCAAAGCAAGAAAGATGTCCAAAAGAGAGCCACAGCCCAAAATTTCTGCTGTTTTTTGCAAGCCTGAATGCTTCAGAGTGACCATGAGCACTTCTGCTCACCCTTTGTTTTGCTCCCCAACTGTTCAGAGGCAGCTCCGGGGAGCCGAGGCAGGAGCCAGGCCCATCCAGCCTGGCAGAAGGATGCTGCATCCCCTCTGCTTGCCCTCGGTTGCCCATCCGGCCTTTCAAGGAGTCGTTTCAAGGCTGCTGGTCATGCAGTCATCCATTCAACCCTGCATCCAGGGAGGAAAACGCTCACTTAGCTCTTTTCTTGGGGCATGACAAAGGTGAAAAAACCTGGGTGAGGTTAAACTGTGGAGAGGGAGAGCTGCAAAGTGTAAAATGCCACGCTGGAGACAAACCCTGTGTTAGTGATACTCCCACCCTGAGCCCAATTTTGGGGTAACACGTGCCTGGGCAAGGTAATGAGACTGTGCACAGACACCACAGTGCAGTCCCTCCACTGTTTCCCACATTCACAGACCCCAGCAGCCACCAGCCCCATCGAGTCCCAAATAACTTGAAAAAATCATGTATTTTAACCCAGTTCAGTTCAGCAACAAAAAGCAATTAAAAAAAAAAAAGGGGGGGAGGGAGGGAAATCCACCTCTAACTTCTCTATTTTCCAGTTGTTCCTGAATTAATATCAAGACTGGAAATAAAAAGGCAAGCAAAGTTAAAAAAAAAAAAAAAAAAAAAAAAAGACTTGTTTCTCCTATCTAAACCAAACTACGTGCCTTCTGGAAGAGACATCACCGACTGTGCTCAGGTCAGGAGGATGCCAGACACATCTTTAATGCTTCTTTAATCGGCATTTTGGGAAGTTAAAGAGGCAACACGGGGATGTGATTGCACTGCATCATATGGGGAAACTGAGGCAGAGATGGGGGATAAACTCAGCTTTTGTGTCCCTCTGATGGGCTCCATTTTGCAATGGGAATTTCAAAGCAATGGGAATGTCAAGCCTTTATACTACCTGATATGGCTTTGGGGTTGTATTTCCCAATGATGGATAGGCTGATTTGAATCCCTCCTCTTCCTTGGGAGAAGACAAATCTCCCTGGGAAAGCCCTGCTGCCTCCATTTTCCTTATCTGTAAAATGAGGATGAAGCCATTCATCCTTGGCCAAGCACCTCGAGATCCTTCAGAGGGCAGGGAAGACCTCTTTCTCCTTCCAAAATAAACCTGCACCCCTTGAGGCTGCCCGGAAGATGCTCCTGAGGTCGGTTTTCCCCTCGGTTGAGCCAGAACAGGGTGTTTGGGAAAGATGCTGAGAGGGAAGTCAAGTACCGGTTATCACTTCTGCCTGCTTTGATTCCCCTTTTTCTTTTGTTTTATTTGGGTATAATTAACAGCTTTGCCTAATACAGTATTAATTCATTGTGTCATTGCATTAATTAGCATTAAAGAGGTCCTTATATCACTGTCTGTAGCTGCAAGGAGACCGCAGAGAAACTTTTCCATATTCCCTGTCAGAGTGCGGCACAAGGGTGGAAGAAAAACATCTGGATGAGGCTTTTTATGAAAAAAAAGCCATTTCCCAGCAGCAATGCAGCATCCCAATGGATATTCACAGATGGGAAAATATCTCCCCACCAACACTTTTTCCTTTTAAGCAATTAAAGACACTGAAGCCCTGATGTTGTTAGCACGATGTTACCTAAACCCACCAAAGCTGGTAAATCCACTTAAGACTCTCCATAACTTCCTCAGGGGCTGGAGCACAAGTAAGATCTTTAGCAAGATCAGCCCTTTTTTGGTGTTTTTTGGCAGCAGAACTATTGTCACAAGGACTGTTTTCTCCAGGTCACCTCCTGGGAGATGCTCTGAAAGGAGCTTCTTTGACTTTGGGTGCTTTTTTAACCCTGGTTGCCTGGCAAGCTGCTGAAAAAGAAGGCAAAATGCCCCAAAAATTGGTTAGAGAAAGAACTAAGCTGGAGGTTTTGGAGAGGAATGGGGTGGGAAGTCCTGGTGTGGTGTCTGAGTTTCATCATCTCTGGTAAAATCTGGGGATGACAGAAGTGACAGGAAATGATGCTGATGGGAGGACAGTGAAAAAAGCCCCTTTTAACCCAACAGAAACATCTAAAATGGGTCCGATGAACCCAACTCTTCAATTTTCCACAAAAGAAAAACCAAATTTGAAGGGAAAGGAGCCAAGTCCCATGCTGGGGCAATTTTTAAAGGATATTTTGAAACTCCAAACAGAGGCACAAGAATGATTTGTGATCTGTGGGGGAAAAATGTCCTTCACCATGGGAGATGCTCAGCCCTGAGGTCACAGCTCGGGGTGAAATATTTACAGGCACTGAAATTTCTCTGGTGCTCTTTCATCTTGCCTGTAAGAGCAAATAAATAAATAAATTTGGAATAACTTTTAATATGATTACCTGAACCGACACTGGGAATTTAAACAGAATAAAATCAATGCAATGCTGAGGCATCTTTCAGCTCTATTGACGGTGCTGGCTGGTGATTTTTCCCCTTGAACTAGCAGAATAAAAACTAAAAGCTGCATTAGTTTTTTTTAATTAAGACTCCGGCATTATCAGGCTTTACAAGACAGAGCCAATGCACAGATGAATTACCATTTAATTAAGCTTTCCAAGAAACTTTTGAAGACTGCAGATTAAATGTGGGCTCTGATTTCTTGCAGGGTTTTTTTTTCAGGAGAACTTTTAATTGTTTTCCCTGAGCTTGATAAACAATAATAATAATACAAATCATTATCTGCAAGATATAACTGGCTGATTTTCCATTTGCAGAGCATCCTGGATGTATAGATGTGTATATACACACATGTACTATTGAGCAGTGAAAACTGTGGTGTATTTATGGCCCAGACGTGCCCTTGTTGTCCCAGTCTGATCTGGCAGACCAGAAAAATTCAGGGAGTCAAATACAGGGATGAAAGGAGGATTTGGGGAAAAAAAAATCCCTGCATCTTGCTTGCATTGAATGTCTTTATTCCACCTGCTTTGCATTGAGATACAGAAAGAGGACAGAGGAGTTGCCTGGACAAAATTACATTAGTTTTCCCGCAGGTATAAGGCAGCGTGTGGTAAACCTCGGAGCTACTGAATGGTGAGCAAAGCTCCACGCAGGCAGCAGCTCATATCATTTGTCCCTGGAGGTGATTTCCTGATGTGGGTTTTTGGTTGCCAGGTTTTCCCTGCTGGTATTTTCCAGTGGCTTTGATATTAATATGTGTGCTTCAATGCCAATCTTAGGGGTTTTTTTTTTTTCATTTATTTGTTTAGGCCCAGTGGGAAAATGACATTTTAATCCCATTACCAGTCAAGTGCAAGGGTGTCTGAGTGTCTGCGGAAATGCAGAGTGGAGAAATGGTAAGGATACAGAGATCCCTTAGGCTTGTGCTGATGGGGTGGTGGAGGTTTTTCCATGGTGATCTGTGTGCCAAGTGCTCCTAAACACCTGGGAAAGGCTCTTCTTGACCACAGCAGGCAGAGTCCACCATCACCCAGGAGCAGTCATCTTCATTTTAGAGATGACAAGCTGATGCAACAGGAAAACGTGTGTTCGGGTGGCTCCCAGGGCTTGTTAACTTATTTCTGCTGTCTCATGGGTACCGAATCTCTATCAGAAAGCCAAGTCCCTGTGTGTGGGGAAATAATAATCCCCTGGATGTGGGAAGCACAAATGCAACTGTGCAACACATCTAAAGGCAACATGCCATGGTGCTTGGACACCCATGTCACCTTGTCATGACCTTTGGCACCAGCCTGTGATTTGGAAGGACAGGAGGGAGTTAAATGATATATTTGGTGAAAGTATGGGATATTTTCAGGAAACCACAAGTCCCAGATTTGCAAACAACCACTCTTCAAGCTATTCATCCTGACCTGTCCATTGCTGTTGTAGCACCCACCCAAACCACAGGCAGAGCCTGACAGCACCCAGCTGCACCACCACCACCCATTCCCACCTAACATGAGGTGAGATGATCCAACTGCTTCACCTCAAAGGAGCTGCCTTCAAGCAGAGCCCAAACTGTGCAAATGAACCACCCAAAACCACCCTGAGGGACAGCGTGATTGACACCACAAAGTTATAGGGTCGTGACACCATTCCAGATCCTGCCCCAGCAGCAGAAATGACTCCGGCCAAGCTGAAAGGCTCAGGAGATTTTGGAGGTGCCGGCAGAGATGCGCATTGTTTTGGGACACCCATGGGCACATCTCAACATGCCTCTTACAGAAGGAAAATCCCTGCAGGAGGTTTGTGAGCATAACCAGGCAGAAATAAATGCTTAGACACCTGCGAAGAAGAGAGAGGTGTTGAAACAGGATGAGATTATAAAGTGAGAGACCTGGTGGGTTGCTCTGCACAAATCAGCACTTAGGCACTAATTATATGTACTGATATATGCACTACTGTGCACTTATGCACTACCCAAAACCACCCCGCACCCCCTGCCAGCACCTTCCCTGTGTGCTCAGCCTCTTTTTTGGCCTGTTTGGGGTTTTGTAGCTCAACAGAGCATGGGAAAGCTCAGCCTGGCAGCTCCTGCATCGGCTCCTCAGACACTGGCAGGGTATAAAAGCAGGGGCTGGAGGGAAGGAGAGAGTTTGCAAAGTGCTCCCCAGCTTACTTCTTTGACTCGCCGCATGCCCCACGTCTCAATTTGTTTGCTTTCCAACCTCTTCCCTCTTTATGAGCTCCTCCACACATCACTTGGGTCCCCAGGAAGGAAAGAAATCCTGGTCGTGTGCCCAATATACAAGAGTATATTGGGGGGTGGGGGGTGGAGCTAACCTTTATAATGGATTTACTTTTTTCCCCAAAAAAGAGATAGCTTTGCTCACCAAATCCAAGCTGGAGCATATCCTGGGACTGGCACCAACGCTGTGGCTCCAGTGACATCTCATGGGTACGCTGGGATGCTGCAGCCCTGCACCGTGAGCGATGGACGGATTTTTCAGGCTGCATCCAGACCCTCTTGCAGCAGAAGTGGAGCTGAGCAGGTGCGTGTGACACCGGGGGGACACCTCGATTTGAGGGAGATGGCACCAGAGGAGAAAGAGCTCACAGTCACACCAGGACTTTCTGCACACACAAAAAAGAAAGACATAAAAAAAAAAAAAAAGGGGGGGGGGGGATTCTCATGGAAATGGCTGATTTTCCCCAAGATTTTGGGGACCCAGACAGGGATGGGAGCAATCTGCCAGCACACCACTGCATCCCGCTGTCGCTGCGAGCATCCACATGTTGCATGTCCTGAAGCAAAATGCCCAGGCTGGCTTTTTTTCCAGTGGTAAATTCTTACAGGGAAAAGAAGATGAGAGGGGATTTAGTTAAAAAAATGTTCAACAAAAATATTTTACTGCTTTTCTTTGCAAAGCCACTGCAGAATTAACCGTGGATGATGTTGAAGATGCGGACGTGTCTCCCGGGCTGTGCAGGCAGACCTGGAGATGGCAGTGCAGCCCTTCAGATGAAGAACCTCCATCCAAACGCAGCTATGCTCAGCAAATGATTTAATATAATAATTTTTTAATCCTAGGCAGTGACTTGGCCAATTTTTTTGGGTTATTTGGGATTGGATTTTTTTTTTATTTTTATTTTTTTTTTATTTCAATGGATTCTAGCTCTTTTTCATTTCCCTCAGGCAAAGCTTAATTTTCTGAGTTCCCAGACATTAAAGGCACATCTGAGCTCTCCCCCCATCCCCCTTGGAAAACCCTGAAGTGCAGCAGCGTGCTGGCAGGAGGAATGAAACCATCCAAGCCTTTCCTTAATACCCACATTACGTGTGCACATCCTTGTCCAAACAGACACGTTTCAAGCCCATCAAATAAAGTTGTGTTTTTCATCGCACCCTTTTTGTCCCGAAGTGAGATGAGTCGGCTTCCATATTCTCCAGGGCATATTTTGTAATTTTTATTTTCTTTCTGAATTTGAAAATTGGGTCTTTCCAGCATGCTCCTGAGCAGGTGGGAGTTGTTTTCTCCTGTAACAGCATTTCCAGAGCCGTAACACAGTGTAGCTGATACCTGTGATGGGCTTTCCCGGGGCGGCTGGGATGGGGAAGAAGGAGCACTTGCCATCCAGGCTAGTAACGAGCCACAGTCCCTAAATATTAAATTCCTAAATTCACGCACATCCTCATCAGTAAAACACAACAAGCCCCATCAGAGTGGCTGCAGCCAGACCTCAGTATTGACCTGGAAATAGCTCGAGCGCAGTGCCTCAGTTTCCCCACCTGGAAAACAAGGCTTGGTAATTACAGGTAATGGGATAAACGCATGCAGAGACACGCTGAATCCTCAGTGCAGATTGTCTGCAAGGATAACAGCTAACATTATAAAACCATTATAAAAAAAAATCCCATTTGGGACTGCTTAGGAGATGGCTATGCTCTCACTGCTTCTGGGCTGGAGAGAGCTCTGGGCTTGCCCTGGGCTCTAATGCTTTTTTTTTTTTTTTTTTCAAGAGAAAAAGCAGAGGGGAAAAGGCTTAAGAAAACATAACTTGTCTTTTTTGCTGCTGGCCTCGGTGGAGAGCTTTTGGGTTGTTTTACGCTGTGAGAAACCCAGCCCTGGTGTTCCCAGCCACAGCCTGTCTGCAGCTCCTGTCAGGACTGACACTTTGCATAACCTCTTTTCCTTCCCCATGCAGAAATACAACAAAATGGGAATGTTCAGCCACTTTTCTCTCCAAGAACTGAGAGAAAATGGGATTTCAAGATGTTTGCAAAGGGATTCCCTCTAACATCAGGCTGAAAGAGCAGAGTGATGACCCCAAAGAAGAGGTTCATAGCCCAAAGGAAAAACCTTCTGCATCAGTAATCAAGTGTGAGGGACCAGCAGCACATCTTCTTTTTGGACGCCAGATATAAAAGTCCACTGGTGTGATCTCAAGCTCATAGGAACTGTGTGGGTGCTCCGATATCGCCTGCACCCAAGGAAATACCACACTGTGGATGGGATGGGATCCTGCTGTTGCCTTTGCTTCGGCTCCAGCTGGAGCTGCCCTGGGGAAACACACCCCTAAAGTCCTGGAGGGTGACCTGCCTCGACCTCCTGTCAAGCAACATATTACTTATCCCCAACTGTGCCTCTCAAAAGAGATGGAGGAGTGGTGAAAAACAGTCCCTCCACTGAGGTCAGCCCACCAAGGACAAGATTTAATGGCAGTCCTGATCCCCTCAATTTCTCCTTCCTCTCCCCACAGCACAGTCCCTGAGAGCCTGAGAGCAGGCAGTGAGGGCTTCCTGAAGAGGACCATGTTTCAGGTGATATCATTTGCTGCCAAGGATCACATTTTATCTTCTGATAGCTGGGATGTTTGGAGATAGCAAGGTAATTCCTGCCCACCAGTTGCAAACTCCCTTTGCTCCCTGCGGGCAAAACAGCCTCTGAGGAAGCCACCACCAGCATCAGGCTTTAGAGCTGGCCAAGAAAATTGATCTGAAGAAGAAATGCAAAAAAATGAAGTAAAGGAAAATTAAATAAATTTTCTCCAGTCTCTGGTTAGGCTTATTCTTGGAGTTGGAGTTGTAAACACAAAGCAACAGCTAGTGGAGTAGGCAAGAGGGAAAGGTGGCATCCTGCTCTCTCTGAAAGCCGTACAAGCCCACCAGATGAACCACAGAGTTGCGTGTAGGTCCAACCCCATCAGTCAAGAACGTGCTGTTGCTTTTGGGCCATCTGGTTGCCATCAGCCTCTTCAAGGTGCTGAACTGCCAGCGGCTCCTGGCTGGAGAAAATCGCTGCAGAGGAGGAGGAAGCCCTGATGCTGCAGCCCTTCAGCTCACTGTCACACGCATCATCCCTTCAGCCAAGGCAATTTCTTGGCAGTACATCAGTGCCGGTGCCTGCAGCCCCTCTGCTGCTCTTTCTCGCTCTGCGAGGATGATGATGGAGGGGTTTGCTTTATTCACCTGCTATGGGAATTCAGGCAGAGCTGGCTGGGAATAGCCAGGATGCCACAGAAGCAAGAGAAGAGGTCACGGACCCAGCTCCAACTCCTGGTACATGGTTTGGGATGAAGCTGGTGAGCAGGCGAGCGACCAGCACCAGGAGCAGAGTGCTGCTGGTTTACACTGGGAAACGAAAGCTCGGGTCTTGCAGCCAGCTGGCCCCGAACATCTGGAGAGCCTCTCACCTGTGCCATGCCTTCCTCAAAAAGGGATCTGAAAACCATGTGAAACATGAGGAGAGAGCCAAAAAAAGTCCCTAATGTAGCACTTTCTGTTCCCTGCTTTGAAAGCGAGGGGTTCTGCCTTTGCGAAACCCCAGTGGTGAGCAATGTTCAGCATCAGCCTCAAGTTCCCCATACCTTGCTTTGAAAGTCATTGTATCACATTGTATCAAAAAAATCTCCTGAATTAAAAGGCAAGAAGCAAAACCTGGGGAAGCTGAGCGCCTGTCTCTGTTGCGTTCATCTGCTGGAGCTCAGAAATGACATGCATGGATTTTTTTCCTGGCAAAACCACTAAAGAAAATACAATTTAAAAAATAAAATCTTCTTTGACTTGCAAGATCAGCCCTGTGCTTGGCAAAACAGAGATGCTTAATGAATTCCCTCTCCGCTAAAGTTTACTGGTTGGGGTAAACCTCCTTCTGGCTAATTGCTGAGTCAAATTAATTCATGCAACGCAGCCTTCTACATTGCCATGTTTATTCCAGCAAATAAGCCTCATCTAAACCAAAGGCAGCTCTCGTCAGCCTCTGTCGAGGGAGCGGAGAGGAGCTTGGAGATGCAACTGATCCCGATCCGCTCACGGGGTGAATCCGGCACTCCCGGTTCAGACAGGGAGCATTGGTGGGGGGAGTTCACCGGGGAGAGCAATTCTGCTTTCAATTAACTCCTTCCTGTAATTCAAATTAAGTTCCCTATGCAGAAAAGATTTAACTCCTCATGCGCATTTTTCCTCCCTTTGAATTTTAATATTTTACATAGCTATTAAGACACAAATATATACAAATATAGTACAGGCACAGATGTTTATATATATACACTCATGCAGAGTCACTCTTTGGGAGAGAATTGCAAATCGAATTGACACAAGCACAGGTGGATGAAAAACTAATCCTGGCAGAAATATACGTTCCATGAATGAAAGTTTGTTTTATATTAAGCCATGAGAAATCCCCTGGCTTCGGTCTGCAAATGCCTTTTGCAGTTCCCATCCCTCTGACATTCTCGATTGCAACCAAACCCCCAAAGTGAGCATTTCCATGGGATGCGCAATTACCCTCCCACCCAGGGGAAGGCGCTTCGACACTGCTGCAGTGCTGAGAAAGATTTTAATTCAGATTTTGCCTGGTTTGGGATCAATCTGCCCCTTTTGCTGTTACACCCGGGTTTCTTTCTAGTCCCTGTGGCAACACAGATGCTCCGTGATCCTGACATCCCTGTGCATCTCCTCCGTGCCGAGGAGCCAAATGTTTTTACCTCTTCTGGCTCTGCTTGGAGGGGGCTAAATACTAGACCCAGCACAGTCCCCACTGACAGCCTGACCTGAGCTGAACTCCAGCAAGAGCTAAAAGTCTCCTTATCCACATCCTTTGGGTCATATTTTGTTCTCTCTTACACTGGTATAGAGGTTAATCATATTACAGACAGCAGAGGTGCACCTATGCATGACCAGAATAAGGGATTTAGGCTTTAATTAAGGGGTGATGCATAGCAACAGCCTCCAGCAGCCCGTGGGCTTTTTGTTATACTAATTAATTTGACTGCTTTGGGGCTCTACTGTAAACCCCCAAGACCTGGCCATAAAAAATACAGGCTGTAAATCAGAGAGCCCATCACCCAGCACCTTCTGCTTTATTTCAAAGCTCTGCTTTGCATCGCGTTGCCCTCCTGCCTTCCCACCGGAGCTGTGCGGGGTGTTTGAACTCAGACCTCTCCAGCTCCAGAAACCTTAACAAGCCACGATTTTCCTAAAAAGCCTTTTTTTTTTTTTTTTTTTTGCAACATGATATCCCCATGTTACAACCAGCTCTAAGTGGGCAGCACATGAATTTCCCAAGAGCTACCCCCAGTGCAGAGCTTACCTCTGCTTTTGCAGGGGAAAACTGTAAGGACCAGCACTGCTCCTCTCTCCTGCTCCCCCAGGAATGAAAAAGCCACTCAGAAAGGGTTTTTTGGGGGAGTTTTGGTTCATTTTATGTTGTTAGAAAGGCGGAATCAAAACTGTCTTGAGATGTCCATCACTGGACATATGAAACCCTGGATGTAAATGTATCTCTTTGGTGGGACTTGGGTTGATGTTCATATGGTTTTAGGGTCTCCAAGGTGCAGGTTGAGATGTCCAAGCATGATTTACTCAGATGTGATGCAGCAAGCAGTTGGATACAGATGCTGAGAGGGGAAATGCTCAGCACCCCACTCCTGCCATCATCCCTATGGCCATTGTTGTTAGTTTGGAGACCCTTCCATGGACTAAAAACTGCTGCAAATCCTCCAGGGATCTGTATCCCCCTTTTCTACATCAGATCCAGAAACTTTGCTTCTAAAAAGCCCATTTTTTCACTCCCATTTGTTCGCAGGGGAAGTTTTGCTCCTGTTTCCAGGCGATACACTTGGAGGAAGAAACAACCCAGATGGGGCTGCAGATGCAGACAGAGAACATGGCATTACCTTGGGGGAAAAAAACCACCTTTGAGTCCTTCACCTTTGAGCTAGAAAGCACCAAAAGAGGCTAAAGACAGGCTTTTGCCTAAGGAACGGTGCAGGGCATCAAGGTGGTACTTCAATCCCTTGATTTGTGGGGAAAAGCTCTGAATTTTCCATATTTCACTCTCCTTTGGCTTAGGGCTAAGAGCAACCCCTTACTTTGTGAGGACAACTCCATGTCAAGCACCCCATGCAAAACCCTCCCACAAGTGGGTATTAATCCTGGCTTAAATAAAGTGTAATTTCCCTGCTTGTTATTTGTAACATCGTACATGGTCAGACAAAAAAACTTAGGGATACAAAAAAAGAAATCATATGGAAGCAATTAGCAGCAACTTCATTCAAAAAAACATTAAGGTGCTTGTAGCATTAAGGCTCAAGTGATCTGTACTCTGGGACCATAATTCACCGACACTTAATAGCATTTACCCTGCAGATGTGCATTTTATGCAGAAATATCAGCTTACTGCTTTGAAAAATTAACCTATTGAAGGCTGTCAAGCCGTGGACATGCTCTGGGGAGTATTAGATGTTGGATTTTTACCTACAGGCTGAGGGAGAGATGGGTTAATTGGGGAACAGGGGTATTTTAACGCGGTGGCAAGAGGAGGAGGTTGGACCCTTTGTCTTATGAGAAAGGAAATTTCCCTTGTTGTAAAATTCATGGTGATTTGGGCAGGTATTGGAGAAGGCAAAAGTTTTCCAGTCTCAAGAAAGGGGGAAAGGAAGATTTGGAGGGTAGAGGATGTGATGACTCCAGGGAGATGCTTTCCATACAGCACCTCTGCTTATAGGACACCCCACACACCAAGAGCAGCCGTAAATATTAGCTCAGTTTGAAAGAGTTTGGTGATTTTAACGAAAAAATGGCATTTTGCTCCACAAAACGCAACTTTGCTGGTTTTGGTCTTTTTTCCCCTGCAGGGCTGCAATAAATGCTGGACTTTCTTATGGGGCAGTAATTGTAATTTCCAATCTAGTTTAGCACACAGAGTGCTGGGCTGCCTCTTCGGAGAGGGATGCATTCAGATTTATTCTGCAAGACATTATTTGGGGATAAATTATTACCTGCCATTTGAGGATGAAAGAGGTGGAGATGCTCCAAGCCTCCTGTGGAGACCGGCAGGACCCATCGAGGGCTGCAACAGCAGTCAAGCCCCAGCTGAGAACTTTTGGATGCTGCCCAAATGGAGAGGCAGGATGAGGCCAAAGAAGCTTCACTGTCCCTCAGACTGCTGGAGGCAATGGTGAGGCAATAAATAGGAAAGAAAAGGAGTTCTTTAGCTCATCAGCTCAATGATACCATAATGGAGGATTATTTTTCCGCCCTAATTTAACTTGTCCAAGCTAAGAAAGAAACTGCTCCCATTGCCATCCATGGGGACACCAGGCTTTCTGGGGGAGCGATTTGGGGGGGAATGGCAGGGCTGGACCCTGACCCCTTTCCTCGAGGCCACCCTTCTGATGGTGACTGTGTCAATTGACACCAGGGGCAGATCCGGCCCTTGGCATGCCAAACCCTTGGCATCAGGATATTTTTCCACTCCACACCCTGACTCCGGGCTTTGGGAACGAAAAGTTTCCAGCACCACTCCCTGCTTGTGCAGAGGGTATCACAAAGAGAAAAACGCTCATAAAATGGATTTGAGGGGTCCTGTGATTGTGCCAGTATTAAATTTGGGGGATGTTTTCTGTCAGCTCCTGGGGGAGAGATCCAGCTCCAGGATTGCAGCTGAACACACGAGATCCAGCACTGGCCCAAGGCAAGGACCTCACCACGCCCTGGGCTTTCCCACTGCAGAATGGGGAAAATAACATTTGCCAGACCCAAACTTGCACCTGTGTCCTCTTTTTAGGGTGAAAACCTTATTTTTTCTAATGCATATGTCTATGTAAATGCACTTACTTTACTTGGCACAGCCATGCCATCATCTCTGCTGAAGCCAGTAGGAAACAGCCCTATAAATAAACTCATACCTCCGCCCAAGAGGTCCCTTTCCCTACAAAGGTCCCAAAGCCCTGGCAAACAAAACCATGTTTCACCATCAACCTTATATTAAACCACAGCAAATTCTCATCCCTTTGGGTCACCTGGGGCTCATTTGAGCTTTTTTTTTCTCCCCCTCTGCCAGCCAGCCCTGTCAGGGAAGTTTTAGTGAAAATGCAAAGCATCTCCATATTTTTGCTGTAGGTATGTGTTTTCCAGATACACCTTTGAGCAAAAAGCATAATGCATGTATAAACCTCCCCACCCCAAGTCATCATAAACCTTCGGCATTGTCAGAATCAAAGGGTTTTGCAGGGCAGATAGTTCACAGGCGGCCCGCGGAGTGTCAGTTCACTTTTCATAGGGGAAAAAAAAAATAGGAGGGAAAAAAAGAACAGAAAGAAAAAATAGAAAGAAAAAATAGAAAGAAAAATAGAAAAAAATAGGAAGAAAAATAGAAAAAATAGAAAGAAAAATAGAAAAAGTAGAAAGAAAAAAGAAAAAATGGAAGGGAAGAAAAAGTCTCTCACAATCCTGGCATTGAGTTAGAAAAGCAAAACCCAAGGTCTCTCCGTTAACGCATTTCAATTACCGAGGTGAACGCTGCTCTCACGCACCGCAGGGACTCAGGGTTATTTATTCAGCCTCATAGATCATGGGCTTTTCTTAGCGGGAGTTAGGAGCGGGATCTTGTCTTCACCATCTCTTTGAAGAACAATAAGGTACGATGGGGGGGGGTGGGGGAAAAAAGGCCCTTTTTTTGAAGGGCACGTATTTAATCTTATCAGAGGCAGGCAGGACAATAACAGGAAAGGGTAGGGAGGCCTCACCAGGGGATGAGGAGGGAAGGGCAGAGAGTAATGAGGGGTTAAAAGCAAAATTCAGCCATGCCCCTGGGGACACATCTAATCAGAGGTCTGGCTGCTGGGCTGATATTTAACCTGGCAAAACACCATTTGGAGCCACACAATGAAAAAGCCGGTTGTGCGCAGACAGGTTAGTAATGAGGAAGGCAGGCAAGAGGATGAAAGGCTGTTTCCCCTCCTCACGGGCTTGAAAATTCACCTATTTCCAGCAAAATGCGCGCTATGTTACGCCGGCTCAAGGGCACGGTGAAAAGGGATGGGTTCAGTTCCTCCTGTGGTCCTTCTTTGCCCATCATTTGGAAATTGGGATGATGGTTGCCCAAAGCAGAGGGGAATTGCTTTTGGCTACCTGATCCATCCTCCTTCTCTGCCAGAGCATGGATAAATCTCTGCCCTCCTTTCCTCAGCCAGGATCTGACCAACGCTTTTTCCTGGCAGCCTTAGGAAAAGCATAAAGACACTTTTGGACAATGCCAAAGTCGTCATTTTTTTCCCCTGGAACGACCCTTTCCTGCTCTGAAACTGCACAGAAAAGGGTATTTTGCATCAGCAGCATCTTCTATCCAGAGCTGGTTGCGCCCAGATGCTGAATAATTGATGTGACAAATCTTGTAGCGTTTTTCAAAAAGATTATTCAACAGTTTTCTCCCCTTTAATCCATGCCTTCACCACTGCAAGGATCAGGAACCACTTGAAAATATCACCAGGCAGAGGGCTGAAAATGGAGAAAGAAATGGTTCTTCATAAAAAAGCGCTGAAAGCCCCTGAGACAGGGAAGCTGCAGACACTGAAGGCATCAGCACAGCCTGGCACTTGCATCTCTGCTATGCCCTATTGCCTAGCTAAAGGCCTTGGGCTGTGGAGTGTAGCAATTCTTCGGATTATTTCATACTTTTACCCCAAAAAAGTGAAATCCTGATATTTCAAAGCTTGCTTCTGTATTTAGCACTTAGTAAATATATGCCACTGCTTTGCCCCCAGGCACGGGAACGTCTTTACCTGATGTTTTGCTTGATCACTTTAACCAGCAACTGTTGTAACACTAAATATAAAAGAGCTGTGGAAATCAGATTTTGCATCTCCCTGGCCCCTCTCAAATAACAGTAGGCCATTAGCTTGTCACAATATCTTCCTTTATTGGCAGCATCTTTTAATTACATAGCAATAGGCATCTCACTGGCGGGATCTCAGCAAACCTAGATCAGTGTTTCTTCATGAATATTTTACTGGCATTTTTATTGCACATGTCAGAAAACTCAAGAAGAGATGGAAGGAAAACAAGTGATTAAAGACTTCGGAAATGAAAGAGGGAAGGCGAGGAGAGAAAAAATTTAAGTTTATGAAGATAATTAAAAGGAAAGCAACGTAACGAAAACTCCTGGGGTACAGATGCGCGGGACAGCAAGCAAAGAGCAACGCAGCATTAAATGCGATTCATGTAAAGGAATAAAACCCCATGACTTGGGAGTATTTGGGAAGTGAGGCTGCTGGCAGCAATTCAGTCCCCAGGGAAGGCTGGCAGGACTAGGCAATCTACTTGGTGGGCAAAAAATAGCCAAAAGTCAGAGGTGTGATGCTCGTGGTCCAAGGAGCACACTCTGCCCAAGCCATTGTGGGACTGGAGATCATTCACAAATGCTTTTCTTAATTATTTAAGCTTGACAAGCAGCACTTAAGCCTCAGCTGTGCGTGATTCAGAGGAGGGACTTATTCCTCCCTTGTTTCCAAGGCTCACCCCAAGCTGCTGAATTTTGCAAGGAAAACAGCTTCTCTGCCTCTCCTAGCGAAGCTTTTCTGTTTTGCATCGATAAATATTCATTGGCCGAGAGAGAAGAGCCAGCAAGAAGGAAAGGCTGAGGCTGCAGCGGGCAAGGAGCTTTGAACCCCTACTCCAATATCGACTACTGGTTAAAATAAAGATAATAATAGAGGCTGTCTCCTCCCAATATCTTGCAAACTCCCTATATGAGATTGTGATAAAGCTGTGCTACTCCGTTCCCCTGTTGATAAAGAAGGACTGTGCTTTCTTCTCGATGCTACAAGGCTAAAATAACTCCATGTCCCTCAGCTCGGAACGATCTGGGCTGCGAAATTACCTCGATCTTTTTTTCCCCACCTCAGTCACGAGGTCCTGGGAGTTTGCCTTCTTCCAAGGTGATGATCTCCAGGCAATCTTACAGCCTAGAAGCGCAGGGATAAAATGTAGCTTCGTCATCCAAGCCAGGGAGAAAGTGTCATGCTTAATGAAGCCTTGTTGATCCAGTCTAGAGTCGAAATGTTTTGCAGGTGCTTGTTGCGGAGAAGAGGACAGATAATGAATAAAACATGTTTGTACTTTAGTCTCCAGTAAATGTGACAAACTCAAATCTTATGGCTGGGGAGGAATGATATGAAATATGAGTTGGAGCTCATCTGAAAAGCTCATAACTAATCCAAGATGTTGCGTTGTGTCGTCTTGCTGCTACAGGGTATGGGTCGAGCCAGGTTTATAAGGGACCGGGGAAATAGAGAGGGGGCTGGAGTTATCTTTAAAAAGACAGCAGGATGTGACCTCTGGCCGCTGATGATATAATTCTGCGCATTAAAGAGAGGGTTGTCTTCGTCCATTTGCTTGAAGACTGATCTGACCCTGTTGTTTTCGAGCCCAAAGGAGAAGACAAAAAGGGAAAAAACATTTTAGATGCCAAAGCTTATTACATTAAAATGCACATGCTAAAAAGCCTCCAGAGCCCGTCAGGATTATTAGCACTCTGAGGTCAGCAGTTGTGATGAGCAGCCAACAAATAAAGGATCATTTTAGGAGCAGTGATTCTCCACTGTTTATTCCTGCGTGGGTCCCCCGGCACCCTGCTGATGTACCCCAGCTTGTGGCTGCTGAATTGTCTCAAGCTTGGGCTTTCCACCCTTTCTGAGGACAAAGACATGATTTTCTATAGGAAGTTAACTTCTTCTCCTACTAGCGCTCACTGGAGTGTCTGAGGACTAGAGGTTGAACTGAATCCACATGGAAAAATGACCTGGGAATGAGACCAGCCCAGTGGCTTCGGCACTGGGGGTGCACAGGGTGCAATGGGGCCGTCTGCTCCCTGCCCCACACACAGCCCATTGAGTCACCCTGGCTTCAGTCCAGCCCAAGGAGGAACAGAAATAGCTTAAAGTCTGCGCTCTGAACACCCGCATTAGTCAATTAATTCTTTTCTGATCCATTTTCACTATGCCTGCACTTCCTTTTACATCATTATTCTTAATTAGAGATCCAAATATTCCCCCAGAATACACCTACGCTTGGTCTAAATTAAGCAAAGAAGGGGTTAGCTACGTGCTCCAGGTCAGTGCTGAGTTCAGTTCCTGGAGGTCCTCCTCTCTTCTTGCTTTTTTTTTTCTTTCCACAATCTCTTCCTCTCACTTTCTGAACCTGACCCAATACACACACATTGTCTTTGTGACTGGAAAAAAATAAAAGCAATGATATGTGCCATCGCAAATTAAAAATAGCCTAAAGTAGAAGTTTGAGAGAAAGTGCTGACTTTGTAACACAAGGGACTGTGTCTCCAGCTGGTTCCAAACCGCACACTCATTTATTTTCCAATTAATTAGAATTTTTTGTAGTCTATATTCAAGAGGATTCTCCCCGTTACAAACTACACAGCTGAGATCACGAGAAAGCAGAGCACCCCATATCTCAGCTCAGCAAGCCACGAGCTGCCATCCAGAGACAGCTCCTGGGCTCGAGCCTAGAGCTCCAGGATAAAATAATACAAAATCATCAAAAAGCATGATATTCCCAGGTCCTAGCTTGCAAAATCCTGTGGGTTTGGGAATGCAAAATACAATATATTGCTTTATGAACATCCTGAAATGAATCCTTCCTTTTTACTTTCAACCTTCACTTTATTCCTTGTGGGATGCTCCCCAGCCTTCCACACCTTGTTGATCATCTTATGTTTTTCATGTTTAATATTAACATCTCCTGGGATCTGGCTCAGAGCATTTCAGCCCTGCAGGATCTCACCACTGACCTCAGGTATTGTTTTATACAAGCCCAGGTCTCTGCTCCAAAACCTTTTCCCTTCATTTCTGTCTGCAGGTTCTCTGTATTCTTTAACCCAGATGGCTTTGCCCTGTCAAAAACATTAACTGTCATAACTACTAAAGGCAGCTGCTCAACTGCTTGGGTTTGGACCTGTTCCTCTTTCCAAGAGGAAAGAATGAAACAGTGCACGGGCTTTCAAATCCACCCTGATTCGCCAAAAATATTTTAGCACCAAACACGTGCTTTGCACGGGACTTTGCTATCTGCCAGAGAATCATTTTGGCAACTATTTTTCTTTTTAAAAAAAGACTTAAAATCCCAGGAAAACTATAATTTTTTCTATCGCAGATCATGCTGATTCCTATCCTGAGGTCAGATGCATATTAAACAAAATAGTCATGTAAAACCATAACCTCCCTTTGAAATCTATAAGCCACCTGGAGAGCAGAAAGACAGGACATTAGCACAACCCACAGTGATGCTTAGCGAGCTGTAGAAGGTTGCTCAGGGGAACAAAGGCAGGACAGGCAGGAATTTACCTGCACAGGTGGATTTTTGGCCCATTTGAGATCTCAGGAGGCAGCTTTGATTACCAGGTTTGTTTGGTTATACACTTGCTTCACCGCTACACCATCACAGGCTGCAGGTAGATGGCTCTGCCATCCATCCATCCATCCATCCATCCATCCATCCATCCATCCATCCATCCATCTCAAAACCCCTTTCCTTTTTGTTTTCTCAGGTGTTCAAAGAGGTGGTCTATTTCTGAGGATGGTGGTGAGTAGCAAGTCTCTTCAGGTGCAGTTACAACCCCAGGAAACAGGAATTCACACACAGATGTGAGATATATATATATATATATAACTTAATGAATTCATGGTGTGCACACATGTGGGTGTGTTTTATGGCTCATTTCCCAGTCCTCCTAGCCCAAAGGCTAAAGCATAAGTCCTCAAAACCCCAACTCAGCAGGTATTTTTGGGATTTGAATCATCAGAGTCCCATTTTTGAGAGTTTGGTAACTCTTACAACCAGGACATGGAGTGGCTGAAGCTTTGTACAAGCTGGTGGAGTCATAATCTCCCCTGCGGGGACAAAACTGCCAAAGGCTCAGCTGCTAATCCCAAATGCATGCAGGGAAAGCTTTTTCACCACATCCCTCCATGTGCTCTGTCAGGTCCCCAAGTCTGTTTGAAAGTTAATTCAGTGGCAGCTTAGAGAATTGAAGATCCATGAGCCAGCTGATGTCTTCTTCCCCTCCTTGTGCACCCTTCAGGACATGCCAACACTTCCAGTCTGATGAAATGGGATAATCCCATCCTTTGGGTCTCACCAAGGAAGGGAAGAGATGGTTATGAAGCAAGAGGCAGATTCCCCTTTGTTCTTTATTGCTATTTTCTGCAAATTTTATTTATTTGGCTATTTTGGCAAGGCCCCAGATGGGAGATGATTTGCTGGAAGAAACGATGCCAAAATGCATGTTGCATCAATGGGCACAGCCTCTCTTTCCAGTGGCTCTCTCTGACTCGAGTCAATTTTCCTGCCGTGAAAGCCAAACTCGAGCAAGCAGAGTTCAGAAAAGCATTTAAAAGAGTCACGGGTGAAAGAGTTGGAAAACGCTTTAATTGGCTTTTGAAATTGCCTTTAAATTGCCATCGAGCGATCTTCTCCAAGGCATCTTTCCCATTAGCCAAATTCATTAGAAAATTAACCTCTGCACCCCCACTAGCTTTTTGCCCTTGCCCCTTTCCTCCCTTCCCTATGCTCAGTCCCTGTTAAAATTAGAAAAGAAAAATGAGGAAGGCAAGAAGGAAGGAAGGAAAAAGAGTAAGGAAGAAATGAAATCTTAAAAAAGACAAGGTTGACTTAAAATCTGAACAATTAATCTGTCCCCATAGCCATCGTCATGATACTTTTATATCCCTGGGATTTGCTGATGTCTGTTGCTGTCTGACTGCATTTTCTTGACTTCATCAATGAAAATGGTACTTCTTTCCATCAGTTATGGCCCACAGACCTGGGGAAGTTTCTTACTCTGCTCAAGGAGATAATACATTTGAGGGTAAATTGACAAGTTTCTGTGTTTCAGCACAGCTTGCCAAGTTTTTTCCACAAGTTTTCTTGTTATTTTTCTTCATAGCTTCACAGGCATGAAACTGTCATTCAAAGAGGTTTGCATCCTTCCTCCATCTCTGGCCATTGCTGCAGTCCAAGAGCTGAAAGCATCTCCTTTACTTTTCAAACATTTGGGGGAAACCAAACTTTTCTTCCTCTCCCAGAGTCTATGGAGAGTCAACAGAGCATCCACTGGGAACAACACCCTGGTGGTGAGGAGAAACTTCACAAGCTTATGGAAGATGTCAGCAAGAGATCAAACTCAGGTGTCTTTTGAGGTTTCTGCACCAAAGTGACTTTGCTGAGTCCTTCCAGGAAAACAGCTCTGCCTGTACACCAATGATGCCAGGCAGAGCCTCACTGTGCTGACGCCTTTCTGGTTTCCTACAGCAGCCTGGCCTCAATTTTCATAGGGTATTTTCCTTCAAAGAAAAAAGAAAAACCAGAGAGATCTTCAGTTTTTGACAAAATCTCCACTGATGACAAGGCCAACTAATTTGCCTGGAAATAACTGTTATTTCTTAACGCTGTGGAATCAAGAGAGAACAGGCTTTTTTGAGAAAAATTTCCCTTTCTCCCTGACATGCCAGGTCCTACAGCAGCTGCTGAGGATACAGAGAAGGTGGTCAAGGACAGGAATTAAGCAACTATTCCAAATGAGTAAGGAAGGTGCTGATAGAAAACAATAAAGACAAAGCATGTCAGAAGTGGGTCAGGGCAAGAAGTAGTTTCTCTCCCCGGTAACAAATGTGTCTGGCTTGCTTCCCCGATGAGCTCATATATCTGACAATATCCTTGTTTTAATGTTTTGCAGACCTCAGGTATATTATCATACCCTGAGCCTGAACCCTCCAGGGAAACCACACTGAGAAGGGAGGTGGGAAGCATCCATGCCGTGGTGAGATGCTCACAGCAGTGGGATAGGTGTGCTGTGGTGGTGGGATTGGGATGCCCATGGTGTTGGGATGGAGGAGATGCCCATGGTGGTAGGATGGAGATGCCCACGGCAGTGGGATGAGCACAGCCAGCGGGCCATGGACCAAGAGGTGGCGCTGACAGACTGCCGTCCAGCAAAAATTAGATTATTAGCTCCTGCAGCAGAGGAAAGCAGGCACATACCCAAGGCAGACGTATTTTTATCTCTTATCTCCGTGCGCTCAGGCTGGACGAGGCATTCTCAGGCACTAATCTTGTGTCTGTCCTGCACAGAGTCCCTGAAGAGGCAGGGCTGATGCTGCGGTTAGGAGCAACACATGGCATGTGGCACTCGTCTTCCAGGTCTGAAGGCCACAGTCAATGGCAGCTCTAGTTAAATTAAAAGGAGGGAACAGCATTTTTCTGGTAAAGGAAACATGATTACTTTGCTGAATGAGAGATGCGGGGGGGATGAGAGAAGGTGAAAAATTCTTGCTGTGCAGAGGAGGGAATGCAGACTATTTCTTTGCCCATCTTGACCCATTTTTTGTTTCTCCTCTGGGTTGCTGCAGTAGGCAGAGGCTTACAGAGGGGCAAAGCTCTGAGCAAGCCTTTGACATCAGGAGTCACTTTTGGCTGGGCATCTTACGCACCTCCTGGGGGTTTCAGAGCCACGTCTGCGGTGCACTCGAAGAAAAAGCACTTTTTTACAGAGAAAAACACAAAATCTACCCTAAGCACATCTGATAAGCAGGTGGCTGCAGTTGAAAACCAGCCCAGTGCACTTCGTCTCCCTTTTCCTCAACATCTTAAAGCATTTCTGGTACTAGGTGTGTCACTGGAAATCCCCACTGTCTAGCGATGCTCTTCCTCTGGGGCCCTTCTTTTAAACACCATTTAATGCTGCTTTGAGTGACACACCATACTTAGTCTTTCCGGTACCACAGTGCACTAAAGTTTGGGGAATAAGAGGAAGAAAGGTAAAGAGGGCACGTATTTTAAGCAGCCAGTGCATGTACTGCTGATGGACAGGTTTGCAAAGAGCCCATCTTCTAGAGAACATCACTCACATATCCGTGGTTTGGATATTAATAGCTCAAGCTGTGTCTGCAGTTAGAAACTACTTGTATCTTTCCTCAGGATCCAACATGGGAGAAAGTGGTGGATGTGTTTCACGCAGGCATCTGGACAGGGTTAAAATCCCCAAGGCTTCCCTAGGTTTGGAAGAGATCAGAGGCTGAGCTGGAAACAGGAGGCTCCCATGGCACCATGCAGCAATAAGCCAGCTATCTCCAGATGGAAAGAGTAAAGTGTGGGGACTCCTGCATCCTTGGGTCATACATTGTCTTGGAAAAACACAACTGCCTCAAGAAGGTGTGAGTATTTTTAGCAAAAGGCGCGCAGCTCCCCTGTTGAAATCAATAGGGTCAAGCACCGGGGTCAATCAATAGGGTCAAGCAGTGTAAATCCATCAGTGAAACCTTCATTTTATATTTGAGTCTGAATTCTCACTGTTGATGGGTAAAAGTTGAAGAGTCAAAGGTGCATCTTGGACGAAGACATCAGAAAGATGATTGAGAAGGAAAAATCACAAATTTTCAAATAGTTGGAAACAAGTACTCCTTTGCATCAAAGATCTTGGAGAAAGCTAAAGCTAGAGGAAATTTAAGTTTGGAAAAAGCAGCAGCAAGTTCAGCTTTGTCTATGGAGCAGAGAAACCAAATGCTGCTGGTGTCACATCCATAAAACCAGATAGTGAGTCAAGAAACCCCTTGAACAGGAGGGAAACGCAGCCCCAGACCCCCTGAAAAGCCTAGGGGAGGGGAAATTCAAGTAGCAAACTCAGGCTCTGTGGCCATTTGTAGCTCCAGGGGTTTGACTTTGCAAACCCGGTGCTTTGTTCTGACCCAGCAGCGTTGGCTTCTGTATATTCTGGCCCAACTCCAAGCGATCTTTGCTTAAAAGCCCTGAAGTTCCAGCTGCACAACCAGACCAACTTGGGCAGGAGGGTTGCCTCGTCCCCTGGGGCTGTGCCTCGGATGGGTGGAGAGGACAATTCCCAGCCACGGAGTTTGGATGATCATTTAGGGATGACGTTTAGCTTAAGATAACTTTTTCCATAATACCGTAGTGGTTTAAGATCCCGGATGGGCACGATTTAAACAAGAGAAGAGTTGATACAAGAGGAGGTGGAGAAAGGTTTGTACAGCTTGTACAACCCTTGTGAGTCCTTGGGATGGGAATTAGCTGGGCAAAGGTGCCACACTGGTAAGGCACAGTGAGAAAAAGAGACCACACCATCAGGTGCTAAGATTAACCCTATCGTTATTCTGGAAAGGATACTAAAACTCAGCTTCAGGACAGGCTTTAGCAGTAACTGTAGCCTCCCCTTACCCAGCATCAGCCTAATGGGTACAAATCTGACAATTAAGCACCAATTAAGGTTCATCTTTAAGTACATTCTCCCTACTCAGCAAAGCGTTTGCGTGCATTTAAATATTAGCAATAGGCTGCTTGGTCAAGGTCATTGTCCCTTTCATCTAAGGATCTCAAAGCACTTGATGAAACTCCACTGTCTTTCTCTGTGGTAGGTAAAGGCTGTAATGTTATTTTAATATCATGAACCTAATTTATAAGGATAAATTACAGTGAGGGATAAAGAGCACATGGACCCATGTGGATAAAAATAAAAATCCATATTGCCCCATTATCTGGCATTGGTTAAGTTTCTGCTTGTATAAGGTTTTTTGGCTAATTTCTCTCCTTTTTTTTTTTTAATGAAATGCTATTTATTTATAGCTAAACGCCAACTTTGAAGCCAGAGCCAAGCATTTGGGGAGCTGCTCAGATAGGGCTCTTGAAAAGGAGAATTATGTCTGTTTCAGATGTTTTCAGAAGTTATTGTTTAAAGGCAGCGAGAACTATGACATTTCTCCCAACGAGCTTGCCCTCCCCTCAATATTTCTAGAGGACACGGGCAAAGCAGATGTCTCCAGAGCAGGGAGAAGAAGTGGTGACAAGTGTGTGTGTGGGGGAAAGGCACTGGGGAGGGGATCAGATGAAAGGGGATTTTAGACAGGAAGCCTCAAAGGACCAACGTTGTTGTAAAGTACTCCCTGATGCCCCATGGGAACCTCATCCTGCTGCTCACCAGGGTTTGGGGCATGAACATGGGAGATGCTTGGAGGTGGTCAGAAGATCTTTCGCTATCCCCCAAAAGCCATCATTCCAGAGGTCAAGAAGAAGTTGGCCACCTTCTACAGTGTACCATGGCCTTCCTCAGTGAGCTACAAGCTGATGAGCTTCCTGCAAACCAAAGTAAAGTCCTCATTAGGCCAAAGTCCAAGGGAGGACAGTCATTATGCAGCCTTCTGGCACCATCAAATGGACTGTGCTACATTTTCAGAAGTCTTTTTTATTTAATTTGGACACTTCGCTTTGCAGTATAAATCTTTTCACCATTTCTTCCAGGTGATCACTGAAGACTTCAAGCAAAACCCAAGACTGGCCACAGCACGTGCAGTCCCAGGGCTGTAGGATCTCATTGGGAGCCATTTCCCTTTCCTGGTGCAGGGCCTCACCCCATCTCAGTGAACTTTGTGCTTACAAGCAGCAACAGGGAGGCTATTTCTGGCCACTTCTCCAATAATAAGACCCTATGAAGGGCCATGGGAAGCCTTTTTACTAGGAACTGCAGGATTTCGACTAAGAGACGAGAGGATTATAGAAATGCTCGATTTTCCCGTGGCTCCTGCTTTGGTGTCTGAATGACATCATGCCCTCCCGACCGGCGATAAGACAGAGAGTCTTTGATAGCGTGGAGGGGGGACTCTGGCCCCCTGCCAAAGGCGATTACGAGCGGCACATACCTTCAGCACATCGCATTTGCTGAGCAATTCCTGGAGGGTGATATAACTTCCTCCGGGCGAGTGAGTCTCGTGCAGAGCTGTAACAGAGACAAACCGGGGCTCTATCTTGGAGAACAGCGGTTGTTTGAGGGAGGAGAGGGGGGAAGACGGCAGGATGCATCCTCCCAGCTATGTTCATGGAGCAGCTTGGACAGATCAGACATTATTCGCAATCTCCTGGGTAATGAGGGGTTTTGTTGCCTGTTTATGAACTCCCCATCCTTAACCTATTCCCTGCTGCCCCTACAAGTACAAAACCAAATCCCATGGTAGGTTTTCCCTACTAAGTCCTTCCCAAATAAGTCCTTACAGAGGTATAGACAAATATCTTATAACTGCATCACTGTCCTCCAACCCCATGGCTTTCAGGTGATTTGGAAGCCTGGGCTTGGAGATCAGAAGTTCAAGCTCTCTGCTCCAGCAAGACTGCTCTGCAGGTATGCAACTATAACAGAAAACTGCACTAAATTATACTCTGCCCCAGGGACTGCCATTTCCTTGGGGTTTCTGCATCAACCTCAGAACAAAACTGGTCCAGAGAGTTTGTAATATTTGACCTGATCGCACTGTGTTCCTTGTGTCTACCTTCCCATAAGTGGTTCCTGCTCATTTAGGTTAAAGGTACCACCTGAGCATCCCTGGAGCAATTTTCCCCAGTCTACCACTAGCACAGAAATTCCCACTTCTTTGGGATTTGCTAAGAGCCTTTAAAAACCAACACAAGAGGAAAGCAGCATGCTGGGCATGGGAGAAGTGCCTCAGCAGTTGCTTTAAGATGAGGTTTCAAAGTTGCTCAAGGCAGGAATACGCTCTAGGAGACCGCCCACATCTGCAACAACTAATTTCAAGAACGGGAAGGGGTAGGTTGAGTTTCCCCACTACAGGTCCTTCTTTTTTGGTATAGACAAGATGCCCAAGCTCAGCAGCTTGCCCTGGCCCTGCTCCCCTCCTCTTGCAGGGCAGCATCCTTCAGCCCCTACCTGAGAGCCTGCCCTGTAGATTATAGAGCAACATCAGCCTTGCAGCTACCCCCAGCCACCCCTAATTCTGCTTCTCAGCCTCTGTAGGATAGAGCAGAGTCTTTTTACAAGGTACAGCCTGGTACAGCTTTTCCTAAAGTAAGAAGGTCTATCCTAAATAGCACAGCATCCCCTTTTAGCCCTTCCTAAAAACACTTCTCCTCCCAAATCTTCCTTACAGGGAGAAAGGGCAATATCTGCCTTATATAGACCCACACCACCCATTCGCAGCACCTGTGGAGATGCGCTCATCATCCCTCACATCAGTGTTACAAATCCTGATGGTTACAGGGGTGATTTTATTTCGTGAAACAACACAGGGAAAAGTTTCAAAACCAGAGCTGCAGCGTTTGCAAACAGCTTGTTCAGCGAAGAACACCAAGAGCCACGATGCCACGTTGAGCAATGGGAGGAATAGAGGGGTTTGGTCCTGTTTGAAGTGCAAGTCTCAGCTCACCCTTCACTCCGGAGCCATTAGCAATGTGTCCATAAGACTCTAAGATCTCCAGTTGTCCCCCTGGAAGTCTGAAAGCTATTAGCACGCTCGAGAAAGGGAGGTAAATGAAAATGTGTTTGCCAGTTTCACCAGATGTGAAGCCAGTGTCATGGACAGATTTTATTATTCTATAAATACCAGGGGCAGAAGGTTGTTATTAGCCACTCAGTAATTAATACAATGTGCAATGGCCTCAGACATGGCCCACCACTTAATGTCCAATTAATAGTGTGCTGCCCTCCTGAGCATGTGTTAAACTCCACAGATGTTGCACAAAGTCGGAAGAAATGTAGGCATCAGGCAGAAGAATCCCTGAATGAAATCCTGAGCTCAGAAGACAAGTTGATCGGAAAACAGATGATGTTAAATATTGCAGACATCAAAGCTTGCATGAGCACATTTCTGCACATATTCAAGGCGCATGCAAAGAATGCCTAATGCAAACTCACAAACCAGATATCTGTGTATTAAGAAGTGGCTAAGTGAACAAATCCCAGATTTGCAGTTACCCACTGCATGCTAATAAGATGCTTTCATGCACTATTAGCATAGCAGAGAGCCCCAGAACATCTGCACATCCAAGGACACTGCCTTCCTCTGCAGAAAGTCCCTGCTTTCTGCAGCACAAGATGTGAAAATGTTCTGCTAACTCGTATTGATGCTGTTGAAAAAGAATTGAAACCCTTTTATTAATCGATGCTCTTGCTCCTTTTCCAGCAAGCCAGAAATATCTGAGGCTGGATGTTCGGAATGGTGCTGCAAAAATTAAGGATTGATGGATTTGCAAAGCAAGCCAAGGAGTTATTTGAGATGTGGGCCTTTTGGATGCTCGTGCAAAGGTGGATGGGGTGGTGCTAAGACCCTGATGAACTGGGTTAATGCAGGGGTGGGTCAGGGAGATTATGAGTGGTATGTGAAGGGAAAGCTATTCCCACAGCAGCTCAAATGTGCTATCATGGAAAAACGGGTAAGTATCTGGCCCTGATATGGAAAATCATGAGCTTTAAGTACTGGCTGTATAGAAAAGCTCAGTGTGGACTGTGATAAATTTTTTACACAGTGGGTGTGCCCACAATGACAAGGATGGGACTTGGTGCCCCAGCACATTGCCTCCTGTTCTGTATTGTTGTATCCTTGAAGCTATCATGATAAAAAAGAATGATTTCAGGAAAACTAGGTGCTATTTTATATTGCAGCCACATAATGTCAGCATTTTGCCTAAGCCAGGTGCCTGTGAGCCCTGGTGAGTCCCGGTTGCATTGCCAGTGCCCACAAGGAATTTGGTCCTCTGTTCATCAATTAAAGTCATTAACAACATCTCCTGAGGATAGATATGATCTGTCACTGGGACCAGCACAGTTTAACTCACTGAGCTGGGGGTTGTGGAGCCCCAGTCCTTGCCTGAGCAGCCTAGAGCATCACTGCTGGGATGACTAAACAAGCTGCAAGGTGGGACCTCTCAGCCCGACAGCAGAGCAAGCAAACAGCAAAACCATTCCTGCTGCTACTTTCCAACCCAGTGCATAATAAATGCGAGCACATACACCTACGGGATCCAAATTAACTTCGGAAAGGGACCGGCTGTGCTGGCTGGGTGCCCCTGTCCTGACCTGCCTGCGTGTCCCCAGCTGGAGGCAGTACCACTTAGCACCAGGGTCACTTGGCAAAGCTCTCAGCTCATCCTCATCAACAAGCCCAAGCTTTTTTAACCCTGCAAAGGCTCCTGTTTGGATTCCCACCAGCAAATTTGGGTCAAGTACTTCAGGATGGCTCCTCATGGATGTTCATTGCAGAAGGAGCAGCCGGGCCTTGGTATGTGCCTGATACTATCCTCTTTAAGCTTGGCCTGAAGTGCTGGTGGCTTGGAGCTTAGTCCTAACTGTGTTATCCAAGCCTCTTATGTCCTGCTTTTTATGTTACCTGCATCTTCCACCGGTCCTCTGTTTGCAAAGATCAGCTTAGGATGATTTCACGTCAACTAAGAACAAGGAAAGAGCACAAGGGGCCTTCTAATGCTTTGTAGCAAAGAGGCTATAAAATCACTAGCCTCAGAGACACAAAAACCACACATGACTGATGTCTCACAGGTTGAGCACCCCACCACAATGGCTTTTTGGCTCCAGCCTCCTGGTGTCGAGGTGGGAGAGAGAATAAGTTGCAATGCAACTAGCTCAAGTGATTTATTTTATTGCATGTGTGCAAAAGAGTCTTGGCGCTTCAAGAAGAGGTCACTGCCAAGCTCAGGCCAGCCAGGCTATACCCTGGTGTAAAATGAAATGGATGAACAAGAACATTTTTCC